>NC_061491.1:20300055-20900055 GCF_022539355.2 Hippoglossus stenolepis
TGATCCTCTCATCTAATTCTCTTTAAGAAAGCCAACAAGAGTATTTCCCCAAAATGTCCAACTATCTCTGCGTGGAAATCTCTTTCATTCCATCAAATTATACAAAAGTTCTTTGCCTTCACTTAAGGATGATCTAGGTCCTCAATAGAAAAAGACCCGGGAGTGTATGTGCATGTGTAATGTATGTGGGAGTCTCTAGGCACACGCATACCTCATATCTGTGTATTTAGACTTAATCATACACGTCTCAGAGACTTTTGCTTTTAAAGTCTTATCATGTATCTTAAGAATAAATATTCCAAAGAGCAGTTTTACTTTCTTGGATGAATGAGAGTGTCCACACAAGCTCGTTTCACTGGGGGAGTGTGGGACATACCATCAGCTGATAAAGCATTAATAAGAGCATTCTTCATTCTTTAGCTGGACGTTATCAGCCAACACTGGTGTGAAAACAGCTGTTTTATGTCTGACCTACACCCAGTTTCTCTGCAGCCTTACAGTAACACCGTGTGATATTTCCCTCCCATTCTGTCCACAGTTAGATGAATGAAGGCTCGCTCACGCACACACACACACACAGAGAGAAACAGCCCGCTGGCCCACTAAATGTTTATTCAGTCCACAACAAAACAGTTTGTTTCTTTATGTCTGTGTGGGTGATGCATTATGTTGTGCGATATTTTATCACACTGCGCACTAATGACATCAGCTCCAGCTGAGCGGAGCTGTGTGTGTTCCCAACTTTAGGACAACAAAGTGTATAACTCTTTGTGCGTCCACATGTGTGTGTTAAAAACATATTAGCCACAACAGTATTGAGTTATCTTTTCTTGTTGCTGTTTTAAACCCAACCCTTCCCATTTATTACCCCTGAGTGTATATTACCTCTAGTGGGCGAGCGCAGGGTTAATGATTAAGAATACATGGCATTGTGGGGTTTTATCCTCAGATCTAATTCAGAGACGTCTAACTTATCCTCATTACATGGGGCCTGTAGAGGAGCAAATGACAAATCACAGTATGTGATAATAAAGGTGACACTGTGAAAATCCCTTGGCTGGGATCCATCTCATCATTATGAGAGCATTATGAATGGATGTAATAAAAGTGAATTAAGACAGGACACCGCTGATATAGATATTATGAGCACATTGTCCCTTCCCTAATGTGAACAGCGCTTCTGCTGGCTTCTGCAATAAGGGCCGCGGTTTGGAGTGGCTATCCTCAACTCTGAGTAATACTTACATGCAATCGTGACCAAAAAAGCTGGGAGGAGAGAGGGTGGGCAACTATCGAGCCCTCTTTGTGCTCTGCCTGCTCTTTCATTATAGCTATGAATGTAAAAAGCCTTTGATATCGCTGGCTACAGTGTGCGACGCAGCAGTCGTTCAGCTCTATGGGGCCTCACGTCTCTCCCTTTGAAGTCCCAGGAAGAAATTGATGTTCCACTGTCCCTTTATGGCTCTTCAGTCGAAAGAAAATATAGATTCATAGGCCCAGGACAAAGCTAATAGCCAGCCTTGTTCAAAGCAAAGGAGCAGAATAATAGTGCCGTGTGTCAGTTCAAGCCAAAGAACATTAATCTCTTATTAATACCAGTTGATTCTCTTTTAAAACTCTTCTGTCTTTCCGTCTCTCTCTCTCTCGCTCCCTCGTTCTCTGGCGGGTGTTGCTCTGTGGAAAAAGTCACCACTGAAGAGCTCAGCTATACATCATTGATGATGGTACAATAGCATTAGTGTATGCTTAGCCTGCTAATTCTCACTGCCATTATGGAAAGTTTTCTAATCGGGCCATTTGTAATTCCGCACATAAAAGGATAAGCTGAGATCCAAGCTTGCAAGAGGGCTTATGACGCTGATCAAATTAAGATCATTCCCTCCCAACAGGAATACCTGATAATGAGAAATACAATTGCCACGGAGAGTATCGCTGACAGGCTATTGACAAAGAGATTTGCCCTGCGGTATTTATGAGGAGGCATTTGTTATGCACGCTGCATATGCAAGACTGTTCCCAGCTACGGGCTATCCATTTTCATATACAGTTCATTTTCATTCCAGAGGTGTTATTACACACATCAAACTTCAACAAAATCACATCATTTTGTGTGTGTTTGTTAGTGGCTCTTGGCCCCATTGTGTCAGTCACACATTCCTGACTGTCTGTATGAATGCGCGAATGTTTCATATCCCCCGACGCCACAGTAATCCTCTCCCTCTCCAGATATCACTCAGTCGCTGAGATAGTCCACTTGCTTCTCGTGTTCTTAATTTGTCTGTTTTAATGGAAGGAATGACGGACACGTAAGAGCTCAGGGTAAACTCCCATCTGATCTCCTGCCAGTTGTGTTTGCACGCGTTTGCACACAACCGGCAAGAAAAACACACACACGCACTCACTCACTCACAAAACCCATTACGCACAGATTCGCGTTTCAATGCTTGCGCACACCTCAACACATGTAGAAGCAGAAGGGCTGACATTCTCACATACATAATCACAGACACAGAGACGTGAAAATACAGCCTTTGGAAATTATGGGGTATGGAAATCTTTCCGGGTGTGTTTTTCCTCAAGGGAAACATTCAGGCTAATCACTTCTGATAGGAAAGTGAAAACGCACATTCTCTGGTTTATGCCACATAATGAAGATGCAGGATTATGAGCAGATCTGCCTGCGTTCCGCTCAGACACTGTACACATACACACATGCGCCCGTACAGTTCTGGCCTCTCTCGCTTTGACTTATGACTCTGTGTTTTGAAAGCGACGCCCATCACACCTGCGTTGTGATGTCATCAATTTTATCCTCAGCTCTTTATGAAATATGATGTCATCACTCAGAGCCCTGTCCACTGATAAAATCCAGGGAAATGTGAGGTCACTCCAGTTTTCCCCCAAATGTAACATCAATCACAATGACTCGCAGAAAGTGCAATCTAAGGCGGTGGATCGGCACCTCCGAAACACATGGATCAGGAATATAATGTCACCGCCATTTTGATTTAATCATAGCGTAGGCCCTATATTACTGCAGTGTGACACTTTAATTACAATGATTAGTACCGGTGGAACATACGTATTTGTTGTCCTCCAGATTTATGGCAGCAAAACTGAGTTAGTCAAGACAACTCAAACATTCACTGAAGAAATCTTTATCTGATATGTTATCAGAGGGAATTAAGTTGTCAAAGTATGTCTAAATTATTGGAGCGGATTGGGATATACAAGTGGATCCAGGAATTATATCATTATAATAAATTATATATTATTATTCATTTCACTTTCTCAAACATGGTGAGACAGGGCATTGATAGAGGTAAGCTCTCTCTGAGCACCCTTACAGGTTTAACATGCCTTTTTAAAGCACAGCCCACAATATGCATTTGGTGGTGTCAGAAAAACAACAACACTATTTGTACAACTAGAATTCATAACAAATAACTGACACAATGTTTTGATTTGGCCAAACAAAAACTTTTTTAGTAGGTTTAGATGCATTTTTTTAAAGTATTTTGAAAATTTGCACCAAATTTTCTCCCAAGGTGAATGACTCATGTAAACGTCAGCCATGTTACGAAACCTGATCAACCCTGTGTGATAAGTATCAGTGTTAAATATCCACCCACCAGACTCCCACACCTGCGGGCCAGCAGAACACAGAGCTGCCCTCTGAACTGCCATGTTTGACTAATACCAACTTGTCAGCACTATATATCCCTGCAGCTCAGGATATTGGAGCAATTACCTTCATACGGCACCCCCTCGGACCGCAGGGGTCATCGGAGCCTAATTCATCTGTAGGACCCAGTCAAACACTCCGAGCAGCACCGACACCAGACTTGTTAAGGAACAAGGAGCCCGCCATAATTAGCAGTGACATTTGCTGAAAGAGAGGCCAAGCAGGTCTGGCCTCCGCTGAGATTTTAAAAAGAGATAGAGAGATCTATCAGATAGACAGAAATCCTTCACCCTCCTCTCAAATGGATGCCATTGCCTGAGGGGGCTTTGTGCCAATCAGCAACTTTCCAACCAAATCATTTGCATCATAAACAGCCTCCTGTGACGCGCTTTGAATGAACTTGTTGTTCACTGAAACACGGCAATGAAAAAAGGCTTAAAGAGTTTATAACAACAATAATTCAAAATCAGACATTCATTGTAATTACAGCTTTTGGTGGATATTGTTCCAAATGGCCCTTAATTATACAACACAGCTCTTTCTTCCAGAAGTTTTAGTTTAGAAATAACTGTTGATTGTCTTTTTTTCCTTCTTTTAATTCCCCAAACAGCCCAAAACAAAAAGAGTAGCTTCCCTTTTTATCTCTTCTGACTCCTTGAATAGAAGAAGCGATGATTCAAGTGATGCTGCAGCTGGTAACTCCAGCGACAGTTGTGGTGCCTGCTAATTATTAACCCCCGGGTGAGAAGGGATGATAACAACTCAGCCTCTCTCTTTTTTTAAATTTTTACCTTTCTCCCTTCCTCTTCAAACGCTGTCATCTCCATTGATTCACTCAGTATGTGAGTGTAGAAGAGGAACCTCAAGCTACATCCACTCTGCTTCGTTTTAATACCCATCACTGCTGCTACGTTCATGTCTGTGGCGTCCACAGAGTTTTCGAACACCTAAAATTGAAACATTTAGTAAAGCTGCTGTCCCCATTTAGAAACTCCGGGGTAGTGTTGTAGTATGGACAGGCACAAACTGGGATGTTTGCAAATGATGATGCTGTCACCCTGATTGGTTCTTATCAGTCAAGACTAGACTACAAGCAGTGATGGCAAAAAGCCTATATACTTTCAGTAACAGCTCCACCTCATTAGGACCAAGAAACTTAGTCCCTCGTCTTACTTTTCACCATTCTTGTTTCTCGTTAGTAGTATTTTATGTAACTAAGCAACCACATGATATGCGTTAGTATAAATGCTTGTGTGGAAACGAAAACGTATTAAAATGAATATATATAGACTCAGTAATGTGACTGATGATGCTGTTGGTATTGTCACCATGTGTTTCTCTGTATGGGACCAGTACACACTACTACCACCATTACAGGAAGGAGAGAGAGAAATGTTTCAAGTGACCGCTTGTGATCCGATCGTACTTTCTCACTTCCCCTCTTCCCCAAATAAACCCATAGTTCATCATTGCTGTGTGTGTGTGTGTGTGTGTGTGTGTGTGTGTGTGTGTGTGTGTGTGTGTGTGTGTGTGTGTGTGTAGAGAGAGGGGGGCGAGGGGGAATCAATATTCTGCACTGAGCTCTATAATGAAATAGGATTTTACTCATTTGATATTGAAAAATAGAATATAGAAAACCAATAGCCTGTGTGGCAATCAATGTTGATATTGTGGCAGGCTGTTCCATAAAATCAAGGTATGGGTAGTCTGTTATGTATCTGTAGCGGGCCAGAGGACATCAGTTGAGTAGGAGGACCTTTGATATGGCCCAGGATGCATTTGCATGCACAATACTAAAGGAATGTAGCCATAAGCAGAGCAGACCTGCACCTTCAAACCTGGTCTGAGTGATCGGATCTCAAACACCTCCTCAATGCTTCTTTGGTACATTTACACCTGAACTTACAGCTGTCCACTTGTGAGCAGATCAGCCATCATGGATGTTAACGAACAAGTCCTTAGACTACTACGGTATATGTATCACAGTTTGCACTGTAAAATACTGCATGCACATTAAGGCTGTACGTGCTTCCATGAAAACACATCTGGTGTCCATAAGAAACATGTTCTTAGGTCAGGGGCCACAGGATATTTAACATTTCCATCAAAGCATTCAGATGACAAGGTAATGTCTTGGACAGAGACACGGGCTCATTAAATTACTTGCATTACTCTTGTGATCTAGAAGAAAGATGACGGTAATAATTTTTAAGACAATGAAACATAATAACGTCAAAGTCCAGATGATACATTTCCGTACGCAAGTTTTCATGTAGTTTAACAAGTTCGTGCAGGACAAAATAATGAAGATATTTCTATGCCGCCATGTTTGCCTGGAGGTAGAAACGTAACATACATTACATTACATTACAGGAGCCTCACATCACCCACTTCTGTGGCATGTGTCATGTCTGACGAGCAGTAAAACAAAACACGACTCCTGTCGTGTCAATCACCCTCACATCTTAAAGAAATATGACAACGAGCGGAAGCGGGTGAATCGGTTTCAAAGATGAGTGAGCACAAGCATGTCCTGATTTGTTCACCGCCACCCATGAAGTATGTTCACATTCTCACCTGTAGCCATATCTCACTGGCTTCTCTCTCTCTCTCTCTCCTTCCTTCTGTCTTTCTTTCTGTCTCTCTCGCTCTCTCACTTCCTGGCCCCAGGCGGGACATGGGACCACCTGCCACTGTGGAGCAGGAACACGAGCGGCAATGACAGCTCTCCAATGGATTTGCACTCCGCTGCAGACCTCGAGGCCCTGTGGTGAGGTAGAGAGGAGGGGAGAGACAGAGACAGAGAGAGAGAGAGAGAGAGAGAGAGAGAGAGAGAGAGAGAGAGAGAGAGAGAGAGAGAGAGAGATCTATTGCCTACAACAGGAAACAAGCCAATTACTTATGCAAATCATACAATGACTCTAAGGTTTGTGGCAGGGGTAAATGCTGCATGGTAATTGGTCATTTAGAGTAACATGTATAATACAGTAGTGGGGTCACTGTTCCATTCATTTCTGTCACAAACTCATGTTTGTCAATTGCTGCTTTTATAAAAACCCACAGTTCAGTTATAAAATAAATAAATGACCGTCAGTGGTTGTTCGGTCATGATCTCTGGACATAGTTTGGCACCTTTAAATCGTTGTTTGCTGCTCCAACCTCCGAATGCACCTCAGCATCCCCACAGCGGACAATAACCGACGTGACCCACACTCCTGTGGTATTGTTTGGTAGCAGGGCTGACCGACGTCAACCTGAGACGGTTTTGCTGTGTCTGACAATAAAAAAAGATTAACTTGGTTGGTTGTATTTTCAAAAGTCCGTCTCTCAGTAACTTGTCATATGTTTGGAGTTTAGTTTAGTTCCTATGCTTCTGTTCATCCTTCAGACATCAGCATTATTCTTTTATAGCCCTGTTGTTTTTAGCTGCTGTAGCTTTAGGAAATGCAATGTGTTTGGCAGTGGTGGGATGTAACAGACTACAAGTAAATTTTGAATGCAAGTACTTAAAAATATTTGAGTGCTTCCTCCACCACTTGTGTTTGACAGAGTTTCAGCAGAACTTGTCTAAAGTGGCTATTCTTGAAAATAATAAATACGTGTGGAGCTATTCTGCCAGCTCATCAGAAAAGAGCATCTGAATGGTTGAGTTTGCTCTGGGCTCATCTCGATGAGGGTATCCGCACCCCATTAAAACGGCAATACTTGGTCTAACCTAAGTTGTCCTGGTGCCAAAATCAGAAAATACTTGTGTGGGCTGTTTGGGAAGACAAAGATAAACAACCTATTTTAGTTTAAATCTTTTTCGTGGTTTGTTCCATATAAAAGGAACTTTTTGACCCCTGTTTCCTCAGTATTACAGCTGCAATGATGCATTTTACTAAAACACATACGCTTCTCATTATTGTTCAGCACTAATCCCCCGGCTCCACTAATACCATTACCTATTACAATTGCTTATCCATAGTTTTACACATTGTCAGCTCCTCTCTCACTATTCCCCTGGACCCACACAGACCAATCACAGGCTGACAAACCTGAGAGAGATTTATCGCTCGCTCCCTCACAGACTTGACACAGGATATACTTTAGATAGGCTCCTCTGTGCCTGTGAAACAATGGCACATCAGACGCGCCACGTCCAATGTTGTTTTTCTGGTATTAACTGGAATCAGCTGGGGATTTTCCTCTTGGTGCTCTGAGGGTCCTGCAATCCTTGTGCGAATGTTCAGTCCACAGATGCTTGCTATACAGGATTGTGTGTGTGTGTGTGTGTGTGTGTGTTGTCAGCGTGTGTTGGCGTGCATGCGTATATACTCTTAGAGCGTCTACCATGTCGACATTACGGCACGAGCGAGATAAAAGGGGATAAGAAAATGGAGTTAGACAGAGAATGAGGCAATATATATGGAAGGTATGGACAAAGCTTGATTCTGAGACAACAGATCCCCTTTGAAAGTCTCTGATCATAAATTAAACATGTGCATCTTAATAACGCTGCATGGGGAAAAAGTGCACCACCCTGAATGGGACTTCCGGTGCTTTCTAAAGTCAGTGAATCAGATGCCCGCCTCCTACAAGGGCAGAATGCATGAATACCCCAACAACGGCATTGGCAAGGCTATGGATGAATAAGAGAGGACTGATTGAGAAGAGTTTGACGGCGGTGGGGGAATGGAAGGGTAGAGAGGTAATTGTTTTGGCAGGCCGACAAATAAGGGTAAAAGGTCAGAGGGTCATTAAAGGAATAAACACTCAGTTACAAGGCAGGATGTGATGTAAGTCCTTAAAAATGTCATGAAATTCACATCTTTTACAAACTTGTTTTTAACAGAGCGATCACATTGGTCCTTGAGTTATTGGGGTTTATGTGGGCAACCACAGGAAACAGACAACCAGACAGGGGTGGATGCAGGGGTGGGCCCTGGGGGTCACTGGCACTTCCCTTGAACAAGGAGCAATTTTCAAAATGTATTCAGTGATATGCTTTGCTCTAAGCTACAGAGCTAACAGTAAACAACGAATTACTTAAATGTGCATCTTGCCGAATCAGGAATTGTGCACGGACTTTGGACATGTATTTGGCCCCTCTGTGTAAATTGGGGCCCCTATTTCGAAACCATTTAGATCCACCGCAACCGAACAGCTTGAATCACCCAAACCTCTTACTTTCCATTAAATAAATGCTAAAAATGGAGGTTTAGCTTATAGTCAAGTGTCCTCTGTCCCTTTTTCAAACTTTTTTTTTCGCATTTAATCCTATGTGAGAGGTTCACTGCTGCCGTTGTTTGTTGTCTTCTCGTCTTCCTACACAGGTACCTGTGCACCTGTCGGGGTGTGGGTGAACGTCGGAGGAACGTATTGTTTGTGTGTACACAGTGCAGCTCTTGCGAAAGCTTCAGGAGCAGACAGATCGGAGCTCTCTGCACAGTGGTGCCAGCGGCAAACCATTAATTAAGCAAAGAGATAGAAATTGACCCAGCTGGTGGTACAACCCACACACCCACGCACAATCTGCACATACACACACATTTACAAACGCAACCCCCCCCAATCTGAAAACAAAGAAAAATGTAGACACAAGCAAACAACAAATGCACTTACACATTTCTGGATGCACATGTACACAGACAGAATCTACACAGATGAACAGTCTGCAGGGGATGAACAGTTAGTCAGGGAGCAAGGATACACTTTCCCTTCATCATCCAACTGTCTGTTTTTGTTTGTGTGGACGGTTTAGCTGCTTGCAGCCGACTTTACAACAGGACGACCCCCCCACCCCCACCCCATCCAACCCGCTGTTAAAATATATGTGCACGGCTTGTGCATGGACAGGCCTGCATGTATGAAGCCAACGATTGGTTGTGAAAAGTGAGGAGACTTTTATGGCTCGGCTGTGGGGCTCCCAGGGAGCCACTGGGGCTTTGCTTTATCTCTGACTTTACATCTTCGCCCCATTCATCATGTCATACTGATAGTAAAAAAACAAGCTTTACTCACATGCACATAGGCTGCTGTGCTACACTTTCTACATCTACCTACGTATGGCTAACTCTTGTTGTCTCTCTCTCACGCACGCACACACACACACTCATACTGAGGAAAAGAAGTTAAATCAGGTTGTTTAGATTGGCTGTCTCGGAGTAAATCCTCACTGCTGGACCCTATGGAGTGAGGTCATGGAAGAGCAGTCAATATGGATTAAGGCAAATTGCTGGGTTGTCTACAAGAGGAAAGGAGAGGAAGAGGAGAGGAAGAGGAAGAGGAGTTTGAATGGGAGAGTCCTGCAGCATAGAAACTCCCTTCAGAGCAACACACCTATTCAGCATTTGGGGCTTCGATTTTGAATCCCTAAAGTAGAGCTGCAGCCACAAACACAAACACAACAATTAAAAAACAGCAGCAAAGCAGTAAACACACACACATATGTACATAAACACTTATTTATTACCACACATGACCTGCACACACAATATGGAAAAGAACCTGAACACACTGACTTAGTCTTGACCTTGAAACCCACAGTGCGCAGTGCAGTCACCTGCAGCCACACGAACAAGCCTGCACACACATGCACACACACACTAAAATCATACAGTCACTAGCACCATCTCTGTCACACACACACACACATACACACACGGAAACACAAACCTTCCCCTCTGCTTCTTATTATCCGGGCATCACAGGACGTTTTTTCAGGCGACATTTCCAAAGTTCTGTCACTCTTAACTCTTTCCAAAGTCCCTCTGGAATGTGGAGTTTTCTATATAAAAATAATAATAATAATGGCGCCCCTGCTGTCTGTCTTTCACACGTTCACAAAGCTCCATAATGGTAATTACTCTTCACTCCCTGATTAGAGCATATGCAGCCAGTGAATGGCCAACAGATGTGGCCGGATAATCCTGTGATTCGGGGACAGAGATAATTCTAACGTAGCCTTGAATACACAATCACCCTCCTTTACAGGATTTCTCGCAGCTCTGTTTTCACTGTCCTGCTGTGGTATTTACCGAGGTGATGAATTGGTTTAGTTATTCTTGTGCTGTGGAAAGATGCACCCAAGAGTTTATTTACACTTTTGATACAGGGATTAAGGGAGATGTCACTTATACTTTTAAATTGAGAAACTAATATAATTTTTGCATATGAACATCTCTGTAGTTTCAAGAGGCAGGGAGAAGTAAATCTGTCTGACCTTATCTCCTCCGTATCTTTCATTTCACCCATTTATCCAAGTATTTCTGAGAGTGCTGATCGAGGTTGTTTGTCTTGGCCAGTGCTGCTGTGTGCTGTTATTTCCTCATGGTTCCTGTTATTGTTTCCCATCTCTTACCCACATTTAACCCGCAGAACATTCAAATTGCATTTACACGGGGGCTGGAAAATCTGGTTTACCCGGTGTGACCCACATGTTTTCCACATTTAGCCAATGAGACAAAATAAATCCCACACATCCAGAAATAAAGCTAGACGGATAGACAGATAGAAGTCAAACAAATGAATTGATCTACAATTAGATTGCTTAACTACACGAAAACATTAATAACATGTTTTTGTACAACATGTATTAAAATTAACATGTAATTCAAACCAGTCCCAGGTTATCTAGAGCAGGTGGGCAGGTTTCCCCCTCAGATACAGAAGAAGGATCAAATTACTCTCACGGAATTCTAACCTGAGCAATTAAAGGATCACATGCTAAACTGGTGCTATATCAGCATGTGACTGACACTGTGCCACAGTCCTCAGGAAGGACCCTGGGCTCCATTGAGTAATATCCATTACCCATCAAGCACCATGGCAGCCCTGGGCTGCCCATCACAAATGAAACCATCTGCCTGTTCCATCTGCACTCATTTTGTTCATTATTCTTCAGCCAAAAACAATCCTTCGCTCCGTCCTGTCCCTCATGCGCCACAAGTTACTTTTGAACATTTTAAAGTTTATCTTATATGCCTGTGCTTGTTTAAAGAAATTCCTGCCTCTAATGTTGTTTCTTAAATTGTATCACCTTTCTCCTTCTGGTATTAGTGTGTGGTCATTCATAAAGCAAATTCCCTGTGTCAGGCCCGACTGTATTCGTGTGTGTGTGTTTGTGTATTTGTGTGCGTGTGTGTGTGCGTGTGCGTGTGCGTGTGTGTGTGCGGCTTAACGTCCTACATCTTTCAACATCTTAATAAAAAGGGAGATTGCATCGCATCCCAACTTATTAATCAGCCCTCCCCGCTGCATCACTCAGCACGTCTGCATGTGAACATGTGTGTCTCCATATATTAAACTTCATAAAGCACAGTCTCTTATCTGATTAAGCGATTAACATCTGTTTAAGCCATAAGTAGCCTTAGGTGGTTCATATTCATTAAAACTGGCATGTTGAGAAAACTATGGTCTTTTCACCCCCTCTTTCTTCTCCTGTACTTAATAATAAGTTTAGCATCCCAAACTCAACAATGGCAAATGATCTATATCAAACATCCCCTTTACAAGCTGCATCTGTTTCTCTCCCCAGTGGTTTAGGTGTGATGAGTAACGTATTTTTTGTTTAGTTTATTTGATAGGGACAGTGCTCATTGATCAACTGTACATGAGAGTTAGCCGTATAAGCAATTAGTGCTAAACCGCTTTACCTCTGGGTTGTTGAATGAGGGGTAAACAGTGGAGAGGTCGTCAGCCTATCACAGAGCTGACACATAGAGACACACACTTACTGTTGGAGGAAACCAGAGCACCCACACAGGCCCAACCGGGATTCAAACCCAGAACCATCTTGCTGTGAGGCTGATAATCACTGGACCACAGTGGAGTTATTAAATTAATCATTTGGGGGAACTGGATGAGTATTAACCCTACTTGATATCTGTGAGAGGATTCTCCTCCATGGATAACCAATTCAGACAATTTAATATCCTTCTCTTCCTCTTCCTCCTTTCCTTCTCTAAACTGTCTGTTCATACCTCCTAATTTCCATCTCTTACTCCTCCTTTCCTTCTCTCCTTTCCTTTCTTTTCATACCTCACCAGTTCCTTTTTTTTCCTGCTCTACATCCATTATTTTCTCTTTTTTTCCCCCTGTCTCTCCTTATGAATGCCTCTCCTTCTCCGTCTCTGTATATCCCTCCTGACTTTACCTTTCCTCCTCTCCCTCTTGAGCATACCACAGGGAAAAGGTCATATCAGATAGAAATTACCTCACAAATGCTTTTCATATTTTGTGCCTCTCCACCTGATCAAGGTTGCGAAAATAAGAGCGACCCGCTGGATAAACTGTGATATTCATCAATCTCTCAAAAGAAACATGCAGGCGAGTGAAAAAGAAAGATGGAATCAGGCACATTACAAGTTCAGGATCGATCATTGAAAGATTTGTTACAACTTTATAATAAATTGTGAAGGAGGAAAAGTGGAGGAAGCTTGAGGCCAATGCTTTTCACTGTTAGTTTCTGCAAACCAGTATAATCGTCCAACTTTATTCAGAACTATTAATAACCTTGTCAATCCCCCCCCCACAGAAACCCCACAGCCAAGTTTAATAAGTTCCTTACTTTCTTTATCAAAATGATGAATAAGACCAGAGCACATACAAGTCCTCCTGCAACATGTCTGGATATCTCCCACATTGCTACGCGACCTTCTTGACACAGTGTCACATATGGGCATGTCATCTCGCCCACTTGACCCTCTCCCCACTAAATTTTTTAAAAGGGTAATTGATGCCATCGCACCTCATCTGCTCACGATTATAAACAGCTCCCTCTCCTTTGGATGTGTGCCTGACCTCTTTAAGATGGCATGTGCTCAGCCGCTTCTGAGAGGGGCCCACACTGGAACCAGCTGGCACACACAACTTTCAGACTTTTTTTTCCCAAGTTATCATTTATTTCAAAAGTATTAGAGACTGTGGTTTTGAGTCAACGTCTAGAGGCGCTGAGGAACAATAATATTTTTTGAAAAATTCCAGAGCGGTGGTTAGGAAAGAGCTCTTCTTCCTGTAACAGATGACATGTTACTGGCTGCAGACACTTGAAACTGCTTGAACTTCAATGTAGCCTGACACAATCGAACATAAACTTCTCATTGAAAGACAGAGGAAATGGGCAGTGATAACTGGAGTTGCGCTGGAGTGGTTTTTATACTCCATCTAGGATTTTAAATCTACAACAGCTATATAATCACCTGCGGAATTCCCCAAGGATCTATTCTGGGAAAAATTTTATTCTCAATGGACAATCTACCCCTTGAACATATTGTTTTGAGACAACACATTCTTTTCAGCGTTATTCAGATGTCACACTGTTCCATCTCTTAATTAAACCGTATAAACTGAACAATCTACCCTGTGTTCCTGCTCGACCAAGGTCATTGACACTAATATTGAGTATGTGGCAAATAGTTCTTATTTAAGAAAGGTCTCCATGAGAGCACCCATGAGACCACCACAAAGTAACAAATGCCTTTATATCTTCATACCTGAACTCCCTGAAACTCACAACTGCAACTTATCCAGAACTCAGCGACCAGATTATGAACTAAATCCATATCCTGTCATATTAGTGTCCATTTAGTGGTTTTCCATTAAATGTAGAATACATTTTTAAAGTCTTATTAAGACGACCTGGCCCGAGAGTATATTAAAGAGCTTTTAACTTCTTACAGCTCAGCCAGCACCCCGAGATCAGCTGATCAAAAACGTTTAGCTCTCCCAGAGGATAAAACTGAGGGAGCATTTTTCAGATAGGATTTGTAACAGCCGTCCCTTCAGTGTGAGATCAGACTCCACTTTTAAGTGCCTCCTTAAAACTCCCCTGTACAAGATGGCCTACACTTCACAGTGTTTATACTCTATTGTTATATCTTTTATCTATATTATATTGGAAAAATTAGTTCTATCCATTTTATGTTACTTTTATTGTAATTTATTTAAATTTCTGTATTTCTATGAGGTTTTACTTTGCATTGTTTATCAGACTTAGCTTCAATAGCTTGTCTTTTTTATTGGCATGATTTTTGCTTTATATAAGAGAAGCATGTATTTAAATCAAATTAGATCAATTAAATCCTTGTTAGATTTGTCTTTAATTTGAATTTTATTATCTTTAAAGTAGCCTATTTTCTTTTGTGTGCATTTTTTTATTTGTAACATGAGTACTTTGGTTGTATCAGGTTCCTAAATGTTAAGAGGGCGGTGAACTCTTAAAATCATTTCACCTATAAAGAACTTGCTATAATGCTATATAATTAAAACAACCATTATTATTATTATCCAGAAAAGAGATCATCTAAGAGAGTATTGAATCTGTGCTGATGGTATCACAGGGCTTTCTTATGTTTTGACTTTTATATGGTACAATAAAACAATTTGAACTGTCCTCAACCCAGAAACGCATCATGCTTGGACCAGAGTTTGGAAATGACTGCATGAAGGGTGGGAAAACAGGACAAGCATAAATTACTAGGGTGTGTGTCTGTGTGTGAATGTGTGTACTTACTTGGGAAAGGGAAAGTTTGGAGATATACAGTAGGGGTGAAGCTGGAGAGTGTCAGATGCAGGAGTTTTACAGCCCGGGGCATCGACTGGGGGAGTGTTTTATTAAACTTAACGAGAGGAGGCCGCGCCCCTTCCACTGGCCATGCCCAAGCTTAAGTGCTTGTTACCCTGTTAGTCTGTGGACGTGTAAATCTCCCTCCATCTTGTTCACATTGCTGTCTCTCTTTTTCTCCCCCTCACACACTCTGGGATGAGAAAGTGCAAACATGGACACAGGGGAGCGTCCAATAAAGTCTCACGCTGAGTGCGATTCACTGGGCATTTGTGTCTCCTGCTATGTTTATGACAGCAGCATATCCAGCTTTAAACACCTCAGGCTTCAAATGCACAGATGCACACACACACACACACACACACACACACACACACACACACACACACACACACACACAGGCCAAATTGCTGTGATTGACCCCCCGTGAACTCCTCTGTCAAAGTTGACGTGTAAAAGTCGACGTCCAATTTGTGAGCGGTTGAAGAAACAAAATAAAAAAAAGTAGCAAAAGGGCAAGGATTGTATAAACTGGTAGTAAAAATGACAATATATATGTCAAAGTGAGATGTGCTCTCAGCCTCCTTATCTGGGTTTACAAGTTGTTTAAGTTGTCGGTGCCTCTGTGTGGTATTACGTAGGAGGAGGAGGACGGTGGTGAGAGACGCTCTGAGGAGGGGAGCGAGACGAGAAATCAATAGGGCTGAAAATAAGATCGTAAAAAATGATAAGGGACAAAGAGTAATGTGTCTCTTGCCAATGATGCATATTGCTCTTTCACACTAATACCAGCTTATTAACTTGTTGATGAATAATGACAGTCTGCGAAGGAACCAGAGGAGATTTTTGATGTAAGACAACCAGGGGCCATTCAGCTGTCAGCTTTTAAAATTTAAAATTCAAAGTGTTTACACAGAAAATACAAGTGTGCAGTCATACCTTGAGAATTATAGTTGAGTATCAAAAGCGTGAGCAGCTACACTGAACCGAAAATGTAGTTCAAACATCAATTCAATACAATTTTAATAACGTACGAGTTCTTACAACAGCACAAGGCCAATGCAGCGCTGTGATGTTTTCAGGTGGTTTTATAGGCACTTTTAAAGCCAGTAATTAAACACGTACCAGGAGGAATTCGTTAACTTGTTGAACTTGTTTTTTTATTAACAAAGTACAGGGCTGCAGGCTTTAAAAAACTAATTGTGTAGCATTTACTGTAATCATGAAAGCACCTTACACATCTTGAATTCCATATGGGTCTCCACTTATGCGGGTATTAAGGCACGGCTCCGACATCTGAGGTTTTGACTCTTGTTGAGATTCATAAAGGGAAAGTATATATAATAATAATAAAGCTTACACAAACACAAACTGTGGTGCTGCAGAAATACAGAGCAGCTGGAGTGGAATACCACGGGAAGAAAAAGGAGAGCGATAACTGGGAGAAGCCGATGAGTCAGATTCAGAAGAGGGAGAAAGAAAAGAAACAGATGGACGAGGCTTAGTTTCTGTTGTTGATTGAGGATGAGAAAAGGTTGTAAACTGTTCGGCAATGTTTCGGTGAAGTAATGCAAAGTGTCACAGAGAATTTATTTTCTTGAGCCAGGGATGTTGGAGTTCATGTTTGGCAACAGGATTCTTGTGCAGTTAATCGGCCAGATTTCTTCTATTTTGACAGTTTTTGGATGACATTTGAAATGAATACCTGCCATATTTAATACAGGGGCAGCCCTGTGGTTCAACGGTTATTAAGAAGGTTCTTGGTTTGAATCCCGGTGCATGTTCTCCCTGTGTCTGAGTGCTTTTTCTCTCTTACTCCGTCCATCCAAAGACAAGCAAGACTGTAGTTAAGTTAATTGACTTTAAATTGACCGTAGGTTGTTTATCTTTGTATGTCGGCCCTGGAACCTGTCAGGGTGTATACTCCGCCTCAGACTTACAGGAAAAGCAGAATGATCATTTAAGGTATCGTGTTTTTTTTTCCCTTGAGGGAAAAGCGTATAGATAATGGATGGATGGAAAATCAATACACAAAGAGTGTATAAAGATATTACTTTGTGATCATAGATTAATGTATTGCACAACCTGTTTCTTTGTTGGTGGTTTTAAGGTATGTGTGCTAAGCCTGGGGAGAACCAGTATGTTTCAGCACATCAGTTCACAAGCTGATTCACCCTCTTGACTTTGTCTGCTGGGTGTTCTCTGAAGTGCAGCCAAATCAAGCACGGCGTGACCTAAACAACACTCGAGAAGGGATATGATGGTGGTGCTTCCAAGCCTGTGGTGTGAATCGTTTATATTTTTTCAAAGGAGACTGACTGTGCTGTCTTTCTGTTACGTTTTTTCATTTCTTTCTTCTTCATCACGAAAAGTTTGTGAGTGGGGGATCCTCTGAGTCATCTGAGAAGAGACCTCTCTTCACCTTCCCAGTCAGTATCCAGACTCTCCAGCTGGGATTGCTTACACGCTCTATGGGAGCTCTCTTCCCCACTATGACACTCTCATTCTGTTCGTGTGTTGATCAGTGACAGTATGCGCCTGCATGAATATCATGAAGATGTATGTGCATGGATGTATTGTTGGGTATCGGTAAACAGCCACAAATGAAAGGTACATGAGAAAAAAGAGAAATTACAAAAAAGAAATTGATAAAAAAATGGCAGGCAGGCCAGGGTCAGATGAAAGGTAAGTCCTGGGTTGAGTGAGAAAACGAGACAGAGGAAAGGAAAGAGTTCAGGCACGTTAGCTCTTTACTTCTCCTAAAACTCTGAGAAAGTAAAAGGGCAAGAAAAAGAAAGGAGGAAGCGATGGAATAAAAAACAAGAACAAGAGCCCCTCGAGGAATGTGGTGTAAAAACTGGACACGAGGGTCTGGGAAAGCTGGGAAATACAAAATAAGAAAGAAGTCCGGGTTTTTGAATCCAGATAATATCAGATATGTGTGTGTAGGAGATTGGGTGGGAAAAAGAAAGGATAAAGAAATGGGAGGAAAAAAGAAAAGCATGAGAAGTGCAAGAGTCAGTAGGGTGGAGTATAAATACAGCAGGGATTATAAAGTCACCCTGTTCTGCCTCCTGCTCCCCATCTCTTGTGACAGGACACAGAAAGAGGCTTACTTCTGAGTTATGCATTGCAAACAGGGCGTGTATGTGTGCGTATGCCCACGGCCATTAATAACATCTTTAAAGGACCCAGTCAGGCCTCGTCCTCTGTGCCCGGTCCCAGGCTGCGTACCGCTGACCTCCCAGTCTCCTCACAGTCTGTTTATCCAGTGAGGCAGAGAGATAACAAATGGACATTCATTTTGTCTTCTTTGTCTCTGCTCTGTACTTAAATAAACAGCCCCCCACACACACACACACACACACACACACACACACACTCGCACTGGCCTGCTCCACTGCAGCTCGGAGCTGTAACAGCAGCCTGGCCAGCGTTCAAAATTTGATTCCGCTTATTAAAATAAATGATAAAACACTGCAAGAGTCGATAACAAGCTATTGAGACGCTATTTCATATCAGCAAGTTGGTGGCTGTCAAAAATGTCTGGATGAATGACTCTCCATCAAACCTCTCGACACTCCCAGGCTCCACCGGAACGGCGTTGTAACAAACAGCCGCCAGAGCCGAGACGCCACTCAGGTTTATTTAGAAGATATTGATTTTACGCCACCGCGGAAGAAATATCACAGCCTTTCCGTAAACATCATAAGCCCGCATTCAGATGCGAACTAAACAACAATAAATATTTTTTAAATTCAACTAAGCTGATGTAGCAACCTGGCTGCTGAGTGCCACCAGCCGAGCCAAGCTGTATCCAAATATTCTATTGGTTTAAAAGCATGCTGTTACATGCCAGTAAAATATATAGACCTTGTGTCAGTCACAATGAAGGTGGACAAAGAAAGAAAATAGAGCACTTACCTCCGCCAAGGCCCAACAGTCGCCTTGAATTCAATCAGGCTGCACCAGATTTTTATAGATATCAATTCCCTAAATGGGCCTGGTGTTTATCATCAAGATCCATGAATTACTCCCTGGACAAATTGGTAAAAATGTTGAAAATCTCACAATGTCAAAGAAAGCGAAAACAAAATTGAAGAGCCTGATCCAGATCTGCCCCAAAATTTTGAGGTTATTCCCTGCCCCATACTTCATTCTTTAACGAGGTTTCATTTAAATTCATTCCTTTGTTTTTGTGCTATCTTGCTAAAAAAAACAACAATAAATCAGCACAACCTCCTCGGTGGAGAGACAGAAGAGGCTTTTTGTGAACGGAGAGATATCGTCTGTCATAGAGTGAACTTGTACTTACGGCAACTAATTAATTCAGCCAAACTTGATTAAGAGCAGCTTTAAGGTCTAAGCCCGACGTCCTCCTCTCTTTTAGCATTAAATTGTCTTTTAAAGCAAATTCCATGCATTTTTATGATCGAAGATTTTACTTCCACCCTGATGGAGTTGAAGTGAGCTGCCGGGCGACAGGCAACTTCTCAGATTAACATTCTTGTTGCCTTTTTTTGCTCATTAACATCCTTGTCATTCTCCCCAAGCTAAACTATGTTCTGCTTTCTCGTAACTAAATGATAAAGCACAGCTTGTACTTTGCAAGTCTTTCTGAAATTCAGGATTTTGAGTTGTGCATTCCTGCATTTGCCTGCTTTTAAATCACGGTGGTGCACATGTCATCTGACAGGCTGAAGAAATCACAAGTTTTTATCCTGTGGTGAAACCAATCAAATCTTTTTTGGACTCGATTATGAATTACTTAGTAGTAACTGTCTCTGTAAAGGTGAGCGAGTTCCTTTGGCAGACTCTGGGGAAACTCCGTGGCCAATACTCCAGATTTTACCCAGAGATCATGTCTGAAAACGGCTTATCGTTACAATATGGGCTAAAAGTCATGTACTACAGAGAATGGCCCGTCGGTGCAGAAGACATCAGAACCGAAGCTGCCTTTATTATGATACTGTGAGGTTTTAAAGCTAAATTAACCTGCTTCAGTTTCCGTATTGTTTGTGGAAGATCTTCTACTTTTGTTAACAGCACTCCAGAGACAGAGATCAATGTCCCAGGGACACCTCTCCTCATTTATGGCCCTTATGATGAGCACTCTGAGGCCCCTGGTCAATAGCCCATACTATCAATGATTAGGTTAGCTAATCAGAGAGAGTGCATTGACAGGGCCATTTTCTCTGCTTAATAAAAATATCATTGATCGCCATAAGTAGCATTACTTCCTGTCCTGTCCTGCTGTGTGTCAAAGATCCTTCAGACCAACAACAAAGCCACACAAGTCTCTGCTTGGACTCAGGGTGGCCATTTACCCACCGAGCTGCTTTCCTTACCTCTTTCCTTTGCATCAAAATCTGAGTGACCTCCTGTGAGCGAAAGCACAATGGATGAGTGTCAGTGAACTGAAGCAAAAAAATAACGATTGTAACCTCCTGACCTTTTAAACTTAACCCCAGCCGTGACCCGCAACCCCCGATTCAAGATGGAGCGGATAGTGTATTTTCTTATTAGCATTCATGACACTGACATATCCTCAAAGGTTAGGTTAGGGCAGAGATGACCTAACCTAACCTTTGAGCTGTTGACCTTCCCAAGAGGTCAAAAGGGACAGTTCACCCCAAAATCAAGATTCAGTCACTCCAGCCTCTGTTTGTGATTTATGTACATTTTATACCCTAGAGTGGATATGGTGTACACTGAAAAGCTATAAGTGAAGCACAGTCAACAACAGAAGACATATTGTTCTTCTATCACAAATTGGAGGTTTGTCAAATATGAGTCAAAATGGCACTGAAATGAATCTAAAAAACTAAAATGATATAGTTTATTCTCTGAGCTGATGTCTTCAGAGCGTAAAGTAAATACATTCATATATTTTTAGGAGTCCAGATTTCCAACTTAGAGTGTTGGGAGCTCCCTCGACAGCAGGTAACTGGGCCCCAGTTACCTGCACCAAGGTGGTTACATGTATGTTTTCGCTCCGAACCAGTGGTTTGTGTTTTTGTTCTTCAGCAGGATTACATAAAAACAACTTGACGGATTTCCACGTAACTTGGTGAAAGGATAGAACTTGGGCAAAGAAAGAGCTTATTCAATTTTGCCATTAATTTAAAACGTGCAAGAACCACCAATTTTCCTGTGAATAAATCATGGGTCTTGATTTAAAAAAAAAACGAGGCATATTGTGGAGACTGATATCTATGAGTGTGTTCAATTTGCTTGATTGAATATAAGGGGACTGTTGGAATTTGGCAGAGGTACGCGCTTCACTGAATAGTCTCTCTGTGTTTAACCTTTTGCTGCACAACATTGTTTTGAAGAATCAGGAGACCATTCCCACTCGGTAGACCTCACAAAAAAGTTAGCCAACCATTTGGGACCAAAATTTCATCTCCCTCATTGCCATCATCTCACCATTCAGACAGGTTCAAACAAGTATGACACGACAGTAATAGACCTGTCTCAGAATTAACTGTAGCAAACCCACATGGGTGCCTTGGTGGGTTTTTCTTCCACCTGCACAATCTCAATCTAACCTCAAGGGTAACACTTGCCAATCAGACACAATAGACTGGGCACATTCTTTCAAAAATGTTTTTCTTTACCTCCATTCTCCTCTCCTCCTCCCTGTGGGTGGGCGACAGTACATTATAAGTGTAACATTTTACATTACAAGAGAATTTTCTTCTCTTCTTCAATGATGGTCTCCTTTAAAACAGAATGTCACATTGAAATATTGTCATTCTGACGCCCCTGAATGAACCGTTTCATCTCCTTGTCAGTCACGTCCATTGTCTATTCCCAATCCGCAGCCTTTCATTTCGTATAATGCTTATCCTAAAGTGTTCTTCCCTTCAAAGAAAAGAAAAGCATAGATATCTTTTCTATCATTTTCTCTTGGTAATAATCATTTTCACTCAACACTTTCTCACCATCACATCTGCAGGTTTGTGAACACTGAAGCAATAATGTTAATTTATCTGCTTGTTTTTCATCGTACACACGGAATCATCACCAGATAGGTATTGGAAATGTCAATCAGATAGTAAATAAAACACATGTAGCCTACTAATATGCACACACCCAGCATACTGCAGAACACCTTCTCCTCACATTGCCCCTGTCTTGCTGTGAGCAGTTTGCATCACGTGCATGTTCAATATTCCTGCCTCACCACTGACGTCTGATTTCTTTTTTTCCCCCTGTTGCCTCAGTGAAGAAACACAACGTGCATGAGGAGATTTTCTACAGAGATGGTATATGGAGCTGGGGCAGGTCAGCATTCACCACCAGCCACTTCATGTGCACTGTGCATTCTGGTCAGGGCTCAACGCTGATGGTGGAAGTCAACTTTACATTTCAAGGTGTAAGGAAGAAATTCAGCAACAGCACCCCCCCCCCCCTCCAATACTCTACCTCTGACTGTGTGTCCCGAGTGTGTGCACTCATCTCTTTATGTGTCTCTGTGCAGAAAACATATCCATGTGCATGTGTGTAATCATTTGTTTGTGTTTTGTTGTGGCCGCTCGCTGTGTGTGTGTTTGTGTGTTCATGTGTGCATCCCAGGCCTGCCTCCATAGGGAAATTTCCTCAACCCCTCACTGTCTGCTCGGACACGGTGTATCTGTGTTCGGACTGTTGCTCCCAGTCGGGGGTCTGTGCCCCGATGTACTCGTCATGCAGCTTTAGTTTACCTCTCCTCCCCCTACTGTTCTTTCTTTCTTTCTTCCTTTCACTCTTTTTCATCTCTCTTTCTTTCACTGTCTGCATCCTCTCTCAGTCCCACTGCAGCCAGACCCACTCACAGGCAGCACACGGAGGTATACAAGCACCAGAGCATTCATGCGCTCATTCACGTTCAAGTACACGCACACGCATTACTCATTCACATGCACTCGGGGATATATGACTGTCAATATCTCTGACAGCCAGTATCTGCTCGAGGTGTGGAGAAGTCGCGAGAGAGTTTCAAGCCTTGAGTACGTAGTAATAAAGTTCAGGTTTCAAGTACTTAAGAAGACATAATGCTTTATTTACCATACATTTCAAGATGACATGTTGTCAATGGCACCTGCGTCACTACATTCAACTGGAGAATTAATCAAGATGATAATTGAAACTTTTGACAGTTATTGCCTCCATCTCTGACATCCACACATGTAAATGCATGTCCTCAGAGATGCTCTTTCCTCGGGCTCAATAGCAACATGTCAGGAATGAATCAACATGCTCCTCCAAATGCATAAATACAACAGGAAACCAAACAGAACAGAAAAACGTAAGTAGAGGACAAACATCATGAACACTGTGTTCTGAAGAAGGCGTGTGGAGAGTGCACGCACTGAAGTTTCCTGACAGTTTGCTTTCATATTGCTTGTACTGGCGAAGGTAATGTTGTGATCAAATTAAGACATCGGGATCTTCCCTTTGCATCTTGGCAAGCTTGGCGAACCGTACTCGAGTGTATTTGACAATTGTGTTATTGAGCCTGGGACCTGGGCTGTTTTTTTTTTCCAGGCAGATGTTTTTAGGAGATACCTATCAACGTGGTAGTATCCTCGGAGGCATAAATGCATGAACAGATGTCTACTATAGTGTAGACACACACTCTGCTCGAGCTCAATGATGGAAAGTCTCTCACACACACGCAGAGATTGTCAGTTACACAACTCATCCTCCTCTTCTTTCACTCGATGTTTTTTAATTTGTCTGAGGGCCTAAGGTGCATGTGACACCAGCTGAAGTCAAGGTAGTTCTATCATTAAGTAGTCTAAAACCTCTTTCAAAAGTATTTCACAGTACGCCATGTAAATCTTTTCACCACAGTGCCTGAAAACATGAACTCGTCTTCAATCGGTTATTTTGCAAATTAAATATTGAAGGAATGTTTCAAAGAGAGCAGGTCATGTAAAAGTCAAGCCTGTGAGAAGGACGACAGCGTAGCTCTACGAAGGCCTCGCTCTCTAGCATCACATTTGATCAGTTCTATCAGAGTTCTCGTGCTATTTTGTGATCTAAGAAGGCAAATAGAAGTCAGTTTTAATTTTAGGTTGTGTTACAATGGCCAGAAAAAACAACTTGATTGATGCTTCAGATTTGCTGTCCATGTGGGGGGAGCTTATATCTTCAAATTTCAATCAGATCACGTTCATGTCGTGTCACGATTCATAAGCAACACTGGTAATGTGTGTTTAAACCTGTGAAAACTTCGGCAACTGGTTTCTCATGAGATCTCACTGGACGTTAAAAACACCAGGTTGGTCCTCATGATCCCGTCCCTTAAATCCAGCCGGCCACGACCTCGCTCCCCCCGACGAAGACTCGGAAATCCGAGCGGGACAGATTGAGAAGTTGCACTCCAGCTCTCCCTCTCTCTTTCCTCATTTGCAGCTCTGAAAAACAGCGGTTAACACGGAAATGGAACCAAAGTAGCGTTTCATTCCGCCCGTTCCTATCCTTTAGGCAGTGATTGAATTTTCCCGTTGCCTGCACAAAGCCAGTCCCCACAGGAGCGTTGGCATAAATGCCGTTGGAAGCCGGCCTGTTAATCCGTTAAGGAGAAGCATGTGATGAGATGTATCATGTTCGTCATGCACGTCGCATCAGACACACACACACTCACACACACACAAACACACACACACACAAGACACTCACACGTCTGTCCGTTTTCAGCTTCGGAGGGCCGGGTATGGAGAATGCCCACGATAATGGAGAGGAAGCATCAGCTGACCTGTGGGAAATAAAGAGCACTCTCTGGTGAGCGGCTTTGAGTCCAATCCGAGTCTCTCTCTATCTCTGTGTTTGGAACAGGAGCTCGAACGTGTCTCTCTCAGTATGTTTACTGTATGTGGGACAGCAGGGGAGATGAGAGATGGCGGATAGTGAAGTAGAGATGGGGCAATGAGGGTGTTTGGCTGCAGGGAGGAAGACAGCATGACTTTGACCCCCTGATAAACACTATAAACTTATACTCCTGGCTCCTGACTACATGGAGTCTGCGTTTAGTGGACTTGCAGAGAATGCTGGTGGAGTCTGTACTGCTGACAGGCACACGTATCTCCATTGGCATTTTCACATTCCTCTAAAAGAGGGTAGATAAGTTCCTCTCAAGATCAGGACGCTGATCAAACTATAAAGGTTTATGAGACGGAGTGGCGGTGCGCCCGTGTGTGTATGTGTGTGTGTTTGTGTGTGTGCGTCGCTCCGAACGTTACGCAGCAGGTCTTTGATGTGACTGATGCGATTGGACTTGATCCACTCTTTCATCAACATCAAATAAATAGGCAAAGAATAAATTCAGCCGCTCGGAGCAATGGCACAGAGGGACTTAGATATAGGTATAGTGTTTACTGAGTGTGTGTCTGTGTGCGAGTGTGCTCACAGTCAGTACTTAACACCACACAGCCCAGTGCCCTGCCGGGATAATGTTGCCTCAGATATATACAGTAAGCGGCTATGAAAACATTATGCAACCGCTTCTGCACAAATATCCCAATTTACATAAGGATTTGAAATGTACTACCTGGCAGATTATTATTTAGAAGGTAACATATTGACAACAGTTTTTTGTGAATGAATCTGAAAACTGCTGCCAATGAGTGTTTATGCTGTTTCGTCCAGATCTGCACTGTTAGTGTGTTTATATCACTTTTGAATCAACTCATTGGAACCTGAGAATGATTAGTGTTTAGGCAACTTAAAAAAAACATGGTTCAAGTGGGAAATACTGAGAAATGCTGACTGTCTAAACCAATAACAAATCCCAGGACTTTTTCATGCCTAAACATAGACTTCCTTCCTGCTCAGTATCACGATTTCACACCGCTTCAACTGAAGAAATGATCCAGGTAGAAATTACACATCCTCGAAGGACATTTGGTAAAATGGGATGTAAGTAGTAAAACATCTTTAGCAGGAAACACAGTACGGTTGTGTTATTATTATTCCGGGAGCAAACTCAGAGATTATTAAAGAAAACATGACATTGGCTCTCACACGTTTCTCACTTGAAGAATGTGTTTTCCACGTTCTTGACTTGATCGCCGGCTCAAGAATCGAGACGGAATCAAGAAGAATGTCTCAGCTCATGGAAATCCTGCTGTTGTGACTGTGTCATTGTTCGGCACAAATAACTCTGTTTTTTAAAAACGCTATAACCACTGACCCCTGAGAGGATTAACATTGCATGACACAGTCCCACTCTGCTGTTTACCAACTGTCCGACTCGCTCTCTCATTCCAGCAGCAATGCATGTGGCATCTGAAGGGGGAATACGTGCATGTGGACACTTTTCATGCCATTTGAATCATCACCGCCATACAAGGTATCGTGTCTTGTGCGATGCACCATACACTCACCTCTGTGTGAACATAAGCCGGTTCACATAAATTTCACGAGGGCCGTACAGTAGCTTTCAGGTCCTCGTGTGTATGTGTGCGGAGGAAATATCCTCTGCCAGTGTTATTAAGCAGCCTGTGTGTTTGCTCCTGGTAGGATAAACACTATAGCCGCTTTGATAAACCATGAAGTCTTCATTTCACTTTGTATATCTGGGCTCCAGCCGAAACTCATCCGCAAGAAATTTGCTGTGCCGTTCTCGGGGAGATTGGTTTGGCTGTGTTGCTTCTTGAAAGGACTGGAGCTAAACACTGGGTCTGCATGTTAAATGCCAGCACTCTTTCCTCCAGGGAGGTCTCTTAGCTCTTAATAGGCATTTTGTTTTGAATTTCAATTTGCTGGGCAAAAAAAAAAAAAGCTTTATTCTTTTTGAATGATATGAACAGAGACAGAGTGAGGTCCCTCCTGGCCCCAGCCGCTCTTGCAGCGTACCGCCAGCCCCGGGGTCAAAACACGTGCAGTGTTTGTGATACACGTGGCTGCATGTGTGCGCATGTGTGCGCCTGTATGCGTCAGTGGGCTCCCTGCAGGTTTGATAATATACGTTAAAAGAAAAACGAGAAGTACTGTTCATCTGAGCTCTGACAAATTCACCATAGTTTGATGACTCACATTAAAAGCTTTACTTTGAATATTCAGTGCTTCTATTCATTCATTTGAATAAAAACCAAACAAAATTACATTTGAAAGCATTTGCCCTGTGTCTGGTGAGTGTTTTAACATTTCTGTGTGTGTGTGTGTATGTATGTGTGTGTGTGTGTGTGTGTGTGTGTTAACCTTTTGCCCCCGTCTCTGCCTTATGTCTCTGAGGTCCCAGGAGCTGCTCCATAAACGCACACACTGACATCACATTACATGACACTGGACGTACACACTTACACACAAAACAAGCCATAGCATAACGCAAAATGTACCCCGTCAAACAGAGAAAGTAAAGTAGTAAATTCAAAATGTTAAATTTAGCTGGAAGATTTAGCAACACAAAAAAAATGTCCAGCGTTTGGAAAAGAGACAAATGGTCTTTTGAATAACAATCACCGGTCTTTTCTTAGTTTTCTATTTGTGTTTTATTTCCCAAATACACAGCTGTGCACACATTGCAGTCACTAGGATATGTCACTCAGTTCTCATTGTGTAGCCGCTTGTGTGTGTGTGTGTGTGTGTGTGTGTGGGTGGGTGTACGACGCAAATGCTTCCTCGCAGGTATGCTTGCGTGGGCATGCGTTCCAAAATAAAACAGTCCCAGAATGCAAGTTTGCTGCGAGCAGAGCAATCAAGGAGAGAGACAATAAAAGCAGATGGAACCGAATCTCCCATCATGACACACACACACACACACACACACACGCACACGCACAGACAAAGACACCACACACAGATGCCCATAGTTTCAAAGGTTGCTATCAAAGCATCTACTGGCGCCATGCTCCCCCATTAACAAGGCAGATGGTTTTAAACTATTTTGTTTTTTAGACAAACACCCACAGACAAACTGTAACGCATCCGAACACCCACACACATTTGCACCAGGTACCGTGGCTCGGTATCCATATGCTGCACTTCCTCTCCAGTGAAAGTGAGCCGTGTCACCTCTCTGGAAGAGCCTGGTTTTCTAATTAAAGGGAGAGCCTGCTTCCGTCTCACTGCAACAAAAAACTTGATGAAAACTACCTGCTGGCCAACCCAGCCAACTTCTACACACAACTAAAGAGCAGGTTTGGGACGTGTGCCTGCAACATATATCTTTTTGTGTTAATCAAAGTGACGTGCACACCCACTTGTTTTCAGATGATGGCCATAAATGAAACAGTAAAGTACTGCGTGTGTAAATGATATTCTAGCTTCATCTTTTTTTCATGTCTGCACCACAAAGAAAAGCTTGAACAGTGTTTACTGATAATCTTGTGTGCGTGGTCTTTAAAACTTACAATAGAATTTAAATAGAATTTTGCAGGGGGAACATAATTACCTAAAGTAGTTAGGGCTTATTTACAAGGTTAAATGCTGGGGTTTGAGAAGAACATAATTTAAGAGGGCTTTCACATCGACCTTGTTTGGTCCGGACCCGTCACAAATTTCTGTTTAGTCTGAAACAAAATAGCAGGTGGGAAATGTGCCTCAGACCACGGACCAAAATTTTGTTTGACCAAAAAGAGATGGAATCGAAGTGAACCATGGCTCGGTTCATTTGCAGTGTAACAGTTACGCAGAGCATGAGCGCGGCTCCAGAGGAGGACATTTAGGATAAAAACACGGTGTAAATGACGCAGTTTCGAGTCAGATTTGATTGCCGGGGCTTACTGACACTTGGATGACACCACACGAGCAGTATGGAGGCATTTTATTTTTACATTTGAAGAAGTGATCACCTTCAATTGTATTGGATTTGGCTGCAACGCTGTTTACCCCTGATCTCCAGATGTGTTTTGTGGACTCAAACATTTCACCCACCCCTCCATCGGCATAGTGGTGTGTAGATAATGAGTGAATTTTCAGTTTTGGGTGAACTATCCCTTAAAGTTCATCCCCTACATTGCAATTTAAAACAAAAACTTACCAGATCAAATGTTTACAATGTAACAAAGACATGAAGCTTGGTTTGGACCCTGGTCAGGACTTTAATGTGTGAAAACGCCCTGATACAGTCAACAACCTTTAAAGAGAAACACTGAACAAAAGACGACAGAGACATGTTTCAGTGAATCTTTGCTGTGGCTCATGAGGGAGATGGATTTTCAAGAAACTTTGTCGGTTTCTTGTTTTTCATCGTTCTCAGTGTTCTTCTACTCGACTCTTTCCTGACGAGTTCCAACAGTGTATCGTGTTTCATGTCTGGTTTGTAATGTTTTTCTTTTTTTTCCAATTTTGAGATACTGCCAGGTTATCAAAATGCATTTTACGGAGAAGAAACGGGCCTCTCTGTCTCTGTCGCTGTGCATGGAGACATGCTGTGAGTAATATAAGGCCAGAAACATCAATTTACTTCAAAGCAAAGTGTCTTCCTGTGAACGTGGAGCAGCCCTGTGAGGAAGAGATGGCGAACCAGAGAGGCGGCCATGACAGGCATTAACTAAAGCAAGCACGTCTAATGTATAAACCGAAAATATAATGTCAGGCTGAGTTTGTGTATCAGCTGTAGTGGACAGTTGTGATCACATCCTGGTTTAAACATGTCCAGAAAAAAAAATATGGCAGTACCGGTTAAAGCTGAGTCTGCTGGGATCTGAATGTTGCCGTCAGAAATCAGACTCTGGCTTCTCCTTAATGTCCGTGAAGACCTCCATCTCACAGACTGCAGGTCATGTTGTATTCAGTCCCACTTTGAATCATATTTATTTGAAAGCTTCTACAGCAAACAATTCAGCACCAGTGTTCAACAGTATTCAGCGCCAATGCATGATGCCGTGTGTACAGTTTATTACGGAAGGCAAAAGGTACAGCCACAGAGGTCAGGCTGGTGGAGACCAAAGCTTTTCTTCTGTCACGTGTGTTCCCCTTTTTTTTTTTTGAGTGACTGCATGTTCAACATTGTTATCACTGACTTCAATCTGGGGTTTTCGCAGGATCGTCCAACATCAACATTCTGTCTGGCGACGAGACAGAGCATTCTGATTTGAAACTGGAGCGATGACGTGGACAAACTGGAACGTTGGGGATTTCTACAGTTGTTGTGGTTTTCAAATTGGAATCAACTGTCTCCGACAACAGGTTCTGGATTTGAAATATACAATAAATGGAAAAAATATACATGTCAGTATGGATCAGTGAGACCCGTCACAAAGCTGCATTCACAGGGACCAAGGTCATCCTCGTCTCGCCGCACATAAAACGGTACGAGTCTGCTGTGTGTTATAGAATGAGCTTCAACTGGCTTTCAGTAACATCATTGTTACTTAGATGACAACAGCACAATGACATTATAAACTGTGTGCATAATTTTCTCCATTATGACCCTTCTGTCATCTTAATAGAAAACCTCTCAGTGGGATTCTGATGGCGTGCCACTCTGGATCCTTATTGATATTCCGTGCCGTGCGCTTAAGAGGTGAAGAGAAACTTTGGAGCTGCACTTTGTCATAGAGCATATGAACCCCGGACCACGAGGTCAGGTCAATGTGTGCCAAGCTCTCCAGCAGACAGGTTTGTTTGTGTGCTTTGGAGAGTCAAGCACCGCTCGCATTCTGATCGAGAGCCCATCCACTCTATTCCTCCCTCATGCTCAATGGCTCTCTGCGCCACCGTATGTGTCCCTGTGGTTGTCAGGTTGAGTGGAGTAAGACAAGGGGGGAGGCAGGGTGGGACGGGCGAACGAGTGGGATGGGGCGAAGAAGGACAGAGGGAGGAAGGGAGGGGGGGGTGAGCTGGCTGACGGGAGGTTTCAATCAGTGAGCTTGGCAGTTGCTCCTCAGCGGTGGAATGCCAGGTCACCGCTCCACTCTTTGTTCTGGGAAGTTTCGCCCCTACAGCTGGAGATGTGGTGAGCTCACGGGGACGGCTATCAGAGGGCAGCATCAGCCTGGTGGTGTGGAAGAGGGGTATAAAGGGAGAGAGCCAGAGAGGGAGGGGGACAGGCAACTATTCAACAGAAGGGCCACGCAGGTCTTGTCAGGCCCAGGGCTCAGCTCAGACATTTATAACCAGTGACTGAAAACACCAGTGATTTACTGGAATCCTCTGCCCAGCCTGACAAGTCAATTCTGTCGGAAAGATGGTGTAAACAAACAGAATAGCACAAATGCTCATTTTGGGTGAATATGCCACACAGGCATCTGCTCCGGCTGCCCCTAGGAAGGCTATCTTTTCTTATTTATTGTTTCTCTACAGAGCGAACTTTGTCTGGTAAGAAATTCTGCTAATTTGCCTCAGCCTCTATGGTATGCAGTCCCCCAAATTACAGATTCATCAACTTAATGAATGTATCTCCACTCTGGTATCTGCCAGAGCAACAAATGTTCGGGCCGAAAGTATCTGCAGAATGTTCACTGTTAACATATTTCATTAGTTTTCCCTCCAGCAGCCACTTCTGGTGCCTAAAGCATGACCAACAATGTATTGTTTAAGCACGTGTTGAACATCATACTGAAAAACACAAGAAGTGTAGTATTTCCTGAAACTTAACCAAGTGTTACGAGACCCTGAAACTCAACATATCCTCATCTGTAATGTCAACATTTAGTCCCTTGTATGACCAATACACCCTAAGCCAGGGGAAGTATTCCAGGCAGGAGGCTACATTATAAAATGTTACTCAGCTGTTCTCGACTTAGAAGTGATATCAGAGAACTGCATACGTGATATGAGCCGTGCAAAGTGAGGCACCGTGCGTCCTTCTGTGTGGAGTTTGCATGTAATCCCTGTGTCTTTATGGGATTTCTCCTGCTTCTTCTCACAGTCCAAAGACATGCAGATTGGGGTTAGGTTCATTTGAGACTCTAAATTGAGTGTAGGTGTGAGTGTGAGTGGTTGTTTGTCTCAGTATGTTGACCCTGCGATATGCTGGCGACCTGTCCTGGGTGTACACTGCTTCTCGCCCAATGTCAGCTGTGGTGGGCTCCAGCCCCCCCCCCACGACCCTCAGAGGATGAGCAGTATAGATAATGGATGGATGGATGGACCTTGCAAAGTTTACAGTGACAAAATAAAACATCATTAAGAAGTTCAAGTCTTCAGACTTTTAAGAAGAGGAGAGAAGTTAGTAGAGACAAACTTGTTTTCACCCATGTGTGTGTGTGTGTGTGTGTGTGTGTGTGTGTGTGTGTGTGTGTGTGTGTAAAACAACTCAATAATACATGGATGGATTTTCACCAAACTTGGTGGTATTATTACTTTGTCTCTCCAGATGATAAACTTTTGAAGTAGATTTGTCAAAGGTCAACACAAATATGGTCTGAAAAGCACATTTTCCAACATATCTCCCCAAACAAAAGGACTAAAGAGACAATCTGAAGCTTATATTGATCAGAAAACAATTCCCCATCATCTGATATTATATAATAAGTGATGGCAAGTCACAAAGAAGTCAAAAAATGATGTCATGCGTGGTTGAAAGTAGTAGTTTTCATGGCATCTGCTAGTGCTATAGACAAAACCACAACTATAGAAATGTCATGATAGCATCATTATGGAATACTATTTCTACAATATAAATCAGTGAGTATTGCCTGACTTAGGTACACACAGTACATGTGCAGGGTATCACCCCTCCAATGCTTTTTATTTACTTCTGTACCCTGCTGACCAGATAGTTCAATTTTCTCTTTGACCTCCTGCAGAACAAGCTGTACACGTTTTCATCCCACCTGCAGCATCAGTGATAGATTCACAGTTTGAGTTTTCAGGTTTTAATGAGTCAGTCATGCCGTTGTCAACATAAATAACGTTATCTTGTGTGTGTCTGGCTGTGGGTAAGTGCGTGTGAAGGCCACCACTGTCTGTCTGATGAATAATGAGCACGTCCTGAGCCTAGCTGCAAACGGTACAAGCCTCAGCAGCAAGCCTGAGCCGGCTCTCGTTAGAGAACGGTGAACTCTGTGACCCCTCGACCTGGACGGACTAACAGCCAGCGAACACTGTCAGGTAAAAAAAAGACTTGATTCAAGAGAAAGGAGATGAAATAAGAGACAAAGCAAGGGAGGGCGAGTGATGATGAAGTGGTGAGAGGAGGTAGAGAGTTTTAGAAGACAAAATAAAAGAGAGACGGGGAAATCTGCGGCGAAACCACAGACGGAGGAGAAATGTAAGAAAAGATGGGAGAGGACAGACAAATGGTGGAAGGAAAGCAGGGGAAATAAGGAGCGTAAGACAGAGAAGCAGTGAATAAGAGCGATAAGGGAGACAGAGGAGACTGGACACACACACACACACACACACACACACACACCGTCCTAGGTGCCGAACCTAAATTGAGTGCAAATAAAGAACTGCAGCAGTGTTTGGCCACCATCCAGTTGCCATGCAGGAAGTGTAAAGACGGGATGATTGAGTAGTTTTTGGACTAACAACATTCTGCCTTCAGATGAGCAGAACCCTCATCCCTCATCCCCCACAAGACAGCCAGTTATTGGAGCTGTTATGAGCGATGATGTTAATTATGTATCTGACTATTTTTACACCGAGAAACAAGGGCAGATCGGATCATTACTCGGGCTCCGGTCGCAGACAGGCTGGCAGGTAGATGGTGTGATTTGAAAGTAGAGCAGACAGATGGGCGAGTGAGACTGTGATTACCAGAGGATGAGCGATGATTGCAGTGGAGCTGGCCACTGTCATTAATCAAACGGTGGTCGATATGTTGCACTGTGGCAAAGGCCCTGATGCATAGGCAATATTTTGAGGCTAAACACCACCGATACAAGAGTTGGTGACAAACGCCGACATTTCATCTTCGGGGGAAGTTGGTTTAAGACACGAAGAACAGGCTCATCGTAAACTTACATGTATGGAATTGCTTTAATGTTAGTTTGCAGTGATTATAAAGTCAACAGCAGCCATAGAATTGTGCTTTGATTAAAGGGGGATTCCAACTTATTCCTATTCAACATAAATATGCATGGGGGGGGGGGCACAGCAAAGAGTTCGGTTGATGCTGTTTCTCTGTGACATTTAAAGACCGTTTGAGGCTGTCAGGGTGTGTAATTAATGGGGAAGCAAATATATATATATATATATATATATATATGTCATTATAATAAGTATAAAATGCAGCTAAGTTGTGGTTAATATCTTTACTAACTGGTGAAGCTTCACATGGTTGGGATCATTCTTGGGTTGCCAGGTTGAGAAACTAAGTGGATCTATGTGGATGCTGTATAACCTCCTACTACATAACTTGTTTTCTCCTTCTAGCTGTCTCTTTAACTTTTCACGAGACGTCTCGAATGGATTGTTGCCTCCTGGAAATGAGCAAACTAAGCAAAAATCCATTTATTGGCATATTAACATTTACAACCGCAGATTTTACCAGCTTAACTATAACATTTTACTTATCACTTGATAACATTTAAACAGGGAAAACCAATAACCTGGAAAACATGCACGTTAGCGTCTTTGCAAAGTAAACAACATCAACGCTACAGCAGTTTTTTTTGTAGTTTAACAATTTCATAGGTTTGCCCCCCCCATCCTTAGTAGGACTTTGCATCGACTTCCATTCATCGCAGAACAAAACCTAATCCTTAACCATGACTCAGAGAAACCTTAACCTAACCACAATTCACATTTTACCCTTAACCGTAAGCCTAACCTTAACCCCTGTGTCTCGATAAGGAGTCCCCCTGTGCCCGTGTCCATCTTGGACGTCTAACCAGGGAGATACCGTGGAAACCAGAAGGATTTTTATCAGAACGGAATCAGCCTCCACCTCAAAGACCTTGTAACCTTTTAATCTTTATTCAAGTCTTATTTCTAAAATAATAAAGGAATTTTAACCATCCAAACATGGTTTTATTAAGGGACCAAATTAATATTTTTTAACACCCACGATCCCCAGGTGCCCGTGCCCCTCGGAGCACTGCGTGTTTACATCCCAACCCTAACCATGACGTAACCCTACCCTTAAAACGTGTCGTTACCTTGAAATGTAATGATTTATGTAATGGGGACTTGTTTTTTGTCCCCTTAAGTAAGACACGTTCCAGTAATGTGACAGAGTAAAGAGATTTAAGTCCCCACAACGTGAGTAATACCTGGACCACACAGAGAACAGGTTTGTGTCTTTCTCTTACAGACGATCAAAGTGAGGGGTAGTTTTACAGAAGAAACACAGGTGAGGCCTTTCACGGACACTTTGACCAATCAATGGTCCAAACATTCTGCTTGGACCATTGATTTGTTGATCGTGGTTGAGATTAGAGAGATGAGAGATTTCTCGGTGGTGTGACGGATGGACTTGTTTGTGTGTGTTCCTGGTGCCCTGACCTCAGCTGGAAAAATGAAGCACAGCTTGCTCGTGCTGGAAATAAAAACACTCTCACTCTTTCACACACACGTACGCACACAAAAAAGTGCTTATGAACATGTGTGCACTCACACACACACACAAGTTGAGACTACTGACTGTCTGCAAGGTCAAACCGATGGATCAGCAGCATCCCCTACTCCCCTCATCTCTTTCTCCATCTTTCCCCCCCATCTCTCTCTCTCTCTCTCTGTCTGAGCGTGTCACCTTTCTGCCCTCACCCTCTCCTCCCTCCCTTCCCTTTCTCTCCTCCATCGCCATGTGTCAGGACTGCAGGTCCCTTCCTCCCATATCACTTTCCTCTCCTCCTCCCGTCCTCTTCCCTTCCTTCTCTCCTGGTGGGTCAACTCTCGACCTCTTGGCCTGACCCTTTGCACCAACTCTCCCGCTCTTCCCAGTAACACCAGCTGCCAACCTATTTTACACCAGCAGTAATGTGAATAAGACAAAAAACAAAACCTGTTACAGAAAAGACACATTAGATTCTACAATTCTTTTTATTTAAGTGAACACAAAACTAATTAAAAATTTCTTTTTTTTACATCAGCACTGCTGCAAACAAAATAATTGAATTGACAATTGAAATGGAAAATTCTGGTCTGTGTCAATTAAGCCAAGCTGAGGTTTTGACCTTGGCATCAGATTTGACTTGTGACAGGAAAGGCTTAAAACTAAATGTATACATGTTACAGTGACATTCGATTTACTTATGTGTGACAACCTGTTTATCAATAACTTTTTTTGCACATTGCACTGGTACTAGAGAGGTCGATAGTTTTGATGCACAGACCACAGAGTTGTAGCACAAGTAAACATTGACCTGTAAACAAGGTATAAAGCACTTCAACAGGTCTTATTGCATTACGTGTATAAATCTGTCAATATTGTCAAATTAGCAGTTCAACTCTCCTCAAATCGTGTATGTTTATGTGTGTATTCGTACATATGTCTTTGTGAAGACCTGTTTGAGCCTAGAACCTAAAGTGTGACAATAGTTTTGGAAAGTGAGGACAGTTTGGTTGGTCCTCACTTTCCGACGCACTTTCAATGAGCTGTTTGAGGGTTAAGATTTGGTCTGGCATTTAGTTGGGATGGTTAAGGTTCAGGGCTAGAGAATAATGATACCAATGAGTGTCCTCAGATAAAAGTACAAGGTTGTGTGTGTGCGCATCACTCACTGGTCCTCTTAGAGGAGAACAGCCTCACAGGCTCATTTGTTTGGGGTTCGATTTAAAACGTGAACATTCCGCCCCATTCACCAAGTTGTACCATCTCTGTCTGACCTGGATAGCTATCGTGACGCTCTGAGAAAAAAAAGAGATTATTCAGTAGGAACTGGTGTTGGACTCTATGCGGATGGAGACATACAGTAGTTCTTACTCACACGACAGACTACAACTGCCAAGTAGAAGAGCAGTGCGTCATTAATTCACCTCACACGCAAGCACGTACACAAGCCCTCATATCACAGTCCACATACACAAGCGGCTTTGTTTTGCACTGTATCGCACGGATGCGTGAAACAGTTTTAGCATGTGCAACGTATCTGTGAAGCCCTGTGACTGATGCAGAAATAGAATATTTGGCCCCAGTAACATAAAAGCTAAATAAGACAAGTCTTGGCTTTGTGGCTCAGAAAGTCCCTGAACAGGATAAAAGAAGCATATTATTAATTTTATAGTGTTTGGAAGAAAAAAACCCATACTCTTACTGCTAATGTAATCTGATAGTGACGCCTACTCTCATCAGCTGCATCTGATCGGGACTTGCTATTGTAATAACCAGAGGCGGCGTGTTCCACAGTTTATGGGCATAGAAACAAAAAGCAACAGCGAGACATCTCGACAGTGCTGACCTTTGAGGGCTCTCGAATGGAGAGAGCCATCAAAGCTTATTATCTGTGTTGCACCATCCACTTTTATTTAACCTCCTCAAACGGCTTCACAAAACGGTTTGCAGACAGTTATGAGGCAGGAGTCGATGCTACAAATAAACATCTTTTGTATAAACTGTGAACTTACTGTCCCTTCGGTGGCCGAGCTCACAATACTCGCTAAATGACATTAGCAAGTTCATTAGCTTGAAGAGCTTTGTTTCCCTCTCCAGTTAAATTCTTAAGTGAATAAAATGAAGAGCTAAAATTCAGAGAATAAACTGCTAAAGAGGGGAGTGAACTGCAAAGTGTGAAGAAGAGCTGTAGAGCTATGACTGACTAATGCCACCCTGTTCCCTGCTGGATTGCATGTTACCGTGTTGGCTCTATAGGTGCAGGCGCTCACCAACTCGCCCCAGAGCCGTCACCATGACTAAAATACTTGGTAAAGATGTACTGATGCATTTCCCTGTGCCACTTTCTAGTGTCTCAAAAGATCTCTAGCTCCGACTCTGACTCCTGAACTGACAGAAAAGGTAGAACCTCCTTTTCTGTCAGTTGACTCAGAAGCTAGTCTCTGTAGCCGGGGGTCAGATGTCCGCCGGCCAACTGATTGGCAATGCACTGAACCTTTTGCCCTGCCTTGTAGATGCAGGAGCACACGACAGCTGCATTCTTTTTTGGGGCTCTTTCTGGACCCTGACTTGAGACAGTGCCTGATAAACGTTGAGACCCGGCCGAGATCCCTGCAGAATTCTATTAGACTTGAACTGCCCCAAAGACTTGAAAACAGCTTTGTAAATAGCATCTGCTTTATATTGTTGAAATATCACATTTAAGCTTTTTTGTTCCTGTTAACTTCACCTTTCTCTCCCAGCTGCCACATGTTTGTCTATCTGAATATTTTCCAGCCAGACCTCAGAGCCGCTCTTATCCTCCCAGTCCAGCCTGGCCAGCCAAGACCTGGCCAACTTATCACCCAGGCCGAGCCATCTTCTCTCCATTACACCACAAACAAATTGGTCTGTTACACCTCTGTCTGGACCCAGATTGAATTTCTCTTCTCATCCCTCAACACCTAAACATTCTTTCTTCTTCGCTGTGACATTTTCAGCTCCCTCCGTCCTCACTTTCGCATCGCGTTCTGCGGTCAGGCACCTTCTCCCTCTTCATGTGTGCTCTCGCTGCTTAACTGCCTTTTACTTGTCACGCCAGAAGCACGCGCACGCGCACACACACACAAAGAGCACCGTAGTATAAAATATCTACCCACACAAAACTAAGACTGTTTTTTCTATAAAACCTTTATTGAGCAAATAGTCCCACGACCCAAATCCGGGAACCACAAATCTCTTATACAGTTTCTGTTTGTATTTGCATTGCATCTGAAAATCCATGAAAAGAAAAGTCAAATGGACCAAACACAGAAACAACGGCAGCTTCTGGTTGATTGAGCAGTTCTTGCTCAGTGTTAAAGTGCTGTAGAAAAGGTGTTACAGCCTCTAAGCCTTTAAGCTAAGCTACTAAATTTGGACCTCAGTTCAAATCACAGGTTCCCTGATGTCCTAAAAGAGTACCTTGGCTCATATTTAACGTTTCTCGCTCCCACTTACGCCCTTTCTCATTATTCCTCTTGTTCGGTGCATGAGTATGAACAACCCCTGTTGCTGATTGGTTAGGGTTAGGGTAAGTGATGTGTAGTTCGGTCGGAGCCACTTTCTTTGTTTCCAATTCATCACAGGAACACAGGCACAAACAGAGAGAGAGCTAGTGAGGATATATTTTCTGAATATGACAAAAGGGGCATTCACTTGCTGACTCTACCTTTCACTGTAGCTTTGGTGTCTCTTCCAATAATCTCATCTAAATAACATCATGATTTCACTGCAGGCAGAGACACTGTGTGACAGAAACTCTCCAAACCACACACCCCTGTAAACATCCATGATGTACTCGAGCCCCCCCCAACCACATGCTAAATCCCTCCTCTGAGTTTGATGGCCATCACATTGAGCCAGGCAAAGATTTGTCCCTGTTGACTCAAATCTGTCAATACAGGCTTTTAATCAAAAATCTTTTTACTCCTCCTGCCTCCCGCACGCTCTCCCCAAGCAAACATATTGACTGGGATTTTCAGGGAAGGATAAGACCAGAAGAACAACAAACTTGTGTTGTGCGGCAGCAGGTGATGAAGGTATGACAGACGTGTACGGTCAATCTGAGGTGTGTGCCGTGCTAAGCATTGGATATGTCCCGGCTCTGTGAGGCTGCATTAATGATCTGACCGGAGCGAGGACTACACGCCATGGCAGCACACTTCTGTGTGTACCTGCATGTGCTATGTGCATCACACTGTACATGTTCGAGGTTGAATGTACAATTATAGACTTTGCTTCTTCGCATCTGAGGAGAGACAGAAAACCTCCCCAAGCAAAGATGAGAGTCGTGTGACCGGGGCAGACACACGGAAGGTTACAAGGGTTAATGCAATATGGGACTGAGAGCTGTAGGATGAAATGGGAGGAATGTAAATGTCTCATCTGAAACCATCACATATAGATATTTCTGATCAAAAAACAGCGAACACGAATGTACGGGGTTTTACCTTGTCACCTCTACACAATAGTCACAGTATAGGACTGAATGAAATTGCACCTGGAATGAAAAGGTTGCTTTGAATCCTGAAAGAATACAGATACATTTGCTCAGATTAGCATAGAAATTGACACAAAAAAATCAGTCTGAGGCCACAAGACATAAAAAGGAACTTTCTTTTAATAAATGTGATACCCAAGAGAAAAAATTGAAAAGAACAGTGGGGCTTGAATTGATCTCCATTTTTCATCAGTGCACCATTCACGCTGACCATAGAAAGCTCCCAGTGGAAGTCTGGAGCCTGTGCCAGGATCCTGCCTGCCTCACAACGCCACACAAAGAAGAGACACAGTGACGTTTCCGTATGGAGCGTGGCCATGGAGCTGCAAGATAATCAACCCCATGGCTGCTTGTGCAGGCTTGTGACGCCTTATCGTTGCCAAAAAATAAAGAATTCAGCACTTATCTGTGAGGGCCATCGTCATACTTGACAAGCTCGGTGTATTGAAATAGTGGAAAGTCACAAGTTTGTCTCAGAAGGCTCTGTAATCAGGAACACACTGACTCCCTACAAGAAACCCTCCATAAAACAAACATGAACAACATGCAATCTGTCTCCTTGTATCAGCTATGGAATGAACTGAGGCTCAGAAGCAGTAGATGGTGAAACAAAGTTTGAAACAGTCGTGTCTTCACTCAGAAAGCAGGAGGTCATACAGAGGTGGTCAATCCGGCACAGACGAAACAGCAGCAGGCGGGGAGGAGGAGAAAATCCAAAAAGCAAAGCAGCAAACCAGGAGGCCAAACACGAGGTGAACGCTCGACATAACAAAACAAATACAAGGATTGACAAAGACGATATGGTGGACAGCAGAGGTGGCACAGAGGACAGGGGTAACACCGGGTGCAGGTAAGTAGGTGTGAACCAGGAGAGGATGTTTCGAGAGGGCGGGAGATCAACATGAGCTCGGGAAATGAAAGGTGCTGTGAATATACAGAACTAAACAGGAAACCAGACAAATATGACAACAGAGGAATTTCAATGCAGAGGAGCAGAAATACAATATAGTGGGATAACTACTGGGAAATTAAAAATGGAAATATATATATGCCTGCAACCTACATACATTATACACATGCTTTATCTTCTTTGAAAAGCAGTCAATGCAATTCATTTATTCAATTAATTTCATTAGGGTTGCACAGCGGGGACGACACACACACACCAATTACAGGGAATGTGACTTGGTGTGAGAGAATCTAATGAGGGACGCAGGTCAAGTAAAGGTCCTCATTCTTTATTCATGATTTTCTTGTTGTCGGGAGAAGCTTTGGAGGAGGAGGAGAGGAAATGTTGATATATACTTGTTACACACACACACACACAGAGACCAGCATACATCTACACACCCACAACACAGTGACGCACACCACATGCTGAAGTTCCAAGAAAGGCAAATGATGCGGTAACTCTTTACTGGGAAAGTCCAGTGTCCAATGTTAACAAATTACACAGACTTTCAGGTGTTATAATCGTATGAAAAGCAGGTTTAAAATGTCCGGAGGGTGCATTACATCTACTAGTGGTAACGTCTGTGTATATCCTATGGATATGAGAGTGGTATCAATCTTCTCATCTAACTCTTGGCAAGAAAGTGATTAGGAATATTCCCAAATGTGCCGAATTACCTAAAACTTAATGATGTTAAATATGCTTCTGCAGGTGGATCATAGAATGACGTCGCCTGCTTGGATAAAAAGGGTTTTGTGAGGTTGCTCTTGTGGAGAACGTGCTATGTCAGATCACTGTGTGAGTCACATACTGTAGAAGCCACATCACATAACCACTTTCTTCCTCCCTGACCACAAAACTGTCTCATCCCATGAAGGGGAGAACACTGCCGATGGAGAGGAGGAGAAAAAAGGGTGAGAGCATTTCCACTACATCATTTTAGTTTAGTTTCCTCATGACGTGGATGACCGCTAGCACAGTCATTACATCTGTGCAAGATTTTTCTATTATCTTGCCACAATTTCAGATTTTTTCTGAACGTGCTTAAATGGTAAAAATGCTTGAATCTATGGCGACAATGTGGTCGGCACATTGGGAACACATTTTTATTTCTGGAGGGCAATAGTGTGAGTTATTGGGACCACTATAAACCTATTTGACACTATTGGTGTTTCCTTTGAGCTGAAGCGGACATCCACAGACTTGTGGGGATTAAAGGGCACCAGCTTTGGCACCAGCTTTGGCACCAGCTGATCATTGGCACCCAGTGTTGAATTACTGAAGTTGGTGCATCATTCTGGGGAAAAGCCCAAGGAGATATATGTTGTGTCTGGATTAGTAAGGAACAGAATAAGGAATATAATTCTGCAATGAAACCTCCTGTCCCTGCTACACAATTTGGAAGGACTAGTCAGTGCAGACTTTGAATGAAACAATACCTAATCCACCTATTGTCAATGGCTGTAGTCGTGTTGGAAATATATCACCTCCATTAAGCAGGTTGTGTTTTCGTTGCTTTTTGTCCGTCTGTCAGCAGGATAACTCAAAAAGTACTGAATCAATTTCCATGAATTGTTGTGGAAAGGTGGGCCAAGGCACATCTGGCTGAATGGGTGGATCTAGGATCTCTTATCTCTTTCTTTGGCATGCTGAGGCATAGGGCGTAAGCCTTGGCGGAGGTATGCGTTCCCTGAGCGAACTTCTAGTATTTAAATTATTTTGTAGTCTTATGTATTTTAGAAATATCAAAATCGAGAACATTTGCTTACTGGGGAGGTTTGAGAATATGTCAAAATGTCTGCACAGAAATTGGAAAAGGGGCTTTTGTTTATTCTGCACCTGCGACTTGGAACATGTTGCAGAAGCACTTAAAGCTCAGCAAATTCACAGAATGCCTTTAAAACCAGAATGAAACAACTGGAGGCAGATTCTATAAGATGTTGTGTCGTGTAACTGAAATCTTGAAATGCTGCTCCGGGGCTGTTTTTTGGTTCTTTTGATCTTGTTTACCGTTGTTTTCTCAAACAGTTCATATACAAACACTAGAAAAAATGTGCTTTGTACAAGAATATATTACCCAGAATGACACTTTAATTACATGCTGCTGTTAAATTGAGCCTATAGGTTCCTCTTTAATTGATTAAGAACATCTATCTCTTTGGTAATTAGGCCCACATTGATTGAATGTGATCAGATAAGTCACATAACAACACAGGGACACAGTGCTTATTGAATCCTGGGCCCAGTGAGAAGTGCCTGCCCTTCCTCTCTCATCTCAATCACCTTCATCACTCCATCCTGTCGTAATAAATCATCCCTTTCCCAAAGTTGAGCTTTGATCGATGGAGTGTTTTTGTTTTCATCTGTGTCAGTTAAGAACGTTAACTTCAGATCAATTGGGAATTATTTGTATCTGATAACTGCCTCTGCTAGAAGAATCCTAAAAATAAAAAAATATATACATGTACATCATTTAACTGTTTACATAAACTAGAGAGAAAATAACTTTTTCAATATTTGTGGACAGGATTATCAGTCTAATCTAACTAACTGGCTTGTTAACTCGCTAACTAAGTTGCCGACATGATGACGGCCACGGTTTGACGTAGAGTGACAGCACACTGTTCAGGTATCGTCCGGGATCAAAGGTTTTGATCTACAAGCAGTTCGGCAGTAACACTGTCTAGTTGCCTTTATAAGACTTTGTTGGATTTGTTTATATTCATTGGATTGTGTGGGTGATCTTGTCATAACAACAAGATGATTCACTTCTCCCACACACGCACAAGCTATGGCACCGATGATCTTGGCACCGTACGCTTTCTTTTTTAAGCTATAACTTATACGTTTTATAGACCTCCGAAGAAGTTATCGAGGTCCAGAACTCTGGGACCTACATTTGTGCCACTGCCACATTTGTCTGGATGGAAGCCATACCTGAGCAGACCTCAATAATAAGCCAGGTTGGAAACACTCCTACACCTAAATCTCTGGGGATCCCTAATGAAAACAAAACTTTCAATAATCAGATGAGTTTGTATCCGGCATAGTTAATTACCTAATCATATTGTCCCAATGGATTCAAGCATTAATGTGTCATCTTTATGCATGACAATGATTTATCTACTCACACTTATCACACTATTCCTAAGCTTTTTAAGGCTTTATTTCCCTCATGGTGTTGTGAAGCAGCACTCGAGCATTGTGTGAGTGATGCTTGACATATCTTCACTCCTAATATTTGACTGCTGATTAGAGTCTAAGTTGTGTGTTTGTGCATGTATGCATATCTGAGTGTTATAAGCAAGACAAGATTTCTGCATTGTACAGTGTTTGTTTCTCATATATATATATATATATATTTGTACATATTTGGAAATGGATATAGCTCGAGGTCTGAAAACAGAGGGAAAATACAGAATGTGCTTCCTGGGATAAGAGGAGACTGTAAAACATGAGCAGCACCATTTACCATACTGTAAACATTACATGGTTTTGCTCCAGATTCGATTTACGTCTCAAAAAACAGTTTAAGACGATGGATGATCGCACGAGCCATGTTTTCAGATGTTGGTTTTGGAGGGACCAATTTCTTATTCTCTTTGGACAACAGCTTCTGTGACTTCACTGGGTTGTTAAAATTGCATCTTCTTTCGGAGATGTAATGTTGTATCCTTTTGAATAATTCAAGGAACACTTTGACATTTATTAAGTACCCTGCTATTGATACTAAGGCATATTAGTCTGAAGTTTGTCTGAATAAGATTCTTGTCTTTGTTGCATTCGTTTTAATGGGGTTAGGTTTGGTTTCACACGACATACTTACGTCCTGTCGTCATCACCTGCACGCCCTGTGTCTTTGTCCCTTACTCTTATTCTCTTTTTATATAAACTGTCGGTATAGGAGGAACTGTATTTCCTTCTTGATTGTACGCCAGTGCTTGAGATAATGGCGATAAAGAGGTCTTGAGTCTCGTCAGAGGCCAAATCACTGAAGGCTTTCGACTGCACGCAATCATGCTACTGCTTCTTTTACTTCTTCTAATGTTAAATGAATCTCAACTTCTTGTTATTGGTCTGAAAGTTTGAACTATCCAAAAATGTGTTTTCAAACTGCAAATGAACCGAAAGGCACCCAAAAGTCAGAAGGTACTAAACAAGCTAGGTGTGAAAGCTCCCTATAAAAGTACAGTATTATAATTTACACATCACTCAGAGTTAATACATGATTCTTGCATTGAGAACAACGCTCCCTGCCTACATTCCTACACCGCAATAGTGTGTCTGTTTGGAAAAGACATCACACTATCTGTGTGTCTCAGTGGTTTCATGAACCAGACCTCACTCCCTGTGGCCACCTGGGGAGAGAAACCGTCCACTTTCACATGGCCCACCTTCATTCCAATGCCTCCTGCTTGCTCTATATGATGATGGTGATAGTAAAGATAAACGCAATGACGGCGAGAGTGAGGGTGGTGGCGCTGGTGGTGATAATGAGCGTGATGATGATCACGATCTGCTATTGCTCCCAATGACATCCTTGAGTCTTTCTCAGGTAAAGAGAGGCACAGCAGATACGCTGGCAATATCAGGTAGACAGTGGGGGTCCTGGTCAGCAGCAACGGGATAGGTGAAATCACATTAAGTGGAATGAATGTGATTGGGCCACGGGCTTGTCATCAACACACAGGCCTCCAACTGTTTCTGGATTACATTGTGAAGGGCAGAGAAAAAGGATCCAAAAATTGCATGCAATCTGCTGAAGGTCGTTTTTTCGGGAAAGCACATATATATATCCTACATACAGACTTGTGTATATTCGAATTTAAGAATGAGTTTATCTAGTATCAAGTTTGGAGTCAGTCAGGCCACTCTACGAAAAGCACAGGGCACAAAAGCATCACTTTTAAATGGTAGGAACATTTGTTTCTTTGTCACCAACAGAAGAAGAGTTTGAGCCCCAGCTCGACTACTTACACTGTCAAATCTCCTCTGAAGTGTCACCCTGTCTTGTAACGACACATGCACTGGATGTCTCTCCCTCTCTGTGTCACTCCGGTTCTCAAAGCTTCTCTGCAGATTCTTATTCTGTGGATGGAACCACTTTTCTGATCCATCAATCCCCAGAAGACGGCTGGAGAGGACAAGAGGGGAGAAAAAGACGACACGGAGGAAGAGCTGCGGTGGAGGGAGCGGACTTGTCAGACGTATGGAGTGTCCCTCCCTGATTAAAATAGCACGTTTTGGGCCGACGTGCGATGCTGCCTGTGAAGCCGTGCGGCTATGCGAAGGCCCCTGGTCGATAGCACTTCACCGCAGCGGAATATGAAAAGTATTGATCTGCTTTTTACCTTGGACAGCTTTGAGCACAAAGCCTGTGATGTTTCTGTAGCCAGCCTTCAAAGTCAATACACTTGTCTCGACATCATTTTGACTTGTAAAGAGAAGGAAAAGAGAGAAAAAGAGATTCCTGTCATATCGGACAGAGAAGTGCGTTCTCTTCTGGGCTTCGTGTCGGAGAGGTCAGGCTGGTTGTTGTGGTTATTACCTCGAGGACCTGCTGCACTGGACAGTTGGAGCATGAGGGCGATGAAGGTTGGGGTCAGATGGAGAAAGGTTATAGCCAGAGTGGGGTAATTTGTGCCAAGGAGCGACAAAGCCTGGTGAAAGATGAGGGCTGGCCAAGGCCATGACCCCATGTCTTTCGTACATGTTCTCAAAGGTCACTTCTCATGTTTGTGAATTATCCAGACAAGACAAACACAAAACGTTCTCCTCTCTCCGTCTTACACTGGGCATGTTGTTAAGGGCCCAGGGAAGTGCAGTGTCGAATATGGAGCAATTTGGACATGTGATACATTCAAGTCACTAGAGTTTCAGAAAGAAAGCTGCAACCAGCATCAGCACAGGCCAAGAAAACAGCCCTTCCCATGCTCGTCCGTTTAGAACGAGCACTGCACTGGGATGTGAAAAAAACCCTGCTACAAATAAGCTTCTTTTTAATCTTCAAACTGTGGAAAACCAACGGGATCGAGAAGAACCGACAGATGGTTTTTGAGGGCACAGATCTCATGTAAAACAATATTCTACCACAGAGAGACCTACTCAGGAAAATCCTCACGGTTAAAGCTTGCTGATCCTGGATCAGAGCAGCAGGGAGGTCTGCAGGGACTAATACAGAGAGACAGACAACCAGACAGCACTGGAATATCACCGGAGATCACAGAGAGCCGCTCCATTCAGGAAAAAAAAACAAAACCCCAGACAGACACAGACAGAAATCGAAGTCAAGATGGTTTTTATTGCTGAGCCACTCTCTGTAAATGCACAACGTTCTCATGCACTGCTCTTAAAGACACAGACGGCTTGTGTGAGGATTCTCATACGATACTCAAATCTCTCTTTTTAATACAAAGCCTCTTCACCTGATTATCTCTCCTGGTCAGCTCCGTCAGCTCTATTAAACAGTCCGGGGCGAACAAGTGAGGAAACAGAAGGAGGATGTGATTAGAATGGAGTGAGTATAAACGCACCGTGGTGGTGGCTGAGGATTGGACACATCTGCTGTGATCAGAGGAGAGGTGTGGCTTTGCGGACCTCTAAGTAGCTGGATTAACCACTGGGCACGGGGCTATTGATGTTATTGAACTGACAGTCTGATGAATGGAGTCCTTCCGCAAGGTGTACGAGTCTGCTGCTGCAGCTAGTTAGCGTGTTCACAAGCCAGAGAGGATAAAACTGCCGGCAATTCATCTTGAAAGCGACGGGCTTTTGTTGGGCACTCTTTGATTATATTGGTGAGGGTCACAATTTTCATGACTCGCAGGAAATGTCCAACCTCCACTTCCCCCCCAGTTAATAGTAATTAACGCTACAGAGGTTGGCCTGCAGTCTGCTGCAGATTTATGTTTGTCGATGTGGTCAATATATAGTCATTGCTTTGTTACTTTTAAAGTGTAAAGTCATTAATAGGGAGAATACAGTTGTTGATTTTCTGTTGTTGACTTAGATTTCCGAATAAAAACAATATTTCCCATAATATTTCATAATTTCTCGGGAAGCAGCTGTTTCGCTTTCTGCACCATTGAAGCTATATAAACGTCACAGTTCAAACTCGCTGACCTGAGACACAACTTAGTTTGAGTCGGACTGAATTTCAGCTTCGTTGAGCGCCCACTGTCAGTGTACGGAGGCAGTGAGAAGATAATTCAGATATTTTGGTCGTCACATCGTCACTCATTCATTCCCCAAACTGCTTTTTCTTTTTAAAAACCTCTGCAAGAAGATTACATCTGCATTTGTTTATCTGAATCACAGAGATCCTACTGGACAGATTATCATAAAATTGGCAGAAGGATGCAGGGTCAGGGAAGAACCCATTAAATGTTCAGATCTGAAACAGGGTTCGGATCCAGAATTATTTCTAATCCTTCAACATTGTGAGGCGTTTTTCAACATTTTGATGCATTGATTCAGAGGTTTCAAAGGGGACTGGTATCTATGAGTGAGAGCAGTTTGGTCCAGATCCAAATAAAATCTGGAACTTACTGAGTTTGTCACTGCACTTGAGCTAAATAGCAAAACGCAGTGAAAGTGAAAGCAGGACGTGGCAACATGACGTGTCCTGTGGACAGGAAACAACCAGCCGGTCGAGCTGTGGCAACACTATAACTGCCTGTTTGATTTGCACATGGTGGAGGCAGCACACTTCAACTTTCTCTTCTTTGACGATAGCCAGACCAGGTCTGGAGGGGCCAATGGGTAAGCTACAGTGTGAGCAGTCAGGTCGAGGCCTGATGATTGGACCGGACAGTGTGAGCACATAAATCCTGAGGTTTGGCTTTCCATCCAGACGAGGTACTTGCACAGTGTGAGTTGGAAATTCCGAAACAACATTTCTGAAATCCCAGCGTAGGCCCAGCGTCAAGTGAGAGAAGAAAAGCTCGACAAAGTGAGAGGAAATACTTTATTTAAATATCTCAACCTGCAGACCTGACTCTGTTTTGACTGAGAGTCAATTAGACAGTCAAAGATTCACAACACTTACTTTCTTTATCCAACATGTCGGGTTAAATTTGTTCTAAATGTGTTGACATTTGATGAAGCTCATAATTAAAAGGATTCAAAAGGTGTTAATGTTTCCATAGTGGAGTTTAAAATGGTAAAAAATAACCTGGGGAGACTTTGGGTAATTATTGTAGCGTGTGTTTACATATCTGTCATCACTGTTTTTGCTGTGCAGCATTAATTTTGGAATATTTTGAGTCACTGTGTTTAATCATCATCCTTTCCATGACGCATTGGGGGAAAACAAATCTGCTGCTCCACACATGCACCTAGACGTGAGGAGACAGAAAATTCCTGACTCCTTTCAACTGCAGTATAATATTTCGGGGGTTTTCCTTTTCCTTTGTGATGTTTATTCAAACAGGATCAGCGTCGTGCTCTCTCTCTCTCTTTTTGTTATCTCAGCTCACACTGGACAGAAAGTGGGTACACACACGCATACATGTAAAACACAATCCCAGTGGAATCCCGTGCAGACTCACAAACATGAACGCAAACACAGACTCAGGGCGTTTTCACAGCTGGAAGTCCGAATCCAGGGTTCACGTCTTTGTCACACTGTTTATATTTGATCTGGTTAGTGATGGTTTCACTTTGTAATTTATGAAGCACACTAAAGACTTTGGCATGACATGTACGTCCCGTCGTCAAAACCTTGGCGGGCTGCATCTTGACATTTATTGGTTTGTAGACAAGCGTGCGTCTGACATTGTATTCCCTAACTTTTTTTTAAATAAAGTGCATAGAAGACTGTGAGCAATCCTGTGAGCTGCTTCTTTTTCTTCTTCAATTGTTTAATGCCGTCTCAACTTCCTGCAATTAGTGTAAAAGTCCAAACAATCAATTTTCACACTGCAAACAAACTTTAGGTGGAACTGAATTTTGGTCCGTTGGTTTGAGGCACCTTTCACACTTGTAATTTTGGAAAAGTCTAACGGTCCAAACAAGGTAGTTGTGAAGCCCCCCTCCCTCTCAGTGTCAAGTCACACACACTCTAACATCTAGATTTTAATTTCTAATATTGACAAGGCGGCAGAGTGTCCTGAGGGTGTCGTTCACTTAATCCACTGATAAGGTCAGGATAACTCATATTGCTCTTCATATTCCTCCTCTGTCCGACAGCGAGAGGCCAGAGTCGGTCAGATGAGCTCCAGCAATAAACTGCAAATCACTTTCAGCGTTCAGACGAGCAGTCGCCCTGACCACAGCTGCACGGCCGCTCTGGATCCTCCCGGTCACAGAAAACAAAGCTCGATCATCTGCATGACACATCTTTAACGGACCACACCTGCCTCCTCTTTGATCTACGGAGAAATGAAAGCCAAAGACAACATGTCTCTGGAAACACTGACACTCGAGGACAAGCCAGAGAGATGACAGAAAAAAGGGGCCAGGGGAACAACAGCAGCAGCAGCAGGGCGAGTTCATCCTCTTGTATGGAAACAATCTGGTGTTGTCCATCAAACAAAGCCGTCCGGCCAATCAGATACCGGTCAGCTCTTATTTCTGCTTTACCTTGTCGTGACCCGGTGTGACGCATCTTATCTATGATGACTGAGACAGATTTGGAAGAGGTTATCTTCTGCTGATTTATAATTTTGTTCTGCTCATTACGACAGATAATTACTGTTTTTGTTTCTCCGCAGCATTTTCTGCAGCGGATGAAATTTGACAAGTCGATATAAAAACATAAATTTAGTTGTTATTAAAGTATTCAATTTAGAAGAGAGAGATTTCTTTACTGCAAAAAATGGTTTGGCTGAGTTTACTGCAATGTCACAGTGTTTGTTTGCTCCGAACACAAAAATATGGAGAATCCATTATGGGAAAGGATTTACTTTTTATTTTACTTTTTTAATACAAACAGTGTTTAAGGTTTCCTACATTTTCTTAAAGAAAACACAAGATCTACATTTGTGTGGACTTCGAAAATGTATTTAATCTTATGTAAAAGTGTATTCAAAAAAGTATGATGAAGAACAAGAAAAGCAGAATTTCAGGAGAACAGGAAAATACTTCCCAAGGTCTGGGCCTTTCTTTTGTTCCATTTTTGTGCAGGAACATTAAATAAAATCTCTCTGGGAATAGATGTGATGACACAGGTTGTCGGTGTTTAAACCACAGAAATTAATTTCCTGCACAGTGGCTGTACATGTTGTTCATTATGTTACAATGGTGGGAGTTGAACAGGCGGACAAGACCACTGGAAGCTGGTCACGTACATCTGTGGGCGCACACACACACACACACACACACACACACACACACACACACACACACACACACACACACACACACACACACACACACACACACACACACACACACCCACAGAGTGTATTGTTCAACATGTTTAGTTTCGAGATAAATCCTGCCTCATTTTCATGAAGTCATTTCTGGCTCAAAATGAACGACATGACAAAGGATAAAAGCTTTCAGAGACGTGCTCGTCAGTCACGTAGTCGACAAGAAGTGTTGACATGACGGCATTTGGCTAATTACACTCAGGACAATAAAATGCAGCATAATAGGAGAATGCGTTCACATTCCTATTGAGCTGAGCTATTGAGCTGGTGCTTCGGAGCTCTGGAGAAAACTCGAAACTCACTCAAAAATGCTTTTCTCCGTCTATCTATTCCTGCACCGGCCGTGAGGGTAGAGCTCAGAGAATTGGGCTTTTGACTGGACGCCTGTTTCTTCAACTCCCTTCGCTGGGAACACGGGAACAAAGGGAAAACCAGCGCATTCCCAAGTAACTTTTGTGGAAGTGACCCTGAGCGAGGCAATTAACACCCGGCTGGTCGAGTAGAACCACTCGGTAAACAACAGTGGGGAAACCTCGGCTCCCAGAGGTGCGAATGTGTGGAAGTCAACGTGGGCGAATCAGGGCGTCTCTGAAAAGCAGTCAGACCAGCCTGAGCAAATAGAGGTAAATAAATAAACAAAGCCTGCTGTTTCAGAGCCCGACCGCAGCAGAGGAAGCACTGTCATGCTGCGCCGAAAAAGATCCCCGCACACTGTCTAAAGAGCACAGTGGAGAGCGCTGCTTTGGCCCACATCCTGTGCAAATTCACCCCATTTCGGTTTATTCGAAAACACAATATTCTCATTACGCCCAGTTGGCTCGCTGCACTGTCATTTGGTCTGACTCCCCGTGCACCAGCACATTAGCCCCTTTGGTCTAGTAATGTTCAGAACATAACCCATAAAGAACCATTGTAACATGTCTCTGCCTCATTATTACCAGGTCAGTGTACGGAGCGACGCAGGAGAATAGGGCGCCTCGGACGGCTTGTTAATTCAACACCTCTCTCATTCAGAGCAGCATTTGTACAGCTGGCCTTTTGAAGGGGGTTCAAACTATATACTCCTACACACGCAGACGCAAAGATATGCAATGACAACGCGCACACACACAGACACACACAGTCTAGTCCCTGCTCTGACATCACTCCACACCACTGGTTCCTGCCCAACCTTCAGCGCCCACCTTGGGAAATCACCCAGAGCCTGTCCAGCCACCAGGGCGTGAAATACACACCCCTGGAAAGCAACCGAGGTGGGTGGAGGTGGGTGGTGAGGGGCCAAGAGGTGGAGAGTAGTAAGTGTGAGCGTGTGAGGTGTGGAGACGGAAAATAAGGCGAGAATTCAGGGAGGAAAATGCAACTGTTCTGGAGGGAGCGGACGGGGTGTTGATTGGAGGGTTCGGGTGGCGAGAGATGGAATTGAAGAAGGATTAAATGGACACTGGGTTACAGGAGGAGGAGGAGGGGAGAAAGGGAGAAGGGATGCTTTTGAAAGGAGGTCCGGGGGTGCACTCTTGGCCTTGAGGCTGGGGCTCGGTCACGCCTCACATCTCTGCTGCGAGCTGCTCGGGCCTGGCACTCCGGAGGGGAGTCGGCCCAACCTTTGTTGCAGTGAAGGAGTGGGGAGTGACAAGGCATACCAGCATGTCTGACATGTCAGAGCAGTTGGCCTGGAGACCCTGGACCTGCTCGGGTCTGACGCTGGCCATCTGTAGCTTTAGAACAGGGGCCGGACTATTTTAATTGATGGAAACCGCCCCGGGGAGGATGTGAGATCACGCTTCAAGGAGAAAACAAAGGGCGGTCGGTGGGTGACTAAATGTGCACCGAGTTATTTCAACGAGGAAACAGGACCAGCGTACTGGAGGGACCTTAACGACAGCTATCAACGGCTGTGGGATTTTTTTTCTCGGCTGAGAGACAAATAGAAATTCCCATGATCAGATTTGAGTCTTGCTCAAGTCCCCAGTCGGATGTATTCATCCTTATTCCATTTCCTCAAAGAGCTCCCTTTAATGTCACCCAGCAAAGGGAAGTGATGAAATGGAGCAATTATGAATCCATTTGTGCTATTCAGGTGAAACCAGGTGTAAAATTTCCAATCTGTGCACCTGCTGAATCTTCATTTCATTGTGTTCTCTCACCACTGTTGCCTGTTAGACGGTAATATCCTAAATATAGACAAAACATAACATGCAATAAATCTATTTAAAGGGGACATAGCATGCAAATTCCACTTTGTTAGTGCTTCTACAGGTTAATGTGGGTATCTGGCATGTCTACCAACCCAAAAACTCCGGGAAAAAAAAACTTGCGCGTTTTGTTATGGTTCCTCTAAGTCAGAAACGTCATGCTTGAGTGACTCGATTGAGTTTCCTGGGTTTTGTGTCGTAACAAGGAACTGGAAGTCTCCCTACATGGTCTTGGCCCAGCCCCCACCTCATCCCCCGTCCCCACACTACATTCGCCGGGTTTACACCGGAGGCAGCGAGGCTGCGAGCAGCGCCGGCCGTTCCCAACCGCCAGCCGCCTGGCTGTTCACAGGGACGAGCATTTCTCCGCTGGTCAGCCCGCGATTCACTCACATGTGGCATTTGTCTGGATCGTTGGGACTGGGAGGCTGCAGCAGTTGCTCGGGCGCGACCTCCGCTCTCCCATGCGTGAGCTGGAATTTGTGTCAACACCACACAGCCAGCAGTGTGGAAGACTTCCGCAGTGTTCAGCACTACTGTAACACTGGCACAAACACACAGAGCCCCCACTCGTTACGCCGGGTTTACACCGGGCAGGCGCCGCTGCGAGCAGCGCAGCGCCGTTCTCAGCACGCAGCCGCCTGGCTGTTCCCACAGGGCGTGCATTTCTCCGCTGGTCAGCCCCATAGACTGTATATATAAGGTCAGCCGCGATTCTGCTTTCTCCGCTTGTTGTTGTACCCGTTGAATGTCGGGGTTCGGGGTAAATGATGGTCTTCATAGCCCCCACCCCTCTCTTTCTCTCTCTGTCTGTCTGCTTGTGTGCTTGTAGTGGATGGGCAGAGGGGGACATTTAATTATGTGATTGGGAAAATTAAAACTCCAGGACAACAAAGGGAATACAAAGTATGGGATGCATATTTGATAATTTATATCATATAAAATATGTAATTTATATTGTTTAAAATCATGGGGGGAGAGGGGGGAGGGGGGAGCTGGCTCATTAGCATTTAAAGGAACAGGCACTCAAAACAGGTCACTCTGTGGAGGGCTGTTTTATACAGGGTAAAAAGGGTGCTGTTTTATATGATCCTTGTGGTATTTTGACCAAAGTATGTTACAGACATTTCATTAAGACTCCAAGGAACCATATCAACTTGTGGTAAAATGGGCATACAATGTCCCCTTTAACATCAGGATATTGGCTTATTTGTCCTGTACAAATTTACCCCGTATTGCAAAAGCTAACACAAAGTAATCATATAGGAAGAAGAAGAGGAAGAATGAACTGCAATAACAAAAACTCTTCCTCATAAAGAGGCAACATGTTTAATTTGATATCCAAACATTTAAGAATATTAGAAAGACAACAACAGAGCACTCTCATCCAGAATTGGGTGAATTACATTTTTTTCTTCTTCTCGAGAACAGATAGCCGAGTCACTTCCCGCCTTATTGCGGATTAATTTTCGTTTTCCAAACAGTTTGTGCATATAAATATTCATGAAGCACCTTGAAAAGCTTTGGGCGACTTCATAAGTCGGTCAGTGGAGAAACCAATAACCCCCCGCCCCCCTCTCTGCAGCTGTGCTGATGGGGGGGGGGGGGTTCGTTCATGATGAAAGACTCACTATCCACGACCTTTCCAGTCTAAAACAAAGATTTGCACAATTAACTACTTTTAAATGTCATCCAACTGCCAAATCTGCATATCAACGGCGAGCCTTGCATAGAAATGAGGATGTTTGTAAGAGGAATCATTTTTCTCCTCTTTCCCGCCCCAAAGCCACCAAATGGAGTCCTCTCCCATTTCATCCAGGAAAGGGAATGTAAATGTCAACACATCTTGTGTGGAGATTCTTCTGTTGCTTATTAACCTTTGCCGTTCGGAAGCTAGACTGTGCCCTGCCTAAACGCCGCAATTAACTCCAGCTTGAAAGACAGAGAGACACACCGTTTACACGGAGCCATGCAACGGGGGGAATCTTTGACTTTATTATCTCTTCCGAAGCCCGAACTCCACACACTGGTTGATATTTTCCCCAAGCAGCAGGAATGAGCCCAGTGGGAGGATGTCAGAATTCAGTGGATTAACAAATCTCATTTCTTTTTTTATCTTCATGAGGTTGGACAGGCAAGCTAGTTTAGTTGTAGCCCCCGGTGAGAGGAAAGCCATTATAGGAGAATTCATACTCATAAATCTTCATACATCAAGCTGAGGACTGCCGGGGTCCATCATGTTCAAGTTCAATTTCCAGATGCAGTGACTGGGAGGAAAATTTGTCTTTGTCTAACCGACGTCAACCGTCTAAAACAAGTAAACGAGCCAGCGTAATTTAAACACACTCCACTGGTGTTCTCCGTGGGGCTCCTCGGGCCCGAACTGCTCCGGCTCCTCTGGAGTCATGAATACCAACGCTGAGCTCGCTCTCGCTGCTCAAAAGCAGTGTCAGTTACAAAGTCAACCCATTAACATCCTCACTCTTCAACGCTACACTCCCTCTCCACTGCACAATCCACACGAGTCAATAGGCAGGCACGATACCGCAGGTAGCCAGGAAAGCAAAATACATCCTTGGTACCCAGGGAGTGGGGTGAGAACAGTATATGATGATGGACGGATGAATATTGACGCTCTTAGAGCTCTACAGCCAGATGCAGAGGGAAATGACTGACACAATTTCAGAGAGAAAGGAAAGAAGGAGCGTGCGTAGGAAGAGGGCAGGGGTGAAGCAGGGGGGATGCTGGGAGGCGCCAGAGTAAAGTTGATTCAGTGTAGGATGAAGAGGAGGAAGAGAAGTTTTAGCAGTGTAGACCCTCTGCAGTCAGTCAGTGGGAGCAAGTGAGACAGAGGAGACCCGTCAACCACAAGGGAGGTGCCTGAGGAGAGGGTGGATACTCGCCGGGCCGGGTTCTGACAAAAGTTTTGAAATCATATTTGGGTTTGTGTCAGGTTTGGTCACGTTGGCTGGGCAGTTAACTTGAGTTTTTTGGGCTCTGACGGATTTGGACACAAAAACCAGAATGCCTATTGGGTCCAGGTCAGACTCGGACAGATGACTGAAGCCAGAGTCGCACTTTATACCTGAGGCAAAGACGACCAACAAACAAGACATAAAGATGCCGTCCATAAGATCAAGTTCTGTTACACACCTTACTATGGGCTCCACCACTGGCTGCTATCAAGTATTCCCCATCCAGCTCTTCTCTTGAGGACTTACAAACAGGCTCTGACATACTAGATTCTCGTCAGCGCACCAATGCTTAAAGAGCGTGGACCGCCATGTTTCTAAAGCTCAGCCTTGATTGGGAGTACATGCACTGCATCAATTCTCGTCAGGAAGTTCAAAGGAGCCTCTACCTTTTCAGTTGAGGACATCCGTCAATGTCAGCTATGATTAGGTCTGGAAAAACATTAATTTCTTGGGAAGACTAGACTAACGTCCTTGCAGGTCCAACATGACAAATGTCCTGTATGGTCAGCGTCAATTCTTATCAGCTCCTCATAAAAAATGTAATGACCACATGAATATTTACCAAGTTTAATTACTGCTCTCTATTGCTATTCTGCCGTGTCCAGCACTCTCTCTTCCTTTCCGGAGGGCAGCCTCTCATCCAAGTGCCGGCCCAACGCCTCCCACCACCTTGATGAATATTGCAGAAGTCCGAGGAGCGCGAGCCATTGATGGAATCCATCTCAACCAGCAGGAGAATCAATGGCGTACGCTCACATTTGCAAAGGGCGCTAATTGGCAGTAGCAAAATTCAGCAAACTGCATAATTTACCCAGGAGAGGAATGGGAGCAGCGTGGTGCAGGAAGATCAGCTCGTTTGTAGCAGAGATATTAAAAAACCTTGTATTCTGAAATCGGGAGGCCTTCAACATTTGCAGAGGAGACACCAAGACATGGCCATCAGTAATGTCTCTGCTTGTCAGGGACACTGAAGTTCAAGCTGTCGCAGGAGGATTTTTCTTAATGTAGAAGCCACATTGAAAGCCTCTTGAGGGACGGCCTTTTGACCCCAACTAGCAATACCTGTTTCTCTTCTCCCTTTACCTTCGTTATGCTGCCACACGATACAGTATCAGCCACTCTAACGTACAACCAAATACAACCTGGAAAACAACTTTCTGTAAACACCTCCAGAAGGTGGCCGAGGCCAAAACTCCTGTGGGAGCATTTACTCTGATAGGAGGGTGTGGAGGAAGTGAGAGCAGAGACAAGTGCAGAGCAGAGAAGGAGGCAGACAGAAAAGTGTGGCTGATACAACTGTGCAGGTCTCGGAGGAAATTAACCTCGGTGTCCCTCACAGACGTCCAGGTCGGAACACGTCTCTGTGGTAAAGACATAACGGTAGAACTTTGGCACACTCCAGGATCAGGTGAAGTCTCTCATGAACCCATGCCAATCCGACAGCTACTGAAGATATAATCTGGTTTGTCATGGTGGCCTTGTGTTTAAGGTGTGGTTCGATTGCCGATGGAGACTTTGTGTTGGACGTCTCCGCCCCCCCCCACCCGTGTCTCTTTCCTGTAGCTACACTGTCACCACAGATAGAAGTAAGAGAAAGGTTCCAGATTACATATTTTAACAGTTTTAGCCAAACAGCAGCTCCTTCAGAACATTTCAGAGAAAACATGGGCTACACACAGCTCCTCTGTTCTGTCGTGTTGCACCAGCTGCTCGGCTTCAAGCTGCTGTAATGTTTTCATCCCCGTGTTGTGAAGGAGGGTTGTTAAAACAGTGAACAGTTGGACATGATATAACTAACATAATACAATTCAACACAATAACCCTTAAAATGTTGAGACTGATCCCGAGAGGGATGTTGGGGAAAAATGCAACAAAACTTTTCAATATCAGGAATTACAGCCTTAAAAGACCAAGAGAATCACAAAGTTAGTATTGAGAGTAGCTCCTGACATCGGGTTGGGTACATTAGAATGATTGTGCATTATTCATAACATCTAAATCAGCTCATATGAAGCCGACTGAGCAGAAAGGATGTTTTATTGTGAAAGCCTATGACACCACCTTTGACCTCTTCACTTCTGCCCAAATAACCACCTGCAGAGAACCAGCTAGAACGTGAAAGTGGATCACAAGACAAAAACAGCCGGTGATGAACACGTTCTCCGTGGCAAAGGGAGACAAACTGATTCGATGTGAGTGACTTGTCTGTGGCATTTGTTTTTAATCCTGGGTGATGGGAGGGGTCGCAGGACACGTTAACGGGTCTGGACGTAACAGAATCTGACTTGGAGATAACACAGTGGGTCCAACACAGAGCTTTGCAAAAACTTACCCGTGCACGACTCTGGCTCCTTATGAATCTGTTCCCTGTCCAATGACCGATGAGTTTTTTAAAACACATGTATCTTAAATTATATCTGCAGGTAAACTGTATTTACAGTAGGAATACTCTACTTAAAGATTTGTGTTTTTTGTACTGAATGCATCTACATCTGGGATCCATCATATTCTCTATTCTCTTGCAGTCGTTGGAAAATAAACAGAAACCTGCTGATAAAAATCTGAGCTCCCTTTGCTCTTATTAAGATTAGAAAAAAACACATCTTATCTGTGATTCAAGACGTGTTGACAACAATGGGAATCTGTCTGAGAAGAAGCAACCTTTGCGTCCTGTTTGATGCTATCTGCCGTGTTTGATCGGCAGACATGAAACAACACAAACACACCGAACAGTAAAACAGACACTTGAAAGGCACAACGTTGTCAAAGCGTGAGGACACACCGAGTGGCAGCTCTTTAGGCTCGTGGAGGCCTTGGCGTGTTTGACTTGGCAGCGAGCGGACGTCTCCTCGCTTTGTCCCAGATGTGAAGCTCCAATAATTGCGACAACAGTGGTGACCTTGACATCACCTTAATGAAAGACTGGTTGTTTTGTCACGGTGCTCAATAGAAAGAAAGACATTATCAATGCATGGGAATCCGTGGAAAACATCTTTATTTCTAACAATACAGAGGCTTCTGGTTGTTATACTCGTGCATTCCAAGGCCTTTGGGTGCGGTGGAAAACGTGCCGGTTGCCTTATTTGCATTTTACCTGAGAATACGGATGTGATCTGTGTCGGATTCAAATTTCAACTGCCAGAGTCGTTGCGGTGTTTGTGCTGAAATGTCGTTACTGTAACAGAAAGTTCCCGGAAAGACCTGGAAGAAATATTTAAGCAATCCACAGATGATGTGAAATAAGCAGAGAAGTCTTCTGCTGTCCTTGTGAATAATAACCCCGCTTCAGTTCCACACACACAAAAGGAAAAGAGAGAAAAAAGCTTGTAGTAGTGTTTTATTCATCTTTATGTAAATCCAGTCATTTACGGTTGCCTTAACAAATCAGGAATCGAGTGTGTCAACATCTATGCAGAGAAGAAAAGTGCATGTGGGGATTACAAAAGAACAGAAACAGAACAAAAACAGGCCGAGGGAGAAACTCTCCGTCGGGTAAAGTCTACAAATCCTGACAAGGGTAAAATGAACAAGTTTTTTTTTTTAATTGTCTGAAGTCTCTATACGCTGTAGAAAGTTTACAGTTCTACTCAAACCCTAAGCTCAGTAACCTATTGTTCATATCTGAGTAACAGACTGTGGAGGCCGAGCCCAGAACTGGTTCACACCATAGAAAAATACCCTGGTTATTTGCATTTGAACTGTACACTAAGGAGTTTCTATAGAATAGATGAAAAATGGTCGACTCTCCCCCACCAACTTCTATTGGCTCTGGTTCGAGGCCCAGGGCAGTTGTTTTATCTTGTTTATCCTACACCACTAAGAAAGTTAAAACCATCAACTGCAATGCTACATAACTAATGTTACAAGTATATGCTCAAAACCAATATTAGGCTAACTATATCCTACACAGTATGTTCTTATATTTATATGTATATATGTATATATGGGATCAAATAATGGGGTTTAGGGGAATCTGATAAACGCAGAGCAGATAAACATTTCTCCTGTAAATTCCAGGTTGATTACAGGTTACTAATTTGATGGCAATTACCAACCAGTTAAGGCAACATTTCCTCCTCCGTGTCGGTCAAGGTGGTTGTGACTCTGATAATTTGACCCAGGGTCTTTGGGTAAAGGCAACATCTCTTTCATTCACTCTGTGTGACTCAAGGTGAAACTCGGTCAGTAACAGTAAATCTACGCACGGCAAAGAAAGCAGCACTGATCCCAAGTCACACGGATGTTCATTTCAGCGTCACATCATAAATAGCCTCCGTCTCCAGCTGAAAAAATACATATGTTGAGGTTCTCAATGTAAACATGCACTTTTAGATTATAATCAATGCCATTTTCCTGCCGTGAATTACCAGGGTTTTCACTGCTTCTGGCCTGAATATCTTTTTTTTTTTTCTCCTGTACCACAACAATGTGCATATTGAGTCACAGCAAAGAGCTCTGTCCTTCAAATGGAGCCTTGGCAACAATGTCAATGAATGGGAGTCCACAGGTGCTTCGAACACTGAACTAAACATCCAAGAAAGAAAGGAAGAATTCTAAACGGACCAAATAAACATCAGAGATTTCTCCAAATTCTGTAAAGTGAGGTCCGAGGCCCGGTTTGTCTTCTGGACTGAAGTGTTCCGATGTTTCCACGAGATCTCAGAGTCTCTGCTCGGTCTTGTGTGAGCTCAATGCAGCAGGAGAGTTCAGTCTGGAGGAAGTGGACTGTGTTCTGAAACACTGGTTCCACTTGGAGGAACAAACCAGTCGTTTCTTTCATTCAGAATAATTCTGGTCAACTACTTTAGTGACGTTTTTTTTCCCTCACAAGTTCAAAACGTGATCGCTCATGCTTCTTCACCTCCTCTCCGTCTAAAGTGTCATGGAGGACTTGACATGTATGAATTCTCACTTATAGTAAAAAGCTCGTTAGTGCACTGGTCTGCACCAATAAGCACTAGGCTCTAGTCAAAGAAAGTACACAAGGTTGTTATCTGACCTAAAGGTGACGAGAACTATACGCATTGACAGGTGGGTGTATAACATCTCAATTATAAAACATGAGGAGGCCCATATATGATTGAGATATTTAAAATGGCAGATTTGCCTGAAATGAAACAGGTGACGGACTAGACCTCTGTGTGTGTGTGTGTGTGTGTGTGTGTGTGTGTGTGTGTGTAGCTACAGGTTCACATGCATGTTTCAACAGTGGATGAGAAGCAAACATTGATGTGCTGCATTTTGTGTCTGTACACAGAAAGGACCTGTGTGTGTGTGTGTGTGTGTGTCTGTGTGTGTGTGTGTGATCCAGCACAGTAGCTACGAAGTGTTCGATGTGTTGGGGCTCCAGCCCATTTGATACGCTCTTTCCAGGGTTCTCTTGCAGTCCTGCATCACCGTGCTGAACACAATGTGAGGGTACTGGACCACTAGCCTCTCCACAGTCTCCTCGTTCACCTGCAAAACACACACACACACACACACACACACACACAACTATGAGAAAACTATGTCCACGTCTCAAATCGGATACTTACTGATACATACTGATATGACAGTTAGTACACTGTGTACACAGTATAGTCACATATACATTTTGACAGAGGTTGAATCAAACACTGCAACATTTCACCATGATAATCACCCACCAAAATATCTACTGACCGATGTGCTTGGACTTAAAATCCACATTTTGCTTTCCTCTGTTTGTTTGCCCTGTTTCACACATCATGGAAGTTACACTGCCACCATTTTCACAAGTTTGAAAACCTGTCCCATTCCACTACCGAGCCAAAATGTCCACTGCAGAGGGTGAGAAGTGTCCAGTGTTTCACCATCTGGATCCTCAGAGCGCCTCGTATGTTGTTCTGATTATCAGTGTTAATGCCTGTGTGCTGTCAAAGTACAGTCAGTGTGAGTATGGAAGTAAAGTAAGTATGGAAGTATGCAAATTGAGAGCTGTCTGATGTCATCAAACCAAATGAGTTTCCTCTGAGTCGACTGTTATTTTAACGCAGGTTTCCTCCAGCACCGGAGAGATAGTGACAGAAAGAGGGAATTTATGAAGAAAACCTGTATTTTGGTTGATATTGACGACTTTAAACATTGAAGTTATCATGATTTGTTGAAATCTACAAATAAAGCAGTTCATTTCAGGTTCAGTCAGTATCGGAATGATTTTCCAGGGAATCCTGGGTAAATATATATAAAATAGAGGCAATCGGCTTAAAAACTTAAAGTGTCGCAGAAATACGGCTGTAACTGTAATAAATACAGATTTTGAAATGACTCCATTTAAACCGAGTAATTTAAACTCTGTCGAGTGTCTCAGCATTGCTCCATGATGCCTCATTAAGATAATCGGAAATGCAGATTTAACCATTAGTGCCCAGTCAAAATGGCACTGTACTAGAATAAAATGAAGAGAAGGCAATTTCTAAAGAGCCCACAGTGAATGCACATATGCACACACACACAACTGGACTATGGTGATGGGCTCAGCACCAGAGGACATCTGAGCTCACCGGGCTAATGAGGCCTTCTTGTTCCTCAGAGGACTCGAGAGACAAGCAGCAAATGGTCTCTCCAGCCCGTCTGTGCCCGTCCGACACTCCATCACTGACAGCCGAGAGTGAGAGAGTCAGAGGATCTGACAAAGAGCAGAGGCAGAGTAACCCTGGAGACCTAGTGGGGTTAACCGCAACCCACCCAGAACCAACCCCCGCCCACCCGTGAGTGTGACACTTTCCAGGGGAAATGATGTATAAACACTCACACACATGTTGAGCACACAGTCATCCGTTGTTGCCAAAGCAGTGACAAAGTGGTTCACACTTTTCCCTGAGTTCACTGCCCTGAGAGCCCTCTGCTTTCTGGAAGAAAAGTCTTGCATGGTAAGAGTTCTTGGAATCTGGCTCAGGTTATGATCCGTTATCGTTTCTGTCAAATTCTTTCTTTCACAATTTTCTCTAAAAGGTGGGAAACAGCAATTTGCTGTCAAGTAAAGAACTCGAGAAAACAAATGGGCAGATGGACCACCGATGTTTCTCGGGTCACGGAAGGAAGGAAGATGGAAACTTTGCACAGCACCACTGAATCCAATAGGACTTAAAGACAACAACAGCCTGTTAGAGTTACTTCTGATTGCCAACGAAAAACCAGAGAGCTGAAGTGTGTGATGCCAACGCACAGAAGCTTGACAGGGAAAAAAATGAAAAACTAGAATCAAAATCTCGGTGTGAAGTCTTTCGAAGTCTGCTCACACGCTGAGAGAAAATGTCTGAGAATAACTCTCTAACGCTCCCTGCTTCAGTTCTTTCTCCGGGGCTGAAGAGAAAGACAACAGAACCTGGCTTTTTAATTTGAACTAATTCTCCACCACTACCACTTAAAAGCTGCATTAAATCCTCAGGTAAAAGTGGAAATGAGTAAATTCCAGCGTGGCTGTCAGTGCTGTGATCAAAGATTCATGGGTAAAGCTGGTGCATTAATAAAACAGTGTTTCACGATATTGCCTTAAAGAATCCACTTGATTATTATTGCATAATGAGATTTCCAACAGTCAGATTAGAAAAAAACAAGGTATTCTATTCCCTCTTTTCCTGAGAAGACCAAACTGAAGTGACGCAGTGATGTTCATTATAGTGAAATAAAACACTTTTATCCTGAAGGTTTATAACACAGGGCATGAAAGAGAATATAACACTGAACCATTTCCTGCAATGGTATGAATCTCAACACCATTTTCTAAAAGATTTAATACGATTTACAAGAAGAGTTTCAATCCACGTTTCTATTCGCATCCTGAAATGAATTTTCAAACAATGGGAGAAGAAATACTGTAAATGTTAAAAAAATTCGGTTAAACTTTGGATTAAAATTTGACTTGAGATACTGACGAGCTGCTGCAACCGCACATCTCTTCTTCCACACCAGCAACAGTGGTTTGCCTACAAAGATGGCCGCATGTGGCCTCTATCGAGGACCGGAGCAGGAGAGCAGCTTAACGACGGCCTCTGAAAGCCGTTACTGCGGAGAAGCCTTGAGTTTGTTATGACATACGACTGAGCCTCATTAGCAGATAAAATGACAAAGCCCTGATTGCCTCGCGAACATATTACATCACATTCTTGAAAAGAGAATAAAACACCCCCAGCCCGTTAATCATGGCTTAATTACAATTAAAACAGATCTAAAGAATAGACCTGTCAAACTGATGGGAGGCCATAACATTCATTAATGCTCATTTAGTGCGGCTCCAGTTGCTGAGCAAACACGGCTCACGCAAAATGGCTCCCAATCAGAATGCCGAATCATTTCCTAATTGCTGCTTGCGGCAGCACTAAATGTTTGAGTTGCAGCAGCATCACTTCGACGGAAATCATTAAAAGACAAACGGTTGCACTGACCTGTGCTATTGTTGTTGGTAACACTGAGCCGAAAACAAACCCTGCGTAACATCAGTGTTTTCATGTTTCTATTTAAACAGACTTAAATAATGTAATTACTGTCACATAACACGGGTTTGAAATGATTGGAATTCAAACATATGATTACAGCAGAGGTGAAAGGCAAACAAGAAAACAAACGATTCATTCTACTATCAATCAAATCCAACACCATGAACATTTTAAAGTTACAATACAGCAAAGAAAGTCCTTGTACCACGTTCACTGCCGCTACCTGGCACCGACCGGGATGAGCACGGGGACGGTAAGCCCCTCCTCAGGCCACAAGTCCCGCCTACTTTAGTGTTTTAAGCAAAGTGTCCGATCTCGTCAAAGAGCCATTCTATTTTTTGTGTCAAAATGCGACCCGAGCCAAATGCTTTGCACAATCACAGGCACGTCCAGTGTAAATAAATCAAGTAGATATCCCAGCCCAACGAGACTGACCTCCACCCGAAAACAAATATCATTTCATCATATCATTTCAAAGAAGGCCTGGGGCTCGGGTCGGGAATCCACACTCAATAAAGTGACCCTGAAGTCTTTGGTCGATAAATTAATGTTGTTAAACTTTATTTCTGAGCGCAGCCCACTCTCAGTGGGCCGGCAGAGGGGCTAACTGCTAGCTAGCATTGTTTGCCTGAGCAGTCTTGATGTTTTAGGTGTAGCCCACAGACAGTGTAAAAAAATAAAGATGTGTCCACCCGGGTGTAATTTTTACATCACTGCCGACTGAAGCTGGAGCCATTTTGCTTTATAAACATGGGACCAACAGTTTCACAGGGAGGGACTCACATTCACTTGCACACGCACGTGCACTAACACAAACGTGCGCCCGTACCAAAACAAAGAACAGAGGAGCTCGGATCACAACCAGACATGGAATGTGACTTTGAATGTGACTTCATACTCTGGTCAGGACGCCATTACTCCACTATATCTTTACATAGAAAAGAGCGGCTGGCTGCTGTACCCATGTTTAAAATCTCTTTACTCTTAACTTTATTGGCATCTTTGAAACAACTTCTTGCTGGTGCACAGAAAATCTTGTTGACAGAGGCACATACACGTCATCCATTAACTCTCCTCCGCTGCACCAGTCTGACAACCAGAGTTACTGTACGTCTCCTCAGGTCTAAAAACAACAGCCCACTGTGAAAGAAAGCCTTTCCTCGTCGGTTCCCAGAGTTCACAGCCACAATCCTCTTTCCAGAACACGCCAATGTGCCCTTTGCATGGCTCTGGTATGTCGAATGAGAAGTGATGACATCACCACACCTGCTTGGTATTTGCGGCTCCGAGCTGATGTTGGACACAAAGGTCAGACCGAACGCTGTGGGTAACTTCCTGGCAGAGACGGGCGTCCTCTGGTTACAACTGCTGTGCCACAGACTTTAAATCGGTGATTCAGCTGTTTCTTCCTGGAGTGCAATTTTGTTACTGGGCAAAAACTGTGCATAACAATATTTTGTTGCTTAGCAACATAAGCTTAAAAATGCCATCATAAGTCACTGGAGGTTCTGGTGACTGGAATGGCTCCTGCATGGATGTTTTCTTTTCTGTTCCCCCATACAGTCCGGATCACTGTACCGTACCGGACCATACTGTACAGCCCCTCCCCCAAACCTGCTGCCAAGTCTATGATAGAGCAGATCGCTACCCACTGATGATTCTAATCTTTGAGAAGCATCTGGGAGCGCAGCCACAGCTATCTGGAGCAAGGCCTATACTTATGATATTTTCCCCCATTTTAACTTCAAAGATGCTGTCCTGTAGATCTAAGTGCGGCGTAATGCGTGCTGACGGGTAATGTGCCGTTGTCAGGGTTTGCAAGAGGGCGAGAGCGGATGAAGGGAAAACAAAAAAGATGTATGTCTGATACACTGTTCAGCAAAAAGCACCTTTTATTTGAACATGCTGTACAGTAAACATGAAAAGTTTATAGGGTTGTGTGTGTGTGTGTGTGTGAGTGAGTGAGTGAGTGAGCGCCTGTTGACAACTGCTCCTCTGCCTTTACATGTGACTCAAAGTCCCTGAACTGACCTCTGTTCTCTCCTGGAGTGCTCTCATGGGCTGTAACAGTGAGCTGCCTCATTTTCTTTTTTTTTTTAAGACTAATCCTCTGATGCAAATGCACTCTATCACCACGTAAAATATACATTTACCGCAAATGCAGGGCCTTCCCCCGGTAAGAAGCACAGTAAAACACGTCGTAAAGATGACTAATGCCGCAGCAGTTCACATTCTCAGTGGGAAAAAGAAGAACAGGGTCGTAAATCGATAATCAGATACACAAACACGGAGATGCATATCATATTAGACTGGCGTGGTGAGAACACCCTCTGAGTGCTCCCAGCAATCAAGGGAGGGAAATGGAATAAAGAGAGAGGGAAAGACTTTAGGAAATAGAAGACTGAGAAAATACGGCCTCCGCTCCTTCAGAATATATCAAAACCCACTGAGTGCCGTATTGAATGCAGCAACAATGACCCTGAGAAAAAGGCAATAAAACACTGACTGTTCACACTTCAGAGCTGAATTTAAATTAAAAAAAGACGCGCATGCAAATATCAGGAAACAGAGACATGCTCACTGATCCTTTTTATTTGACTTTAAGTGTTTCAAGAAAAATGGTTCTATTCCTTTTTATATCTTCCGTGTTTTCATTAACCTCAGCGCAGGTCTGTTTGTTCTTCTTTCCTTTTTTCCTTTCCTCCTTCTCTCGTTTTCTTTGGCCATGTGGCAGCCATTGCTAGTCCCAGGCCCATAAAGAGAGACAAATACCCCCCGTTCCCTGTCTACTCCCATGTAGAGAGTGTATCAGTCAACCAGTAAATACATTTGGGGTAAATGTTTAAAAAGCCTATTTAGGCAGCAGAAGAATGCCGTGCATCAGGCCCCAGTAAAAGGCAGCCTGAACAAGCCTGGATTTAAACAGCCAGATTTATAGCCTTCTTTAAACTGCTCAGAGGAAAAGCCCCAGTTGTAAAGTTTCTAAACGAGTGACTGGACAATTGAAAGATAGTTCTCAGTGTCTGATAAGAAGATGAAGGGGGACTGGATGGAGAAGAAAGAAAACAGCAAATAAGAGGATTTTAGAAGTATAGCGACAGAAAAGAGGCTGCCACCAACTTATTCCAGAGGATTCAATATTTCTAAATGAACTATCGATGCATTGGCTTGGAAGCTTTACGGAATAGACTGCGCTTTACCGAGGAAAAGCCTGTGCTCAAACATTTTGATTTTGTGTCAGAAAGCCGGGCGCCCCCCCTCACAGAAATCTGCAGAGCATGCCTCTGAATGTGCTTTTAAAAAAACCAGGTCAGGCACTGCTTGCGACAACTAAGGTCTGGTCCCGCTCACACAACCTCATCCCTGCACAATATCAGACAGCGGCAGGGTGTCAGTGCATGCACGCACACACACTCAGAGCAACAGGGGCTCAACTGAACAGGGTCAGAGAGAGAGAGAGAGAGAGAGAGAGAGAGAGAGAGAGAGAGAGAGAGAGAGAGAGAGAGGTTCTGGAGGCCAGGTTTGTAAACCCCACACTCCATCACGCGTGACAAAGGTAACTAAAGGAATGTGTACGAGGCTCAGTCCAATCCCTCTCTCTGCGCCGGCCTTCTTATCTCTGCAGACTGGAGCAAAACATTCCATAACTCAAGAGGCTTAGCACAATATATTTGTTAATCTCAGAAAAGAAAACGTGGTAAAACGCTATCGCAGCTTCATCTTATTAAGGCAGAAGTAACACATAACTAATTAAGAGGGGAGGCGTATAGTGACACAGAAATCTGAAAAGCCTCAGAGTTAGATTTAATTTTCTTGTAGCAATCAAGCTCATAATTGTCTGTTTTTCTTTTGCATTAAATACTGTAATAACTTAAAACCACTGCTTGGAAAGACATTAAATTATCTGGAATATAAAGAAACTAAATAAACTGAATATTGGTGCAAGTACAACTCATTTTAGTTTTAAAATAAGAAACAGTAAGTTATAATTTATTATCATATCATAGAATTATTACTGGAATTATGATCATATACATGATAGGATCCCATACAATAAGGAATATGATGGTATAAATAACAATGATTACTAATATTAATTAATTTATCTATTTATAAAGCATTTTACACATTAAATGCAGGTCAAAGTGCTAAACTAAAAATAAGATTCAATAAAGAAATAAAATAAAGTAAAATAGAGGTACATGGAAACAATAAAAACATGCTAACAAGTTGTTACAAGAATCAAAAAGATAAAGATAAAACCTATTTCAGCAGGCCATGCTGTTCTCCCTCTAAGTCTAAATCACAGTCTGTACAGTCGGGTCAGGGTCAGATGTCGGTCGCTCTGTAGCCGTGGTTCTTGGATCCGTGTCAATATATATGAGGTGTTTCGGGTGATTAGACGTTTCACCACAAGCTTCGCTGAAAGAAATGTGGTTTTTTGAGGCAAGACAGACACTGAAATGTGAAGTGGTTGGTGGAGGTCGACTGCATTTGGAATTGGGTCTAATTAACCGCTGTGTGTATTCTGGACCGGGTCTGACTGTAGAGGCCTCTTCAGACCGGGCCTCTCTGTGCGACCACGTCCATTGATGTGAATTGGCTTCAATCACAATAATCAGAATCAATAATGCATCAGCAGAAGCTCATTAGAGAAACAGAGAGAGTAAGTGGATGTAAAGATGAGGATGAAAACGAGGCCTGTTGATCTTCAAATGGCAAAAAGCACAATGTGGTCAGGTGGGGGATCACACACTTATCTTACAAGTGTTGTGAGGACACTCGTTGACATAATGCATTACCTTGCCCCTTACTTTAACCTTAGCCATCATAAATAAATTCCTAACGCTAATCTTAACCTAACCCTTACCCTTTAATTTAATGATTTACCTTATGTGGACTTGCTTTTTGCCCCCATAACGAACACGCCTTCCCCATAATAACATGACTGTGTAAACAGAATTAGGTCCCCGCAACATGAGAAACACCGAGACCAAACACACACACACACCTCCAGAAACCGTAGGAGCACATTCCAGCGCAGCTTACCGGAGGGTCAGACACACGCAGAATTAATAACAATCACAACAGAGCTACTGTGTTTAATTTCTTTGCCTCGCATGACTCCCTTGTTCTTCAGAATACATAAATAACAAGGACGACTCGACTCCACGTCCTTTCAAAGAACGCCATGATACAAAACTCATAGCCACTGGTTTAAGTTACAAGCGAGGCAGTAAGCAGCCCCCCCCGTCTCATCAGTAAGCACAATGCGTGGACACCACCTTCCGTAGCGTGATTATCCTGCATTACGGGTTAATTCTGAAAATTCAAATGAGAGCACCGCAATAAAAGTTGAGCTCTTCAGTATTTAAAATGTCAACGAAAAAACGGTGTGTACACACATATCAGCCTTTTGTTCTCGCCGCCGTCGGGACAAGCACAAATCATGACAGCATGATGAATCTGTATCTCTGCTCTCAGAATTTAAAAATTGTTCCTTTCTTCAAATGTTAACTGAGCAGCCACAGGTCATAGAAACTCTTTTTTCCTGGCTGCAAATCAGCAAAACTCTTTTTTTTTAAGCTTTTACATCCACTGGCAATCAATTATAAAGCTGGACATCAATCAAAAGCTTAATCGATCCCAAGAAAAAATCCCAAGTTCGTCTGGACGTATTCAATTTGTACGGACGTAGCTTTCAGCGAGGGGAGTAACATTGTCATTAGCGTTAAAAAGCTAATTCATCACCAACGTGGTCAGACATCTGCAGCTCCAGGCTAAAAAGGGCTTGTGACCACCTGATGTCTCTGTCAATGTCTGCGAAAAGGAAAAAAAAAGTTATTGCCCCCAAAATCAGTATCCAGGCCCCACTGACTCCTGTCTCCTGTCTGCCCATGACTCCATGAGATTATGTTGACCTCCGTTGTGATGAGTAAACAGCGCTGGATGAGGAGGGAGGAGGAGGGGGATAAAAAGGGGGGAGGATGAAAAACAAAACAAGGGGGGGGAAACTTGAATGAACTAATTGAATGAACAAAAGATGTGAGCGGCATCCACAAATTCAAACAACCTTGGCTGTCCTTGCTCGGAGGAGGGCGAGGGAGGGAGCGACTGAGAAACAAAAAGAGGGGTGAGGAACAAAGAGAGGATTAGGTGGAGGGAGGGCAACACAGGTATTTGTGTGTGCAGCCATTTTTTCAGACAGGAATCTCTGCATATAACGTCCAGACCTTTGCCGGGGAGTTTGCCCACACATGAAGAACGCAGCGGGAGATTCTCCGCTCAGACGTGGTGACAACAACACAGGACTCTCAGGAGCATTGAGGTGAGGGGTGGCACAGGCTGCAGGAGGGAGGAAGTAATGAATAAATTCCACTGTGGAGATCGTGTTTTTGTTTACAGCCCATTGACACCAGCGTCGGCCCCTTATCACCAAAAGCTCTCGACTCTCGCCGCTTTTCAAGTTGACACCTCCGGTAAAGTATTCCATGTGTACGGCTCCTCTCTCTCACAGTGAGATATTTGTATTCTTTAGGGTTTTTCCAGTTTTCCAGCGTTTGTCAAGTGTTAAGAAACTTGTCCACTCCCTCGCAGTGACTCTCCTGCTGCACTCTCTCATGGGCTCATTCAGACATTATCCAGAGTTGTTACTAAGGGCCTGGTTGGAAAACTAGAGAGAGTTTCTCCTCCCGGCCTCCAAGAATAATGTCCGTACATCCAGGAGAAGTCAATGTGAGAACACAGCAGGGGATCCCCCGCTGGATTCACCGCGAGTGAAAGATGCCAGACAGAAAAAATCGAATATATCCTGTTGAAAAAGCGGGGAAACAGACGTAAAAAACATCCACAAAGATGTCAAGGGAGTTTGTGGTGATAAGAGCCGACACGGGTGTCTGTGTGTTGTCAAGAAAATCACGTGATCTCCGCAGCAGAGTTAACACGTCACTTCCTGCCTCTGCCTGCTGCACCCGGCTGCTCCACCTCTCGCCTGAATAACGTGGAGGATTTGATGCTGTTGTGAACGCGTCTGTGCAGAAACCCCCCCCCCGCTGCGTTGTGCATGTGTGGAAGAATAACTGAACCAATTCTCTGGATTTTACCCGCAGGTCATGTCTGAAAACGGCTTGTGTGTTAGTGTGCGATCCAGGTGAGGTCAGATTACTATTGGGTTTTCTGGTAGCTTTTTTCGCTGAAGGGCAATTGTGAGATTCCCCCTCAGACACTCAGTGAACTCTGTCGGTGTCTCACTTTATTTCGCCCTCTCTCCTTCACTGTCCCTCGCCGCTGCCCTTTCGAAACAAGATGAAGGGATGATCAGGAGGCCGCTTCAGTTAAGACCGCCAATCAATACAGCTCTTCTGCGCGCGGGGGGATGAGACTCCCAAGATTACACTGAAAATCACAAATGGCAAATGACTCTTTCAAACTACTTTCTCGACTTTGAACATTCAAGTCTGGCTTTGGTCAAAGCCCTGGAAAATAGGAAGCAGGAAAACCTCTCTCACTTTGTGGTGTACACGCGGCATCTCTCCCCTTAATTCCCCTCCACTTTAAGAGCCTTTAAACTAAGGATCCCTGCCGCTCGCAATAACAACACGATAACAGCACTCATCGAATAAAGTTTTTCTGAACTCCCAAACTCTCATTTCCTAAATGAGAGTTAAAATGCCTCCTAACTCGCCATACTTCATCTTTGTTTTCCTCACTCCAAACCTCCAGGCCCTGAACAATTAGGCCCTTGTTTATGTCTGCAAATTGCTGTGCCGTGCCTATCTGTGTATAGTCCCTGGCAGCTGGATGCACCGGTGGAACGACCATATTGATTGGTATGTCTGTTCTTTTAACAAGGTCTGTCTGGTTGTTGTATCTGGGGGTGCCGCGGCGCTCGTACCCGCTCCCCAAACGGCGCTCCACCTCAGTACAGGTAATGGGAGCACACTTCGAAACTGCTTACACAAAACACTTTTTTTTGGCGCCATTTGTGAGGGGAATAGTCGGCTTTGACTCTTTTGTTTCATTTGATCTAATTTCACTTTTATTTTCGCTTGGTTTGTGTCGTTCGTTAAATCATTTTTTATTCCCTCCCTCACGGCCACCTCTTGTTTTACCTTCTATTTTCCTCCCTCATCTCCTCCATTACGATGATAACTCTTAGTCTCTCCAACAGTCGTCCCGAGTCAGGCTTCGTGCTGACTGCGGGAGTTTGCCTCCATCTCCGTTTCACAACCAAGAACGCCCATTTGTTTTCTCTCTAATGAAGTAGTGGAAAAGAAGCTGAGAAAAAAAGAAAGAAAGACGGTAGGCTTAAAGAAGAGAAGAGAGAAGAGCGAGGAGAGGGAGATGGTATAAAAGAGTGAAGGGAAGGAGGAAGACAAAGAAAGAAGAGGGAACAGACGAAGAATAAACACAAAGAGAGAATAAAGGAGGTAAACGTGTGGAGGCTGTAACAACTTCCCTGAAGAAAATATTCCACTAAGGCTGAATAAGATCAAAATCCCCAAACGTGTAAATCAGCAGAGCATGAATTTTCACAGTGTGGCCAGGAGGGCACGTTATAGAAAACAACAACTTAACTCATATACGAGACATATGAAAACATTGTCAAGATAAAGGGCGCAATGAGTTACCCAGTATTACACTTGGCAGTACAGTGTGTTTCTGCACGAATCAATAACGCTGACTGCTGGATCCTTGCCCCTGTAACTGGACACTTTTTTTTTTGTGGTTAGCCAAAAAGCTTAAAATGTTATAGTGTTAGGATTTGGTGAATTTGTGAGCGTTTGGCATATGTGCCTGTGTGTATCTGCCCAGTCCAGTGAGCAGAATGTTGTTACTACGGCGTCAAAGTCTACCTGTCAACTTTGGTTTGAAAATTAGAGTTGACACCAGTGCACTGAGTTTGGACAGCGGAGATCTTAATACATAATGTTCTATTGTGTTCGTGGAAGCGTCTGAATTCCTCCCAACAGAGAGGACCCAACATTTCACAGTGAATTTAGCGCGGAGCTGGGTTTTCTATGACATATTCACTGACATATGCGCCACTGACGAGCAAAAAATACTTCGAGAATACTTCAAAAGACTGGCACAGTGTTTATAGTTCGAAAAAGGACAAAATGAATTGAATTGATTATTTTGGGGTGAGTCTGGATCAATCGCATTCCTTCCCCTCGTCGGAACAGGGTCGTTCGGCCCTGAGGGCAGAGGGCTGTAATCATACGAGGCAGGCGGAGCACGCCATTTGCCCGAGCCTGGAGGGGGTTCTGATTTCAATGCTCCATTATGTGCTGTGTTAACAGCAAATAACATAAATTCCTCTCGGAGAACACACACTGTAACACACACAGACACGTTGCATTTGGACATGTATAAACACCGAGACACAATGAAAATCCTTCAGACAGACGAGCCGAGAGAGGAAGGAAAAAAGAGTTAGTGGCACAAACGTACACATTCCAGCCTGTAAAGACCGTATATGGCTCTGCTGCTGAAAAGAGAGTTTAAATAAGAAAATATTTCTCACAGATCTGTGGTGTACTCCGTCTGTGTTTGTGCTAAGTGGAAAAAAAAGCCCTTAACTTCTTCATATCTGTTCAAATGCCAGTGGACATACAATTTGGGTTCTCTGAATGTAAAATGTATACAGTACGGAAGCACGTTTGTATAAACTGTGACGGAGGAAATCGATCCTTCACACTGCTCCACATGAGGAGAGCCAGCTGGATCCTGTTAACAGTTCTTAAATGAATTCTACACTGTCTAAGTCCTGTGACATTCAGGGAAGCTGTTACATTAAAATTCTCAGCGTTTTGACAACTCCAAACAAATTTACACGGGCGAGGCTGCGCCGCCGAAGCAGAGAGCTGACTGGGTTTGTCCGCACCGTGTGTCAAGGTTATCACAAGACTGGAGTTGTGTGAGAGTGACGGGACCGAAACCTAACTCCACATCAGTTAGTGTGGGAGGAAGCTTTGAGAGGGAGAGAAGGGGGAAAAGAGGGGAGGGAGAGAGGAAGAAATAAGGGGCGACTGAAGCTATATTTATTTTAAATAGCCAAATGTATACTGTAGAATTTACCTGAACATGTGTGGGACCGAGGGAATGAGGGACTCAACAGGTCAGGTTGTTACCGTGGAGTTGTCACATCTAATCTCTGCCACGTTTGTCCAAGCAATGGCAGCTATTTGTTCTAAATTCCTGCAACATACACATCCTGGGCAGAAACCAACAACGTCCTTGTAAGGGAAATATCAACTTCGGTATATTTGTAATGTATTCGTAGAATCCAAAACACTGTCAACATCGCTCTCAGGAAGAATAACTATCTGCCATCTGAAGCAAACTGCTCCGCATAGGTGTATATAACAATTTATTTCCGTTCTACAAACAGTCAGGGTTGGTACGCAGAGCTGAATAATTCCAGGTCGCAGCTACAGTATACGTTGACTCGGTCTGCAGTTGGTTGTTGTGTAAATATTAAGATGGTTCCTCAAGTGATCAGATCCTGAGGCCGAACTAAACAAACTGAGGATGTGACGGGTCAAGCTGACAGCGTTAGACCAATACAAATCTATCAAGCTTAAATCATATGAAAATACCATTCAAATCTAATTAAGGACGTGTTGTGCAGCAGAGCAGATCTCCCTGCAATCCCCACATGCTCTCGCCTCATGTTTCTATCAAATAATGTAACATTCAACACAGGACAAGACCACAGAAGACACACTGAGGAAATAATAGGCATTTTTAACACTGGGCTGCAGAAAGAAGAAAGAAAAAACACCGTACTTCTCATTGTAAATTAAAGGTATGGGGTAAAACATGTTTGAATTGATTTGTCAATATGAAGAAGACATTCTGTGACGGACAGAAACCCAAACTTAAGTAATTTAGCACAAGACTTTCATTATGAGCAAACCCTTGTGGAATTGAGACTTATCCCCCGGCTTGTCCGTTTTCCCAGAACTGCATTAAGTGCAGAGATGAGATTAGTTTGCCCTCAGATTGAATTGGACATGCCTCTGGATTTGACTGCTGTGATACACAAATAAACCATGATACAACGTGGCCCGAGGCTGAAATGTCAAATGCAAACCAGAAATAAAAAAAAATCAAGAACAAATTGAATGTACTGAAAACAATTTCGTAAAGTACTTTTAAATACAGATTTGAGTCATTTAAGAGATGCTGTGATCAAAATATTATACATTTTTTTTAACCAAGCAGAGGTCAAAACAGAAATTACCGTGAAAATACACTCAAAATGTGGTGTGTAATTTGATCAGATTTCTTTGACTTGTGAATTTGAAAGCACTTGACTCCCTCAAGCAAAGCGAGGACGCGTAGGAGCAGCGAGGCCGAGAAGCTGAAACAAGCGAAAGAGTCACCAGTTCAAATCAGGCAACAGCCAATCGTGACCTTGATAAAGATAACAGACTCTAAAGCTGCTTTCAGACACGCCCTGAACTCTGGACATCTCCTGAAAGTATCCATGGGGCTGTATTTGAGAGCGCAAACGTCTGAGTCAGCTGCTCGTGACTTTTCCTGCCAGCCCTGAAGTAAAATGTCCCAGTCCCAGTGAGCCCATGTGGGAATACAGCAGTGGGCGTGTTGGTGACGTTCCTAACACATACACTAAAAGAATACAAATACCTCAGGATGAAAAAGAGGGGCCATACACGTAAAAGACGCTGACGAACATGTGCACTTGGAAAGACGACATGATTTGAGAATTTTGGGATAATGGCCAACGTAGGTGTCGATGTGTAAAAAAAAAGGTGAATGTGAACAGGTTTGAAAAAGAAAATCTCCAGCAGCCTTCTTCATATGTGAAAGAGAAAGTTTGCCTTTCATATCATAAAATGGGGTTTAGTGGAGAGGAGCATCAGCCAACGTAAATCCACCAATTTACTGCTTAATTCAACTGCTATCCCAAACAAATTCAAATTCAATTTAAGATGGAAAAACAGAAACACTGAGGCGAGCACGAGGAGCTGCGGGTTGAAGAGAAGAAGTGAGGTCAGAGGAGGAGTGGAGCAGCAGGCAGACCATGGTCACTGCTGCCCCTCGGCTGACTTGTATATAACCACAATTCCCCCGGTCTGTCTCTTTCATTCACCTTTTTACCTCTTTAACTCGCTCTGCAGCTCTCATTTTCACTCTGACCTCAGTAATAACAACCTATTTCTGTTCATTTGCTTCCCTCTGAGCAAACTTCAGATTACTCCCATCCCTCTCTCTCTCCTCCTTGAAACCTGCCTATAACTCCCTTTCTTGCCGAACATAATGAGAGACAACAACAACAACAGAGAAATGAGCTGCCGTGGGCTGATCTCGCTCCCACACAGGCCTGACCAATCCCCAGCAGTACTCCAGGCTCATTTGCAATGCTAAACACAGTTGTAGTACACAGAACAGAGGAGATAGAGAAGTAGGTGAAGGGGGCAACCCTGCAGTGAATGAATTCTCTGATTCAGACTTTGTAATGTACCTGAGCTGGGAAACTGTCAACCTCCTCTCTCTCTGCTCGATTCACACTCTATTACCGCTCTAATAGCACCAATTACTGCTTTATTTAGCTGTGTCTCCCCCCTAAATTCCCTCCTTCTAGCAGAGGAAGAATAATTATTTATCTTTCCATCCTCCAGGCTAAATTATGAGTGTGAATATCCCAGTAGAAGAGAGAGAGATGGGTGGATAAGTGAGGGGAGAGGAATTGGAGAATTCGTTGTCGGCAGGGCAGGGGCCTGCGATGGAGAGAAACTAAGAAAAATTATTATTCCAGTAAAGATGTGGGTCATTCCAGAAGAGATTTTTATTAGCATGGCTGTATTATCGATTGTTGGGTCACCGAGTCGTGGAGGCGGGAGGGGACTAAATGAAAATGGAATCTAAGTGATCACCTGCTATGTAATGCAGTTACTCTTTATTACTCCTAGATAAATATGATAGATACACATTCATTTCTGCAATAATGTGAATTGAGTACACCACTTCATCACTGGGACCTTACATACGGGGTCACTGTCAGGCCCTCATATGTTTTAATTTCATTACAGTATCAATAGATAAATATGATACACCGACGTCCGTGTCACAGTTAACGATCTCCGGGTGGGCGTTTTTATCAGAGGAATCCGTTGGGTCAACCTTGAGGCTGCAACCACCCAGATAGCTCTGATTTTATAATGAAGAAATAAAAATGATGAGTTCCCAACCTGGTGAAAGGGCCTCGACGATAAGTCAGAATCTCTCCTGCTTCTTTTCTCCCCTGCCAACCTCCACTTGGGCTTTTAGTGCACAGCAGGGGCTTTTAATTTTGTGCAGCCTAAAACCCAAATGTGAGATTTAGCCTCAACCTTAAAAACTAAAGGCTCATTAAAGCATACGGTTACTTTCTGTGATAGGAGGCCCACCAGCACTGGGATTAGGGCGTTGTTGTGTACAAGGCTACAGTACAAGCAGTACTCTATCAATACAGGCTCAAGTTTCTAGGTTAAGCCAGCTGTTCACTTTCCGTTCCCTGCATGCCCTCGTCCCACTCATGTCAGCCTGAATGATCTCGTGCTAAGTGGATGCATCTGTGTTGCAGCAGCCCCACTGTGCCCATTGGAGAGGTGGGCGGGGTTGCCACTACGATAGTGCCACTAAATGAGCCTCCATCAGGTTACTGATTGGAGGTTTTAAGAGACCAGATGAGAGTTGAAGTGTGACTTGACAAAGATCGTCCCTGAGACCCAGAGGCATCTCAGAGTGTTTAAGAGGGGTCATTATGTCCCTTTACTTCTGTTACCACCCAACCAGCTGACTCGAACATGTGCTGGGCACAGGCGGCAGTAGCTTCACATGCTCTCCTCTGGATAGATTTTAATTGTTCAGCTGCCATAACCTGGAAATGTTAGGAATTCATGTCTATTTGACTATATATATATAAATGTATCCATATATATTGGTGTGTACTATTATTTTATCATCCTATCCAATCCTGTACAATCAGTAATGCAAAAATTCATAATGTATGATTTAATTTAGAGACAATATTAAGAGTTATAACCCTCAGTTAGTGAAATATGGATCAACCTCTGTGTTTTTTGTGATGACGTACATGAATATGTGTTTAATTTCACATGATATCTCCCCAGCCAATCAGAATTGGCACAGTGAGGATGTAGGAGACACAGGCAGCAATTCAGAAGTGGAACTTGAATACTTGTTTGCCTAAATGTGTTTTATGAAAGTGTGGTTTATCTATTAACAATTTATTTATTGTTTATTTTATAGATATGGTTAGTGTACGTGATTTTCCCCAAACCACGAGAATTTCAAGCCCCTGCTACGATATATTTCCCATCTGGCAATGCTGAAATGCAAAAAATTGGGAAAATATCCAAAAAATTACTTTAATTACAATTTTGCATTCGTTTTCCCCCAAACTTCGGAAGTAAAACCCCAAAAAATGTAATCTTCTTCATCTGAAAGCTTCTCCAGAGGCATCTTCTAAGAGAGCGCCACACATACAATACATACTGACAGGAAGGCAGACATCAGCAGACATTATGGGCTGAGCCCTGATACCTTGTCACATCTCATGAGGCCCAGGTAGCGGAGGGACTTGCTGCTCTGAGCGATCTGTGTGGCTCCCTGGTCTGTAATATCCTTACACCAGCCGGCATCCACGGTCTCTATGGTGCTGCTGTACTGGCCTATGGCTATCAGAGCTGCGGACACAGAAGGGAAGATAGAGGGATGGAGGCACAGGGAGGTGGGGAAGGAGGGAGGGAGAGAAACAAGAAAAGGTGTTAGTCTGACAGCCTTTTTCATGCAAATGTGGCGGCGGCGTCCTCCCACAGAGACGCAGAGAAATTCGAGATGAAGCCAGGGCAAGTCATCTGGCCAGCTGTGACACAGAATCCCAATGTTTGCACAACACCTTGAAAATATACACACGTGCACGCAGGGGTGACGCGCTGAAACTCACACACACACACACAAACTTTCATACCCAAGCTTGTTCAGACTGCTGGAGGATTTATCCATTAGTGTGTTGGCATAAGTCACAGCACTGAAAGGCAAAGACACGGTGCCAGGGTAAAGTGTGACTCCATGCCAGTGTATGATTTAATTCCACTGTATGTATGTGTGTGTGTGTGTGTGTGTGTGGTGTGTGTGTGTGTGTGTGTGTGTGTGTGTGTGTGTGTGTGTGTGTGTGTGTGTGTACTGTAGAAATTTACCACATTTACTGCAGAAATCTAGAGCCAGGATAAAAAGTACCCACCAAACTGTCAGTGTCTGCGGCTATCTTTCACACACACACACACACACACACACACACACACACACACACACACACACACACACACACACACACACACACACACACACACACACACACACACACACACACACACACACACACACACACACAGTTCTTTTGATACCGTCTGAATTTAATTTGGAGCGGAGTGCAAATAAAACATGTCGCTGACAAACAAGACAAGACTTAATCTTGTATAATTTATCTAAAATACAGACACACACTGTTGTATCAACACACAAACGCACACACACAGACACACAACAGTCATCCTCATCAATCTTTGACCTGTAAATCGTTTTGCAGATGGAGAAGAACTGTGCTCCAACCAGTCAATTGACGGTGTTGCTCGGTGATCGATTGGCACGGCCTGGGCTTTGTTCTCCACTCTCTCACAACCATCACTAATGAGAGTGGGAAGGGAGCAGGAGGAGCGAGGGATGAGGGAAAGATGAAAGAAGGAGGGTAAAGATGGAGGAAGCCTTTGACAGAACCTTTGAATGGTTCCTGGCCCTGATGTTGTTTTCCCATTCGCGGAAATCCATTTCACTTCAAACTCTCTTTTTGTTTTTTGTTGCAATCACGCTTGAGATTCAAACATCTCCACTTTGACAAGGGAGGGGAAAAAAATCTTTACAAATTTGTTTCCATGTTGGATATCTTCCTCACTTTTTCTTTTCAAAATACCTCAACACATTACAGTATTCGACTAACTGCACTCAAGGCCCAACAGTTCCCTTTTATTCAAACAACCTTATAGCTCAGGCCACGTTACGGTTCTCAGCTACACATTCATGGTAGTTACTGGTTTCTAGCCCTATTTGTTACGATACAGAGAAAAAGAAACCCTACATCCCTATGAAACCACATTTAAATCCACTAGATCAAGATAATAGGTGGAGCTGCAGGAATGCGATACAACTCCTTCAAGAAACAGATTCTTCCCTGACCCATGGCCCATCATTCAAGTGTTGTGCTAATCTATCCAGTAGTTTTTGTGTAACGCTGCTAACTAACAGACAAACAAACAAGCAAACGGCGATGATAACCTCGTTGGCGGAGGTACAACATGCAGTCAGCAGGCTGTTGATGTTACTGCACAGTGGTTAATATGTGCGGATGTATATGTGTATTCAGGCCTTTGCTTACACGGTGGAGCCGAAGCTTATTCCCACAGGAGATGGGGAAATGAATAATCTCATGCTTTTTTGGAATCAACTGCATGGACTTAACCCTCTTTCCTCCTGTCCAGCTGGAGCGATGTAATGTAGAAACTCTCTCGCTCTCGCTCTCACACTCACACACACACACACACACACACACACACACACACACACACAGTGAAATGATCTTGTGTGCTGTATGTAACATATGTAATATATAGCTTTGGGCACATGGAGTGCTCCACATGTGGTTCTTTTTGTGCTCCAGCATGCTCTTGGATGCTATACATAATAGAACATTATGGCTAAACAGGCAGTAATGCAGCTTTGAAGCTACAGTATGTTTCATGTAAATCAGCACCGTGGGGAAGAGGCTCCAGCGGCCAGATGCTTGAAGTAGCAGTACAGTTTGGTTTTTTTGGGACTAACTGCGACCTGGCAAAGTATTCTAAAAATGGAGACGTTGTGTGTGTGTGTGTGTGTGTGTGTGTGTGTGTGTGTGTGTGTGTGTGTGTGTGTGTGTGTGTGTGTGTGTGTGTGTGTGTGTGTGTGTGTGTGTGTGTGTGTGTGTGTGTGTGTGTGTGTGTGTGTGTGTGTGTGTGTAAGAGGCAGGTCAAGTGGGTGAATGCCTCCACCCCTTCCCCATCCTGTTCCCCTTGTCGAGTCCAATCATGTGATCCCAAATTTGATTACCTGAGCTCAGTCCTCTCGTCTGATGTTAAGACACACATCCAGCTGCTGTTAAAACCCCTTCGCTGAGCAACTGAGGTTTCTGAGATCAAATGAAGTCGGAGAGCTTCATAGTTAACCGAACCAAACAAGAGAACTGCCACCACTTCCCCTTGAGCAACTCCCCGCTCCCCCCCGTTTCTTCCCCCTCCAACTTTCAACCTGACAAAACAAGGGGATAGGAGCAGACAGGTGCCTACCACAGTGAATGTATAAGAAGTGCGGGTGAATACTTTGTCCATGCATTTCCTGATTACTGCGCTGCACTCACCCGAGCCCAGAACCTTCCTAATGTGAATTACTGCTGACAGGCCCCAGACTTTATAAAGAAAACATATGGCTGTTTAAGATAGCTGCACGGAGAAGACCGAATAACAATGAAAATCATTTTCTTAAACTCTTCAAGTTGGTAAACTTGAGGACTTTTAGATAATGCCTTTGTCAGGACGAGCCAAGTGTTGGGCTATTTAGACTTGTTTAAAGCTCCATCAACAAGTTCATCTGGTCGCCATTACAGTCTAATATCCCTCTGTGTGCTCTGCTCCTCAGCCGCTCCCTTTGATCGTCTATCAGGAGACTGTAAACTCCCAGTGTCAAATGGAAATCGTTGGCTACTTTTACAGAGGAGAGGACCTTTCAGTAAAACCTTTTTACTGCAGTCGAACAGTCCTGTTCCCTGAGTCAGAGATAGTGAGAGCAACTGGAGCTCAGTGCCTTTTGTTTTATAAGGTAGCGGTGAAGCAGACAAATACAAATACACAAACAGAAATGTGTAAAGAGCTGTTAAAACACTACAATCATACCACAGTTTTGTTTGTGTGAAAATTAAACAATCAAATTTGAAGGGAAAAAACTACAACATCTATATGTATCATATAAATACTTTCAAATGGATTTTCATTCAATTTAAGTGATGTAACTGTAAATTAAACAAGTAGAGCTAGGTATAATAGAAAAGAAAAAAATGTGCTTTTATTCGACTGGCACATGTCTGGCAGATCTTTTTCAAACAAGGCTTTTCCATTCTCTTGATGCCTCTTGATATTATAATACCCAGTGCTAATGGTATTTTAGCATTCATACATACATAATGTGCAAAGTCTCTGTTAGACAATCTTTCAGAGTAATGATAGTTTGCTTTTGTCTCTTGTGAGGTGACATTTCCCCCCCCTGATGGCTGCAGTGTGTGTGCAAAGTTCTCATCTTTTTATAGCAAAGGAAAATAGCAACTTGCTCAAGACATGGCTACATTAAAGATCATCCAACAATACTTACATATATTAAATTTACTACAAACAGGTCATGTTGGCCTCAGGCTACAGCCATACTACAACATTTTCGTTTGAAAATGCATCAACTTTGCTATGGACATAGCTGGCATCCAAATTACTCTGGAGACATTTGGAAATGCTGCTTTCTCCGTTTTAGTTTGAAAGCTCTGGGGCAGCGTTGTAGTCTGGTCGGGCAGAAACTGAGATGTTCGGAGATGATGACGTAGACACTCACAACCGCTTGCTGATTGGCAGGACAACTAGCAACAACTAGCAGTAGCTTCTGCTACTAGTGTAGAACTCGACATGGATCATCAATTACAAGCTGACCCTGTGATCTTTGCTAGCAGCTGTTGTACTTTGAAATACTGCATTTTACAATGATACAACTGCTCATATGTGTAGTAGAAGAGCTATTATTTGTCTTTGCTGTTTCTCTTTCTGTAACTGACAACCAAATGGTTCCTGTGTAAACCGTTACACGCATGTCCAGTGTATGTGAGTGGTCACGTGATATGTATTTTCAGGCATGTTAGTATAGACAAGGATTAAAACTGATAGAGAGCCAAAGCACTAAGAGATTGTAAAACAGAGTAGTATGGATGTAGCCTCAGTATAGATTCACAGCATGCTTAAGGATAAATATGCTGACTTACACTGATTAGATAAAGATGGACGACATAACAGCTCCCAAAAGTGAAGCCAAAGCATTTCATTACCACCTAGTTTGCAGTATAGGTTACGTTAATGATTAAGACATGGACCAAACTAAAAAAATCAAAGTGACTAATTAATGTCATACAACATTTCCTACTACACTTTTTAAGCAATTAGCAATTACCTGAATATTACATTGGCTTAACCAAAAAGTTTTTAAAATAAAGACTAACACTTTAAAAGGGACCATAGGAGCAGGAAATTGTCTTTTCTGGCTCATAATGATTTTCTGTCAGAGAAACAGATGGAGAGATATGCAAGAGATGCTGAGGTGAAAAGGAGGTGGAAGAGTCCGAGGAGGAAAAGAGGGGAAAATCCCATTCTGGCAGCAGGAGCTGTGACTGAGTTGTGACAGACGCTAATGAGGATACACTCTGCTGCCCTGCCTGAGAACGGCTTTAGGATGTGGTTCTGTGTGTGTGTGTGTGTGTGTGTGTGTGTGTGTGTGTGTGTGTGTGTGTGTTGTGTGTGTGTGTGTGTGTGTGTGTGTGTGTGTGTGTGTGTGTGTGTGTGTGTCGCACGCTCCCCATTCATTTTTAGAATGGCACATTTCACCTGTCGCTTACTGGATATTTATCTGGTGAATAAAACTACATCATCATGAGAGAAACGGGTTGGGATCACATTTTAAATTGACTTCTTTCAGTTTATTTAATTGTTTTGGGAATCGGGCTAACGTGTCTTCTTTCCAATTAATCACCAAACAACAAATCAATCAACAGATCAACATGAAGAGTGTCATGGACTGAGAGCCTTTAGGGACCGTATCGCTGAGTTAAACCCAGATCCATGGTTCTTTCAGTGAGGCTCCTGAAAATTACAATTTCACTTCAAGGCTCGGCTCCTAGTTTTCAGTTAACATGTGACAAATGTCAAGCAAAGGTGAGAGAAAAACCCTCCAACTTAAGTCTTCTATTAACCTCTGCATTATCTCCAGACAGAGATTCATAACCTATTACTTTCTCATATCAGGCACAAGCTGTTATCCAAGACCACAAATAGCAGATTGATCCAAACAGAGGAGTGGTTCCAGGCTTAGGTAACCATACTCCAAACAGCGGGGTCAGGAGTTGGTCAATCCTGCGATGACCACAACGTGAGAAGAAGCCCTTCCTAATCCGTTTATTTTCCTATCTCTGTACATGACCTCAGAGATGCAGGGGTTAAGCATCTTTTACAGGGTTATTAGATATGCACTTATTACATTCTCCTAAATGATGGTGTGCCATTACTGCTATCTTATTGCTCTGAAATCGTCCTCATGCCTGCCTGTAGTAACCCTATACACCATATTTTAGCTACTGATGAAGACAGAATACCCACGAAAGATGTGACGGTATACGGTTAAGATTTATTGCGATGTAGTGTGTGTGCCTGTGTGCTGAGCGTGTAGGCGCGTGCGTGTGTGTAAATAAGCCAGCAGGGAACAACAGAAAAAGGGCTTATTAAGGCTGATGTATTCCAGAGAGCACAACTGTCATGTCTAATGTGAAAGACATTCGCTCCGTCCTTTGAGTTGCGTTTAAAAACTTGGCCTCTCCGCTGTGATGCAGTCTGCCCAGAACCAAAAGGAAAACCCCCTTTAAAGTCTTCTCCTGTTAAGTTGTGGAAGTTACAAGAGATACAGAAATGATTTTTAATCAGATATCAGAACAGCCGTTTAGCCAAAAGTCTTTTCAATACTGACATGCATTGGCAAGAAAGAGGCCAAGTTAGGTTCAATTCTGCTCTTGTGGATAATAACTGAAAAGAAAGCTCATGTAGCTTAAATGCCAACAATCACCTTTCATTACTAGGGTATATGTAACAGGACAATACACAGGGGTGAGGGGATATAAAGATGTCTTGCCATCCTTTTATCTGGTGATGTTTTAGGAAATGATGTTTGTCACAAATCAGTAATCAGCAGGACAGTTTCGCTAACAAGGCGATTGACTCCTTTCACATGGCCAGTGAACGAGTTTGCCTTTCTGTTTGGACCGTAGACCGTCGATAAAGATGGACGACATGACAGCTCCCCAAAAGTGAGACCGACTCATGATTGGTCGAGTGTGTTTATCAGCTCCATCCCCTGATTGCCACTGAACAGACCCTGGCTCCACAAGATGGTATCGTTCATATCCGGGCTATTTTGGCTTGGTTTCTGGATAGTGGGAGGAAGTGGATTAGCGTCATCCATCTTCATATACAGTCCATCTGGGCGCTGTGTGTAGCTCATAAACTGAATAAATATAAGCTGTAGGTGTACAGGTTCCGGTTGAAATTTAGAGGGCAGGCGATAGGTGTGTACAATACTTGTGTGGTCTGAAAGATGTCAGGGCAAGGAAAGGGGGCGCAATTTAGTGTGTCCACTGGGTGTCATCTTTACATCTCTGCCGATTGGAGCTGAAGGCGATAAATACCCGTGACTGCCTCAGAGTCATTTGACCAGGGAGTGAATGCGGATTTTAGCCTACTCTTTCACGCTGAAGACAAGAGCCAGATGTTGGTGGGTGTTTTTTATTTTTATTTCGTGTGAAAGGGAGTTTAAGTTTAAATTCATGTGATGTCCCTTGATGTGTTAACAAAAGTTGGGTGTGTATAGTTTTCGGGCATCCTTCACTCTGTAGGCGTGTATATGTAATGTACAGTTGTGCCTGTCATTCCTTGTGTTTCCGCTGATGACATGAGCACGGATGGGAAAACGCCCGGACATGTTTACATGCGTGTAAATATAGACGCACGAGCACACATACATCATTCAGGAGTGTAAAAACTGTGTAAAGTGACCTCAATAAGCACCATGTTGCCGCCACTTAACTCCTTTGATGCCTGTGTGATCTGAACAAGCGATGGCCTCACAGACTGATTGATTAACACAATATGCTCATCTTCAAAGTGCCCAGCCAAAGTCACGGGGTCACACAGAGTGCCACAACGAATGCAGTGCACAACATACCAAATAAAGCACTTGAAAAGAAACGCACACAGGCGGGAGACAAGAGATGCACTGTTGCTTCGGCCTGTGGAGAACTGAGATTTAACAAACTAAAAGCTGTGAGAACTCGAGGGAACGGCAGAAGGCATGCAGACAATCCCTCAGTTTATAAGGGGAGAAAAACTGCAGGGCTGTGGAAATTAACGTGAACTTTATGTGACGAGGAGACCTGAAGTGAATCATCCAAGCCAGAAAAAAAAATACAAAGAGAAGAGGAGAGGCAATAGGAAAGAGAAGAAAAAGAAAATGAATGAAGCAGAGGTTCTGTGAGGTGACGTTCTTTGCCCTGACATTTTGGGCAAAGGCAATCAAAGGCCACAGGGAACTGAAATGAGCCAGGCCCAGTCGAGAGACACAGGAGGCAGGAGGAACAGATTGAGTGTGACACAAGAAGGAGGGAGAGCACTTTATGGTGGGACATGCTCGATCTGGGAAATCAATTAGGCAGAGGGCAAGGGGAAAGCAGTGTGCCTGCTTGTATGTATGAGCGCTGAGTGGGCACAGACATTTTCCCAATCAGCCGCTGATCTGATGTAAACCAGCAGACACTCACCACTTTGTGGCAGCGTGTGCCTATATGGTTTCATGTGCTTGTGTGTGTGTGTGTGTGTGTGTGTCAGAGACAGAGCAAGAAACAGAGGCAATCAGCAGACCCTCAAATGTTCAAGCAGTGATGTAGACACAGTACAACACACTAGAAATTACAGCCTTGTGGATGTATCCCTCTGCCAAGAAGTGAAGTTACAGTTACATACATGTCTAACTCAATATGATGTATGTAATTAATCATTTTAAGCAATTGTATTTTATCAATAATCTCTAGTTCGAAAACACAATTTCATCAGTTTCAGCCTGAGTGAACGTTTGTTCCAAATCAGAGAAACCTAAGATATCAATTGTACATGAATAGGATGGACATGTACAGAGATAACCTGAAATATCCCAGTAATGCCTCCAGCTGTGTCTGTCACCAGCACAGGAGCATGAAGAGTGACTGTGGTGTTTTATGATGGTCTAGAATCATGAAAAATAATACACTTAACAAACACAAACACACACACACAGACAGAAACACACACACACAGACAGAAACACACGCAGAGATGGTTTTAGTTGCAGATGTGTGATAACCTTGTGGAGGGGATGTGAAGTTTGGAAGTAGAAAGGAAGATTGGAGAGGTGGGAGACTGACAGAGAGAGGGGGGGGGAGATAGAGAGGAAGAGTGATGGCCAAGGACAGATAGACAGAGTGAAGAGGTGATAAGGAGAGATGGAGCTATCACAGAGGTGACCTACAACAGGCTTCCCTTCACCGCTGAGAGCAAGCACTCGTCACCAATTCAGACACACACACACACACACACACACACACACACACACACACACACACACACACACACACACACACACACACACACACACACACACACACACACACACACACACACACACACACACACACACGACAATGGCACACGTAACAGGTTGGCATATTCAGGACTCAATTAGGCTAAACACACCATGGTCTAAGGTAAGATCAATACATTTTGTCAGGTTAAAAAGAATTTAATGAAGTTTCTCCAATGTGTTCCAACAGGATGGACTCACCGTTCATATACTGTTAAGAAATCTAAATATTCCAGACATTCATTATGTCTATGTCCATGTATATACCAGGGCTGGACAGTTCTGGTAGCCCAGTGAACCCAAGATGACTTCAATCCATATTGAATGATTCTACACTTCACCATTTGGTCCAGGGACAACACAGGAAGTGGTTTTGTCTATATGTAGCATGGGTGATAGAGGGTGGGGGTGGTACAGTATAGAGGAGTGAAGCACGTCTGAATTCCATGCAGGAGACTGGAGTTCAGTGCCCGTAACAGATTAGAAATTATTAGTCCTCTTATTTTTTATTAACCATAACTGTAATCCTTTTCCTTATCTGAGAGTTTTTGTTGCCTAACATCAACCATTTTTATTTTCCCATTACCACAGGCCTTCCTTGACCTCACTCATACTGTAGTTGCCCTGCACAGAAGTGAGAAATTTGGCTCTGCATGGGTGTAAAAAATCCCAATGAAATGTGCTTGAGAGAGGCCCTAAACCTCCAGCTGCTCTGGAGAAGCTTCTCAGAACAGACTACATCCACACTAATATGTTTCCATTTGAAAATGAAAACTATCTCAGTCCAGCTCGCTATGAGAAATGATCTCTATTCATATTTAAAATTTCTGAAACGCATATCACATGTACACTGCTAATGCCTGTGGCGAGCATTATCCAACGCAGAATGTAACTGCTCAACAGCTGGTAGCAGGAGCCTGACACAACAGGGAAGGACATGTCCTGACTGGGTGTCTTTGTCCGTCTCATTTTGAAACTAACACAAATCAGTGTGCGCGTAGCTCAGATTACTGGCTGTATTCTTGATCAAATAAATAGAGAAAAAATCATATAGAAGGACCCAATAAAAGCTGATAACAGCACTAAGGTGACAGTGTCTGTGTGTGGTTATGTGTATAACCTGTGTGGAAGTAGTGTGTTTCATATATTTATTCTTCTTCAAGACAACATCAAGGATTAGAAAACAGACTACACACAAACACACACACAAACACAAACACACACGCATACGAATACAAATACGCACACACACACTGAGGTTCCTATTGCCTTCAGCAGTAAAAGCAGGATATTAAGCTCTATTTCAAACCAACAGCACCTCTGCTCCTATGCACCTCTCCTTTGAGGATATTAATCCCCCCACACACACACCTTCTTTCTCTCTCTCTCTCTCTCTCTCTCTCTCTCTCTCTCTCTCTCTCTCTCTCTCTCCATTCACTCTTCCGATACTCCCTCTCTGTCTCTTTCTCAATTATGAATTGTGTACAACAGGAAGACCTGCTCTCCAATCACAGACAGAGGAGCATAAAGCTTAACAACTCCAGTTCGTAATGAGAAGGTGAGAGGGGAAGTCAGGAGGACGCAGATGAAGACAGACGGCAACTGTGTGTTACATGGGTCTGACTGAAATTAACGTAGCGTGGCAATAGTTATGGCTTTGGTTATGGATTACGGCTAATCCTTTAGCATGGGAGCAGGTCTTAAAGGTAATTACACGCTACTATTGGATCCAGATCCCAGAAACAGGCCTCTCTTACATCGCGCTTGTTAAGATCCAGGAGAAAACGGGCTGCCGTTAAATACTGATAGACAGAGCACAGGTTAAAACACCACGAGATACTCTGCCAATCATAATAAGTCTTTGTCTGGAAGGTAAAAGACTTTTGTGCCGGAGATCTCTTGTTTTTTCATTAGAGAGACGAAAAGTGTGGCTTAAAAAAAACTTTATTTCTGTAATTATTGTGAGTGGGAATTAATTTAATAAAGTGAGCTGTTCAACTGCACAGGGTAATTAGGTAATTAGAAGCACCGCTCGGTTCCCAGTGAATATTACTAACACTGACACGAAGATAGTGTCTTTCAAATTGGAATTTCTTTCTCCTTATTCCACTTATTTACCAGGTCTGCGCTTATTTTCTTTTCTTTTCCCCCTTTCCTCCCCAAATGACCCCTCTGACTTTGTCTAATATACAAAGTCAGTAAGTGCCACTAAGTCTGTTTCTATGGCTTATCTCTGGCCTTTAACAGTCCATTCTGTCCGCTCTGACCCAGCGGGAATCATTGACCGGCACGCACACTTCCTCTTCCCCTGACAAAACCCTTCAAATCATTATGATCACAAATAAAGTGTGTGGTTTTGTCCCAGTGCAAATTAAGGGAGTGTACACCACCTAAAACAACCCTAAAAACCAATGACCCAATACCAATGAGTTGCACAACAATTAGGTTAGTAGACCGTTGATAGCGGACACACCCGCCCAAGGAAAGGCTTGAGAAATGCCCGTTCCTGCCCTGAATTCTGCAACCAATAAGAATAGCAACTGACAGTATTGCCAAGGCACTGCAGACAGAAATCTGTGCAGTGACCAAGAGTGGGACGAGTCAAAATGTTGTCACTTAAGAGTTATAGGAAGCAAACATTCCCCGTAATGTAAGTCCTCCGAGCAAACTGAATTTAAGATCCCATCTCTAAATCTTTCTTCTCACCTTTCAGAATGTAAGGGTAATCTTACTTAGCCTAAACACTTTTTTTTAATCTCATTTGTTAAAATCCTTTTCTCTTTCTGATAAAAGATGAAAAAGCTGGTGTCTACCTGACTGTCACTGAACGACCTGTGAGATATACACAACTGATCTGGGACAACAAACAACTACTCAGCTTGCTTAGACTATTTCCCTCGTCGTTAAATTCTTTATGATTAGTCGAAAAACAAATGTTGAAACAATGTTAAAACTGACTCTTTCGAAAACATGAAGGCTCCAGTTGTGTTGCTTCTATGCTCTTGGTTTGACATAACATGTAGTAGAAACTCAGCCTATGGAAAAGAAAGCTTCAAGAAGAAAGACACATAATGTTTCCTGAGTGGGCACGATGTCATGTGACTTGTAAGAAAAACTTGAAATCAGCTGCATAAAGATAATTACACATGATCTGCATTTAGCACCAGTGTAAAGATACAGCTATATGAATCAGAACGGCACATAAAAAGAAAAGTCAAAGGTCTCCACTTGGAAATGATGAAGATAATAAGATAAAAAAAAGCAGAGGAGAGAACATAAAACAATACGTTAATTGGAGAATTTTAATTTAAAACTCTCATCGCATTGATGAATTAACAGGTGCAGAGCGCAGAGGGTGAAAAACCAACATTTATGTGTAAAAGATAAAGACGATTAAAAGACGAGTATTATCTGTACTAAAATGTGGCACTTGTGTCTGAAGAAAAGAAGATTTTCTAATCATTCTCCATTTGTCTCGCTCCGGCCTCATTTATACAAACTGCTAATGGCTCTTGAGTCTGTAACAGTACTTAGCCAGGTCTCACCAAAAGCTCTTTAGCAAAGTTTAAAGCTGCCGTGATGTTTTCTGATCAATACCTGGCCATAACTCAAATCACACGTCAAGTGCCATTACTGTATACACTGCACACACTCCATCAGAGAGCACAGACACACACCCATACAGACATGTACATTTTCATGAGCTTAGACAGTGTTTTTGATCAATACCTGGCTATGGATCAAACACCTTTTTCTGTTTATGGCTAACCTTTCCCAAGGCTCGTTTCAGACGCACACAGAATAACTCAAGTCTTCCTCGAGACTCCTGCGTCCACTGCATCTATGAAATTGATAAGCGCTCTTAAATGCAAAATGACAGTTTAAGAACCTTGTTTTTGTACCGCTGTATAGTCAGAATGTCTCATAAAAATACAAAGTGCTTTTTATCCAGGAGGTAACTTCCTAATGCCAGAGAGAGGAAAAAAAATACACAATAGACGAAATGAGGATCCAGAGACTTGAAGCTGTGTGAGAATATTTTTTTTTTTTTAAGGATAATTTGTCCAGTCATAACGAGGTAAACCTGTGTGCAGGGGAGACTATGGTTACCTCATATTATTCTTTTCATTAATGCAAAATGCAGGAAATTAGTTTCTTTTGCCACAGCTATTGAATTCACCTGAGTATTACTGACTTTTAAATTTGCTTGAATGTGTTAGGGACCTGCTAACAACAGCCACAAAGGTGTTTTAGTTTAGCTTAAAAACAATCAGCCAAGAACTTCATTGCGGAAACTTTAAAATGAAATCACTATGCAATGAAAAATAATGTATATTCTTTATATATGACATCATCTGAACGTCGGCAACAAGGATCATGGTTATCAAATCCAACACATTGCTTCACTATCGAGCCTCTTGTCTGATCTGTATTGGCAATTTTCAATAGAGTGTTGATTCCTGACCCAGAAATTATTTTTAATGATCTTTGGGTTCTGTCACATTGGCTCGGCTTTCTGCTTACTTTTTTACCCTGCGTGTGTCTGTAATCAGGGAAAACATTGTGTTCAGGTCGGGTTGGAATAAACAGAATGCCAGTGGGGTTCGGGTCACGCTCGGTTATTTCTCTCTCGGCTCGGACGGGTTTGGACAGAAAATTAAGGCACGAGCTGTACTCACTTGCAGCATTATGTCCTGCATGCATACTCCCATTGCTTTAAATACAAATATCTCTGGGTCTCTCCTCATTATCTTTTAAATTGTCTTATCTAGCTCATTAGCTCATCACTTACTTCCTATTCTCACCATCACCTTTTTCTCTTGCTTCTTTCCTCCAAAGCCCTCCTCCCCTCTCCCTTTCTGCCTCCTCCTCCTCCTCCCACTATAGGATGTTGCTGTGTTCCCGGTCACTGTCAACTCCTCTGTAGCTCCACTGACCTTTAACCTCTTTACGACTGGGGTCAATGGCTGTCGCCATGGTGTTTAACATCCCAGTGTGAGGCCAGCAGTGTACATGGGTATAGTGTTCAACTCAAACATGCACATACACAATATTTATAATGTCAGGAGCATGCAACCTTTTACATTCCCTTTAATCCTTCGCTCAGGTTACGAGCCGAGGTAGACGACAGTCAGAAGATCTAACAGACCTCCCCTTCATTCTTTTTACTCATCCTTTCTTCCTCAATGTGTTTTTTTGCTCTTCTTCCTCTCTTGGCCGACCTCTCCTCCCGTCTCCCTGTTGTCTAAACAGGTCTCTTTCTCTTAAGATATTCGCCGCTCTGTGACTATGGAGTTACAACGACAATTATCCTGTGTAGCTGTGGCTGTAACCTGTGCCTGGGAACCAAAGAGGAACATTTATAAAAACTGCTCTTCCTGCTGAAATAAAGAGCTCAGCAGCAGCATGAGGCAAACAAACCAATTACAGGTTTTTACAGTTTTCGTCTAAGTTAACAGCCTCGATTTGAAATCAAGCAAACATCTGGTGATTTTCTGTTTTGCCTCCCGAGGGTAATATTTATTCCACTTCCGAAAATGTTCTAATGCACACGTGGAATCTAACAAAAGAAGTGGCACAGGTTACAAAACTGTGCAAACCTGCAACAAACACACTTCTCGCACACATGTTAACTTCCCTTTTAAAGTCAAAAATGAATTTGAATCAAGAGGGTAAACAAAGTGCTTGTTGGATTTTAAAGTGTTTAACACAATCATCCATCAGGGTTATCATTTGTTTTCCTTTTTTAACATCTTTAATTGAGTGATATTTTATTTTATTTATTATTTAATTTTCCTCCATGCAGCTGGCTACAGTATTCTTTCAAACCGTAGCTTTTTGACACTTAAGGCAAAAAATCATTTTGATATCATGAAGCTTTTTCTTTTAATTTTAGCTCTTAATCATATGACTGTGTACTGAGATGTGTTTGTCTGAGTGCACATTAGTATCGAGGCTGACAACATCCAGTGTGTATACCAACAGAGAACACACAGCTGTTGCTGCTGTGCTGCTTTCATTGCATCATCGGCTCAGGTGTTTCTCTTGAGTGTCATAAGGTGCACTTCTTGTAGTGTGTGTGTGTTTGTGTCCCAACTTTTCTGTTTTGACGTTGAGGTTGCACTTGGCGCTGAGAGTGTGTATGCATGCGTTTCCAGAGGGAGTGGGGGAGCTTGGGGGGGAGGCCAAACACTCGATGGGCAAACGATACAAGCCTTGCACTCCTCCTCCATAAATTACCAGCTCATTACAGTAATGCAGCCCATTTGGAATAGGAAGAAGGGGGAGGGGGCAGATGTAAGAAAAGATAGCAGGAAGATAGCAGTGTTTGGGGGTTGCAGGATGCATAAAGGGTGCAACAGATGATGTATAATGTCAAGAAAGAAAATGGTGCGAGGACAAGGGGGGAGAAAAGGCGGCAAAATAAGGAGGGAGGAAGAGGAGAGAGTGATGGAGAAAGACAGGAGGGGAGGGGGAGGAAAAGACAGTTCGCTGTAATGTGTTTAAGGAGCTTTTCAATCTCAACAGAAGTGCTTTTCATTAGGTTAAAATCTATCATCTATGCTGCTGCAGGAAAAAAACAATGGGGAAATATTAATATAGATAGTGGCTACAGTAGGATAACAGAGATATAGACTCAGACAGAGCGAGGGAGAGCAGAGGGGAGGGAGAGAGGGAGAGAGAGAGAGAGAGAGAGAGAGAGAGAGAGAGAGAGAGAGAGAGAGAGAGGATGAGATGTAACAGTTGTAATTGAATAGTGAACTAGAGAGGGCCTGAGTGCTAGCACTGATTAATACAATTCAAATTGATTGTCTCCTAGTAGCTGGGAGAACATCTCATTCTGACTTTCATATTTGAATGTTCAGCATGTTCTCTCTGTGCATGAGAGCGAGAGTGTGTGTGTGTGTGTGTGTGTGTGTGTGTGTGTGTGTGTGTGTGTGTGTGTGTGTGTGTGTGTGTGTGTGTGTGTGTGTGTGTGTGCGTGCATGTGTGTGTTTAACAGGGAGCAGGTCTGAGGGGTAGGGAGATAGAGAGTGCCCTCTAGTGCCAGATGTTTCTTTTACCCCAGGTGACATCAGATTGCCTGGATTGTCTGTGTCGAGTTTCCCTCGGTGCTCTCAGTTACTTTATCTACACTCAAGAAGTATTGTTGAATACGTTCTACATTTAGGAAAAGTCATCTGCTGCTACTTTTATTTTCCCCTTTAAAAAACAAAACAAAAAACCTTCGATAGATTTGAAAAGGACCAACTACCCACGCTTGCCATCCCTTCACAAAAAAAAGAAAGATTGAATCTTCAGTGTTGTCTGTTAATAGGGGTGCATACAGTGCAGCATAGTCTAAAGTACAGTCAGTCTGCAGAGGGAAACACACAGGGACCTCTTTGATGCAGCGAATCAACATATTGGACAATAGTTGATTTCAGGCTATATTTAAAACTACACTTTTAAAGGCATGAAAGGCATTTACAAACTTTAAGGCCTTGATTTCCTTCCTCAATTTCACAAACCTTCAAGTGTTCCAAGGAGCCATATGAACCAGATAATAAGTCTTACTTCTTTTTTATTTTATTCACAAAAATAAGAGAGAGCAGGAGAAGCAGTACACAATCATACGGATGGTGTGGTGATGGAGTGAAGATCGCGGACAGGGAAAGAGTCCAGTTTCATTTGCACCTTCCGGAGTAACAGAGAAGGATTTATAGCCGGGGTGTGAAACAATCATTCAAGTTAGCAAGTCAGGCCGTGCGTTCAATTAGCAAACGCTTGTGTCTCACACGGATTCCCTCTGCCCGTTAGCCAGAAAATCCAGTCAGCATTGTAGAGACAGAAAAGCCCAAGTCTCCCCCCCCCCCCCTTACCCAAGTTCATTGTTATTCTACCGGCTTGCCAACAGTGGGCGGCCATTTAGACATCTGCCTAAACCACACTTTTCAGGAAAAGTACTAATTCTGTCTAGTAAGGCTTGTCCTCGAAATACCCCAGGAGAGGAGGGAGGTTAGTGGAAAGGATGAAAACGGATAGAAGGGCCAGTAATATTTTACAACTGGTGCTATGTACTTTTACGTCTCATTATCCTCATCAAATAAAAATCTATGTGCTGCCCATGGGCTGTTGAATTTAGTGGTACAGTCTGAAACGGTCCTGTAATTTTGACCATGAGGTGAACAAACGAGCGTCTTCCAATTTCATATGAAATTATCAAAGATTTAAAGATTGGAAAATGATTTATTTCTTTTAATTGTGCATAAAAAATAATCAAGGTAACCCTGGGTTATTTTTGAGAAACCAATATCCACTGTTCTAAATAATCAGGAGAATTATAAAGGGAGATGAAATGATGTTTTCACCGTAATATTTGTACATGTCGTCCATCTACTCAGTCAATCCAGGCCTTTAAAAGAGAAACTCAAATAGAGCGTACAAACATTTCTTCTTCTCTTTTATTTTTGTGTTCTCCTCCCTCACTTTATTCCTTCCTTTCTTCCTAATACGCATGCACACACATACTCTCCCCCTCTCGCTCTCTGTCACCACAGCACATTATTTTTCTCATATTTATAAACCCGGGGAGGGGTTGGGTGCAGGAAAAATAGAATATGAGAGGCCAGGGGCAATTACTGTGTTTTATAGCCACTTCAGACAAGAGGTGGGGACAAAGCAGTCTGTTGTGCTGGACAACAGGAACCTATTTTTCCAACAGGCCTACTAAACTTCATAATTATTTCCCTTCCTCTTGAAAGCACTTCCTGCCTCTCGTTTGAAATTGAAATAATTATTATTCTTACGTAATATTATGTGCTGAATTGCTTTATACACGCATCATTATACAGCAGATTTTGTGAAACATTGTAAATATAAAGCAGTCCAGTGTGTGGTTTTTAACAGATTATTGCCCTTTATCACGAAAGAGACCCACGAAAAAGAACAGCGCCGTGCTAGATATGTTTAGATATATTCATTATGGAGATGCCAAGGGTCCATCACATGAATGATTTAGAGACTAATCTCATGAACAGTATGTGTGAAGCGTGTATGTGTGCCGAAAAACAAATAATAATAAATAATAGAAGACAGAACCAGCTACATGTGCATCTACAATAACTCACTAAACTGCTTTCAGACATGGACTGAACTCCGGATAATCTCCTGAAATCATCCGGAGGGGCTGTTTGTGAGAACGCAAATATCCGAGGCGTATCCAGCCCCTCGGTAAAAACTCTGGATAATGTTCAGGTGAGCCCGTGTGAGAAGACAGCAGGACACTGTGCAGAGGATTCACTAGAGCAAGTGGTGTTGATGACGTTTTCTAACACGCAACAGATGCAAAACTAACAAAAACAAATTCACATGTGGAAGGCAAACTACGGACAAAGTCCAGAACCCAGTGTGTGGACATTTTCCAGAGATAATGTCTGAAAACAGCTTCAAAAACTTGAAAAACCTAAAATCATACATGTATCCATACAAATTATAGACACTTGCGCTACAACATCTAAAACCAGATTTTGTTCTGAAATAAGTCCCACACTTCGTGCACATCATAGCTGGTATAGTGCAACAAGCAGTACCACATGCACCACTGAATTTGATGGTCTAACCCCATCACATTTTGCAAATTAAAAAAGAGATCAATCTTGTATTTAATAAATAAAAAAGATCCTCACTGTGTTTAAGCCCCTAAACCCTCACAACTCCCAACCTCCAATTAACTGCTACACACAAGAGTTAACCTTGTGATGCTCAGATAAAAAAAAACTAAAAAAACCTTAGTTGATGCAATGTTTCTCAACCAGTCGGCAATGTCGGATAGACCGCTGCTCAATAGAACATAATGGCCAATTATCCAGCATGTATGCTAATGGAACACATTAACTCGCTGGAATATGGGGGTGGGAGGTGGATTATTTAGTAAAACAATGTTTTCCTGGAGTTCTGCTGCACAGATATGGGCATTTTGGGGGAATTGGTACATGGGAAAGGTTGAGTCATTCATCAAAACGCTGCAAACATTGAAGAGACAAAGGCTCGAATTGTGCAGCATCATGTCTCAGAGCCCCAACGCGCAGGAGAAGAAACTTTGCTGAATGCTGCACAATGTACAAGCAGTGTCGCTTGCTGTACTTTCAAGATGTATTTCTGTACTTTAGTTATACTGCTGATCTTTCTACATGCTTAAGAGAAAGAGTCCGAATATTTGAGAAGTTGTATAAGTAGATTTTTTCATTCTATGACATTTGCCTATTTGAAAACAGTACTTTATAGTTACTACTTTATCACTGCAAATTAGTTTTTACTGAAGTACAGCGGATATCTTTGATACGATGCAGATCCGAACCAGTTATCTTGATTATCTTGACTGTATTAGTCCCTGTTATTTTTCATTCTGTGATGCACTGACGTCAGGGGAAAATTACCCTTATTAGCACGCAGCAGACCCCAGTAAGAGTCTGAAAATAAAGAGTCTTGAGAGGGTTATATTTATTATAGTTTCTCCTTCAGGACATCATTCGCAGGCAGGGTGCACATGGTTTTTGCCAAATGAATGTAATGTAATATTAGGACATTCTCTCCAGTCATATCTACTCTTCAGTGAACCCGTTGGTAGATTTGTATTTATTTTTCTAAGGGACTTTTTCCATATACAAATTGACATGACCCCCTTTCTGAGGATATCTGAGGATAGAGGGTCATGTCATATGTCATAGAAACTTGGGCTGTAGAAATCAAAATGACTTGATAACATTCATAAACTAAGGCTTGTTATTCTATATTTCATATTAATTTTCAGACCCAAGCAGGTTTCCTTGTGATTATTCAACTACAGGGTCCAACTGAACTAATTTAATAGTGGAGGTACGTATTTCATGCGTTTGCCAAAAGTAAGTAAAGCAATGGAGTTATGAAGGATATTAATACTTTTAGATAATATTTTTATTTCACCTTATTGGCAAGAAATCACTTTTCACTTAAACAAATACTGTGAACCTGAAGGAATCGACACGTGACCCCACCTCCACTCCAATTCTGAAATAAAAGTTTTATTATTGTACTAGAATAATTAGATGCTTGACCCTTGACCTCTAACATTTCTAGCCCTTACCAGGCTTGATGAGAAAAACAACTCATTAGTTTCATTTACACTTGTTTATATATGTGCACAAGTAAACACAATCACAAGCGTTACAACAGCCAATATCAGCTCCACATTCACACCCGCTGTAGTCGCTCCACTCACCCATGGTTCATCTCCCTTCACAATCACCGCCACAGCAATTAATCAAAACTCGTTCTTTTTCTTCCACCAGTTAAGCCTGTCACACTTACCTCTCACACTTTCATCATCCCTGGCTTCTTAAAGAACCACGTGGTGGCCAATATGAGGCCTTCGGGGGCGGCGATATGACACAACGCTGACAGAAAGTAGCGGCCGTGGTTTAAATCATACTGACGTGCAGATTTATCACTGTTTAACTTGTCCAAAGTGTCTCCTCTAGTTGGTGCAGATCTGACTGTGTGAGCTGGTGGGCTTTCCTAGGGGAGGGCCCTCAGTCCCAGCCAAGCCCAGCTCAGCTCTGTTCAGCTCTGTTCAGCTCAGTATGCAATCACAGCGGCAACACACACACACACACACACACACACACACACACACACACACACACACACACACACACACACACACACACACACACACACACACACACACACACACACACACACACACACACACATAGATCACACAAAGGGTCATTTCCACTGTCAGCACTTTTGATTGTAGGGTTCTTCAGCTCCATCACAATCAGAATCATGTTTGTAAGAATGATAAATGATGTTAAATATTTAGTGGCAAGTCTCTTTTAACCCACTTTAGCACCAATTTGATGTATGAAATATGAGTTACTATATTAGAAGTTATCATTGGTGGAATTGTGAGCATGTGCAGACAATCAAATACTCTCCTGCTCTAAGTTACACAAAATACAAGACTGGAGCTGTCCTTTTGGGGGGGCCTAAAGGCATCCTGGGAAATATGATGAAACATAGGCAGACAAGGACATTTTAAATAAATAAACTTTTTGGTATTGGTAAGTTGGTATTATTCAGTAACAAATTGTTTAGGTGATTAGAGACTTTTGTCTTTTATCTCTTCAACTAAATTAAATTGTGTGTAATGGCCTGGTTAATGTCAGTGTACTTCTGATCACTGTATTTATGACTTTACAAGACAGGGTCTTTTATGATTGTTTTTCTTGCGACAAAGAATTTCAGACACATACTTTACTCTAGATGTGAGCTCCCATGCACATACGTACAGTATAAGTACTACCTCTTTCAGGTCTAACTGTTCTAGATGGATGTGATGGTGATCTGGATCACACAGGACCAGGCTTAAGAGACTACTGGGTGAGATAATGAGATTAAACCAGTAAACCAGGCCCTGATCAGGTGAAAAGGGCAGGACTCATACCGAGTCATGTTGAGTACAGTTTTGGGTAAGATTAGGTGAGTGGCCTTGATAGAGAAGATTGATAAATTGAAAAAAATAAAAATATTGTAAGTTCAGAAAATGTTGTCTGATTAGGCAGCTCTTCACATTCTCCCAATGGCTTTTTCAGTCCATGCAAATTTAGAAGTGTTACTTGTAATGGGCATTCATTTCCACAGTTTTGACAAAATAGACAAATCGTTCCTAAGATGCTACTCATGACCCTGATGGCGAGTCCCCGTGTCCCTGTCAGCATCAATGCAATAGTGCAACAATCAAATCAAGAGACATGCATCATTCTATCAAGTTTAATCAAAATCCAGTGAATGGTTTCTGAGATGTTGATGGTGTAAACAAACCAGATGAAGTCCCATTCACACTCCAAGATAAAAAGAGACATTTTCCAACAAACAGAGGAGAGTACGTACATATAGGCAGAGTGAATCCTACAGCAGCGAGTGAGCAATTCAGAGACACACAGCAGCCCTAAAGGGAAGAGGGGGGGTTAGGTATAAGCAGCCTTGTTGCACGAGGCGACAGGGGGTCTGCCTTTAGATGGATGGGTCCCAGCTATTGATAAGGTCAGACATCATTTGCGCCAGACCTTTTACATTTTGCGAAACGTTGGCCTGGCCATTGGACTGTCAGAAGCAATTCGTCCCAGTGAAAAATGGATTGGCTCATTGAAAAACTACGACTCCATCGTAAAAGCAGGAGGCCCCCGCCGCTGCGCTGCTACTGTAGCTCGTCATATTAAAGCCTCCGAGCGTCTGCCTCTTTCCAATCTCCACCAGGCTGCTGTCTGGCCACTGTGGGTTCTCTCTGCCTAACGTCCACATCATAGTGACGGAAAACCACTGTCTTGATGTCATGATTGTCTAGACCTGATTCCTCCCAACATCACCGCTTGTCAATCTGGTATTTTTCTCCTCCGAGCACATTCTCAGGTGTAGTAACCCACTAGATTTTCTGTCCAACTCATTTCCCATGACTATTGCTGTTCTATTCTTTTTCAATTTTCATTTTTCAAAAAGTGCAGAGGAAAGACGAGGGTGTATCAGCTCTATATGAGTTAATTGATGCGGCTATTTAAATGTGCGACCCAGTGGCCTTTCTTCATTGAGATCTGTCTTGGGAAAGTAGAGGTTGCTGATTAAGCCATCATGTCATTTCCCTCAGTGTGACTTTTGCCCATTGACAGAGTCTGGGGCTTGTCAAGCAGAGGAATGAGCAGCCTTGAAGATCAAACCTCAGATCTCTGACAGTTGACAGCCAACAACACACTTGCCAAGCTATGCACTATTTGGCTTCCACCATTCCAAGACCTGGAATGATATTGCACACATTATTATACATGTGGAAACTATAAATTACTTCAACAGTCTTTTCTTCCGAAGCATTAGGAATCAGCAGTAGCAGGTAAATTACACTGTGATTTATCATCTCTGTGAAAGCTCTACAGGAAGTTGGACAGGTTCGAGACAGCAAATTGTTACATGAGTAGTGCGGCTTCTTTAAGAGATGCGGAGTGCGGAAGTCTTGTGTGTAGCGAGTGGGCGATTTTAGAAAGTGGTTGCAGATTTGTTTGCACGCTACTGTGTTAGAGGAAGGTCATCTACCACCATCAAGGACATGCGCCGCAGGCAAAATGTCCTAAGTTTCCTCTATAGCAGAGGGTATTTTATAGTATAGACATGTTATTTTCCAGATTTTAAAAAGATTACTCATGATTCCTGTCGATTTTCCAACTTTATAACTTAAAGCAACTACAAAAATAGTGATTTTTCTTTTAAGCAACTTTTCAATCTATTTCTTTAGAGCTTGCGTGGTCTGACTGACAAAGCTCTGCCTAAGCGGTTGTTTATTTACTTGTGGAGGGAAACGTCCAAGGACCATTATTCATGCAGCAGATGCTATATCAGCATAAAATGCATTTCCTAGACTGTCCAGCAGCTATTCCAGAGACACCTTTTTTTTTTTGTATTCCTATAGCCGATCCATGTTAGCTGCTAAAGTAAAATACATCCACTTTTGATTAAATTGCACTTTGTGCATCACAAACAACCCCATATTCCAAAGGGTAAAGAATTCATTTTATTTCACCTTTTTTCATCCATTTATCATTAAAGTACATAAAAGCTCACCCCTCCTACTTTGAGCGAGGACGTATAACTTGAGTCCAGAGGACTGTAACTCCCCATAAGACACCAACCTGGCAAAAGCCCAAGGCACAGTAAAACCAGCTTCCATAAAATAATGTTACCATCAGTGTTTAATATATGCAATTCAATTGCATCTCATCAGCCCACTGGTCACTTCCATAAAAGAGTGCTGTCGGAGCAATTGCTCAAGCTCAGGGTTTATTCAACGGCATTTCCGAGGGGTTTAAGACACAACAAATCCACTGGCTTAAACTGGGAAAATTCTGAGATACCGAGCAAGTAGCAACTCACATCCAAGGTGACTAATGGTTGGTCTGGATTCGACTGGAGGCCATTTCAAACCAACAGATGCATATTAGGCTCTAATATTCCTATTTTAAAAAACATGCTTTGAAGCAGTACATAGTTGCAGGTCAAAGCAGCGGCGAGGTAATGAGAGGGCTGTTAAAAAAAGGCACTATATAATGAGTTCGACAAAACATATGAAAATGCTGAAGGCACCCGTGTTGTCATTGATGCTGTATGGAGCAAGGTGTCTTGCCTGGTGGTGGAAAATAAATCCTGTAATCCTGCAGACAGCTAGCATGACTGAGACTGATATAGACCTCAGGCTGATTGACATAACAGGCCACATTGGTGTGTCTGCACAACCAGGCCTCCCCGTGTTTACATTGGCACACACTCACCATTCATCATTAAGGGTGTATGGAAGCACCAAATCGAGCGAGACGGCACTGTCATGGATCCATGCATGTGCTATACTGTATGAATATATATTTTTTAACCTTTAAAATCTCAAACTACAAAATAAGACCTCAGTGTTTGACATAAAGCCTGTGAGGTATAAATCATCGCCACATCGGTATGAGGTCTACACTCTGTTAAACAAACCACAGTGAGTTTGCTGTAGTTAGCTGAGGCAAAGTTTTATCACCATGCTAAGGTACTAACTGCAAACCACATAAAGTACCTGGCTGGGCAGGGAAAATCGAAAGAGGCCTTATCATACAGAGGGTCCAGCTAACCCCTCTGGTTTTAGGACCCTGGCTCAGCTCTACCCTTTGAGATTGAGCTCACACTTTTCATGAAAACTATATTAAAAATGCAAATAAGAGCGATGGAAAAAAAAGAGCGATTTACATGCAGCAAAACAACTGCCACCTAGGTAACGACATACAGTTGTTCTTCCTGGCACGAGAAGCTGATCGTATGAGAAAATGTGGTAGACAGCCACGGACAAAATTACAGCACTGTAAGCTTTCCATGTCAGACCACATTATTTTAAACTGTAGTCTACCAATTCTAATGTAAAATTATAAATGCTTTATCATCATGATTTTTTAAACAGCTGGAGCTGAATTCAAGCAGCACAATTACATTTTCTTTCAGTTTGAAAACTGCGAGAAAAGTTCAATAACTATGAGAAAGTTGCCTGAGGACACAAAACAGCAGTCAGATAAAATTACGGGTACAGCACAGTGAAACTACACTGTGCCTCCTGCACTGTGTTGTATGGGCGTGACATCATAAACTTGCAGTGCACGTATCATATCCCTGATTCTGACTGGCCATGACGATGATATTGTCTTCTCCTGCATCTCCCTTTCCAAGCTAATAGCCTGCTAGCTCTAGCTTAGGTGGCTGGCCGACCCTGACTGCTGCCATATCAGGCGGAGACCTCTGAGCTGAAATCAATAGCCGGTGCTGAGGGTAGAGCTTGTTTGTCACCCTGTCCCTGGTCTGTCACTCACCATCCTCCATGTCCTCTGTCTGCTGCAGCCACATAACCTGACTGATTGGCTGGCCGTGAAAGAGACCTTGGAATGACAAAACGGCAGATAATTTTCGATCAGGATGCTGCTAATTGCAGGATCCATTAGCCAGGATGTTTCGGTAAAGAAATGTAGGCTGCAAAACCTGTGGATGCATGGATTTAGTTCTATTGCATCTTATATGTGGGTCTTTCTATACAACACAGAAGGGAAACCGTCTGTCCAGGCCATTTGCAATGTGTTTTTTTTCATTGAAAAACACCTTTTAGCAAATAATAATGACTTTTTGTTCACATGGTCTGGTCACCATGGGATCATCCCACTTCACGTCCACTATGTCTGACTGATTACAGTGTTGTCTCTGTGTTGGTTATGTTACATTTACTGTCTGCAACATGCCCACATGGCAGCTCTCTACCTCAACACACATCTCACACCCACAGATGGTGCTCACAGGTGCTGGGTGAAATGTGCCAAATTTGGCCAACCTGACTTGCCACTATTCTGCCAAAGACAAAATATGCAAATGTGAAAAAATACAATGCATAAAAATGCACGACGTAGATTAAATGGTGGGATAAAGTATCAATTTTTTTCTATCCAACAACTTTGTAATGCAAGTGGTGAATTGGTGCAGTTGGGTCTTGAAACGTGAGTAAAGTTCATTTAGATGAAGAAAAGGGAAGTTGACAAGTGTATCACCTCTCTTTTGTGTCAGGAAGTAGTTATGTAGTAACGAATAAGTCGCTAGGCCTTAAAGGTATTTGAAGGTGTCTGCAGTCACTTTGAAAGAATTGATAAAAGCTAAAAAAAAAGAAAAGAAAAGGCCCTGTCCAACAGCTTTAACAGCTCGTTTGAAAGGGTGTCAAGAACCACCAGCAACTCCACTTATCACTGGATGCTGGCACCTCACTCCCTGTAGGAAATGCTTCGGCAGAGGGTGGTTAAAAACCAATCTCTCCCAAAACCCAACATTAGAACAGATTTCTGGCACATTGCAATTGATAGTAGAATGTGACAGACTTCTCTTTAATCGAAGCTGCACAGAACACACAACATACGTAGATCCAACAGAATCCAGTCTGAAACCTCTGTGTGTAGTACATTTGGTTACTTTGACTAAACTCAGTGAAAGATGGTTCTTGATGCATGTGAATGTAAATATGACTAAACTCTACCACAGACAACACCAACTGTGATTGGTCCACTTGGTAGCATGTCTCATCCATATCTTTCAGTGGCGGTACAATCACACAAAACACTCTCCTTCAAGCTCCATCAGTCAAATGGCCGAACACATCATTCTCCTACATCTTTTTTTGCATTTTGCATGTGATTTCCGCACAAGTAGCTGTTGAGGGGAAAACACCAGCGCTTAAAGCACTTCAACGGCTCATTTGAGTAAAATTTGTCAATAACCAAGGCAACTACAGTAGACTCCACTGTCGCTCTCACACACCATGTCTGATATATATATATTGTGGTATATCTTCGGTAGGAGAGAGGCACATGGTGCTGCAGAGTCGGCTTCATGGACCCCCGAAATGAGTTATTGTGGCCCCCTCCCCAGCCCCAGAGCGAGAGTGAACGCCGCTCACGTTCATGTAAATTTTTTAAATCATCATCGTATCAGGCCATCATGTGAAATATCAGGAGCGGGTGAACATGTGCGTGTGCTCCTCCCAGACAGCGCGCACCAGAGTTTATGAGGCTGCATTTAAATATCATGAAAATTGACTCATCAACATGTCACGAGACGTGAGGCACAGTCAGGACTCAGTGTTAAAGTGACCGGAGCGACACGCAGACATGATTCGACACCATCAATTAACAACTAAACACATGATCGTAAGTTTGTCACCTAAATCATCCCATTAAAAATGTTTACAAATGAAGGTGAAATATTGCATTTTTTGAACCGTAAACTTAGTTAAAAATTAAAATAAAAACTAAACTATGAATGTGAACTAGTCATTTTCATCTGCATGAACTGAACTTTGAACTCGTTCTTTTTAAGCGTGAACTGGCACAACACTGCCACCCCCCACCCACCCACAGACCAGGCCGAACTTTGCCTTTTATTAATTAATTTATATTTATCATATTAAAAGTGGAAAGAGAGAGAGAGAGATGTGGCTTGCACCAAGGCTATATTTTGTGCAGTGTGTGTGTGTGGAAGAGAAAGATTTTGAAGCATGTTTTGGAATTGGAGCTGGGTTGGTGCATTGGTTGTTGACGGCAAAATTATATTAACAATCATTTACATCATAGATTGAGTTCTCCAACGGCAGTTTGTGCCCCCCATTAGATTTGTTCCGACACCGACTCTGTGTTGTTGTCTTCTTGAAGAATGATAGAGCATCTTTCATTGGCAACAATTATCATTCACAAGTATGGTAATTGGTCGCCCTTCTAACACTGTATTCAACTTGACTGCTACTTATCTGTGAAATCTGTGCTGATTTGCCCTGAACATTACATTCCATTTAGCTGACACTTTTATCCAAAGGGACTTACAATAAATGCATTCGACCATGAGGGTACAAACCCAGAAGAGGAAGAATCAAGTAAATACAATTAGTCTTCAAAAAAGCCAAACTACAATGTGCTACATGTAAGGGCAACTAAACTTAATACTATCTGCTGTCCTGATGTCAATGGGGAGCTTGTTCCACCACTGAACAGCCAGCATGCAACCTGTGAAGATGTTAGCTGCAACTTAGCTTCAAACTGAGAATTACTGCGTGTGTAGGCAATTGTGTGTATCTTGCAACTCACCAGGATATCCTTTCGATTTTTCATCTTGTTCCTTGCATTCATAAATCGAATTCATGTTGCTACTTAAAACCACAAATCTTTTCACTCCTCTCGTATCTGTTCAATTACTGCGTGTGCACCCGTAAAATTCAACTTGTGTTCTGTGTGAAATGCATCACGTGATTTGTTGAGCTGAGTGGGATGAGTTGAAAAAGATACAGAGCCTCATTAGAGAAAAGCATTTGTGAAATCAAACTATGGATGTCAGGTCAGTAGATACTGTTACAAGCCTGGCTCTGGGTGTAGCAGTGGATTTCATTTCACATAACACAAGCATCTGCAAGCAAGCATCTTAAATCATAAACGACCCAGGCAATTACATACAAGCCGCGTTACACCGTCATATACCTTTTATGAATTTGTTCAAATGTTTTATGGAACTGAGCTCAGAGGACTGAAAAACTGTAGTAAAAGTGTTCATTTAAAATCTGACTTTGGATGCTCCCCACACTGTGTTATGTGTTTCTATCTCAGAGCACATGTGCAAACACCCAAATGACATGCACACTCATGCGTACCCACACAAGACACATGCAGGAAAGTTGCTCTGCCGCCTCTACTCAGAGCATATGGTGGATATTTAATATATTTTCCAAATGTCAGTGAAGCCTGTTCACAAGTGTCACCACCAAATCCCTGCTGGGATTTAAAGAAAAAAAGAAGAAAGCGGAGTGAGCCAAATGAAATGGAATGCCGAGCTCACTCAGATACTGAACGACTCTCACTATGTGAAGGAGACTATTAAGGGAAACAAGTTTGCAAGAGGTGGTGGAAAAAAACATTTAAGGATAAATTGATATGAACAACAAATGGGAATCAAGTTTTTTTTCTTATTACCAGATCCTTTTCTGCGCGCAAACACACACACACAAACAAACAAAAGCACACGCAATCACACACACACATGCATGCACACACACAAACACAGGCGTCTTTTTGCATGCATCTAACATGAGCATTCCATTCATTAAGCCTCCAATTTCTCTGGCTACAAGAAACATTTCAATAAAGTCTGTTAATTAACATGCACACCGATTAGAATGTCATGTTTCAGAATGGGTAGCAATCCGTCATCCTGTCACTCCTCACACACACACACACACACACACACACACACACACACACACACACACACACACACACACACACACACACACACACACACACACACACACACACACACACACACACACACACACACACACACACACGCCTCCGAGCCAGTGACTTAATGGCTTTTTTCACCTGCACTTAGCAATGGACTACAGCCTGTGAATAGTAAGTGGGAAGAAAGAGTAAAAACTGGAGAGGGGGAGACAGAGTAGGAGTGAGAGTGGAAGAGAGATGTATTTCATGGTTTGACTGTCAATGTAAATGCCATATTCTATTGAGCGTTTCATATTTCTGTCCCTATTTCTCCTAATCCTGCTTTATTGATGCATACACGGGGAGTCCTCTCTCTGCAAACAGGCAGCACGGATATTAATGGACGCTGCCTACGTAGGCCTACTTCATAATTGACTGAACCGTGGTGAAAAATTGAGGCAGACACTGAAAACTCCATTACAACCTCTTTGACTTAACCGTAGAGGCAGAAACACAGTCCACTCTCAATGCAGCCGGATTCCTTCCACTCCAACATAATAATGCCTTTTCTCTGGCTACATTTGAGGCTGTTCAACGAAGAGAGACCGCGTGCATCGGTGTATTTGTGAGTACGCACGTATACACTCATTGTATTAGCCAGAGGCCAAGGCCACTCAGATGCCTCTGATTGTGCTCAGAGGAGTGGAGAAATAGGTGCCGATAAAACTGCGTCTTATGCCACTATGGAGACGTGTTTGCTGCATTCCAATGGGGCTGCTTTGTTGAGCACCTGCGGCACAGTGCAGTCATACAGAGAGGAGAGACACTCAAAACAATCGGAGGGCCCCTGGGCCTTGCAAACACAATCTTTGGAGACAAAACAGGAAAAACACAGTCACAATTACAGCTAAGAAATGCCGTTTCACTGTCATTAGTGCTGCAAATTCACTGCTGTGGCACATCTGTGCTTCTGTGTGCGTGAGTGCGTTTCCATGTATGTCTCTCAAATGCTACAGCTGCAAACACAGGACAGGGCTTTCATACACGAGCAACACGTTCCAACCCATAAACTGTGTTAAGACTGCAGATGGGGGAGAAAAAGCCGGTAACCAAACAATAAACAGAAAAACACTAACGCTAATGTTTACCTGAGCTCCCAGGGGCATGTCTGCTGGCGTGAGGAAGGATCCCCGTTGCCATTTTGTTGAGATTATGCCGCTGTAAGCCAGTGTATCTCTGTAGGTGTGTGTGTGTGTTTATGTAAAATCTCCCATGAGGTTAAATGTAGACTAATAAGAGGTAATAAAGGTAATGTTGACCCCGTAATAGCTGGTTTCCTGCCAACCCCGAGGGCCTGAAAGGGTTTCTTTGTGTAATACAGGGTGCTGTTTAGGCAGATAAGTCAAAGGGTTAACCAAACCAAGACCAAAGACGACCTTTCTGCATCAGAGAAGTAAGTCAAACACAAGATGACATGTTTTAAGGATTGGCATGTGAATTGCACATCCAGTATTTGCTGCTTTAAGGACGCCGGACATTTTCCTGTGATTTCTGCAGTGGAATTCATACGTAATGTCCTGCCTCCTGTGTGCTCTACCCAGATGCCTCCCCTCGCCTCCAGATCCAATTTTCTGGACATTTTCTGTGATTCATGGCTCAAGATACTCCAGAATGTTTGGTTCACGTCTAGTATGTGGACGGCTGGCAGACAAGAATGAAATGTTCCTACAGTTTTCCAGATATTCAGTTTCTATGTGGTCATGCTGTCTTATCATCTCCAGTTTGGATCATTTTACTATGAATCTGTGCAGTCATGGATTTATCACTGCCCTCTTTGTGAAAAAAGGTTAAAGTGCATTTTCACCCCCACCCCCCCAGAAATGAGTCGAACTCCGCCTCCTCCATAATTTTGAAAAATGCTAAAACGTGAGAAAGGTATATTTCCCTCCAGTGTCCCCTGAAGCGGACATCAGTGTGGTAGAAGACCGTGGTGATCGTGAGCCGTATCAATTCAAGCTGCTGGACTCAGCCACAGAAACGCCCCAAGCATTTTGTCCCGTGAAAAATGACGATTGCAAATGTACACAGTGGAGTGTTGCCATCGAGGGACCTGCTGCCATTTGCAACTACTGCTGAGCCACAGGAGGGAGAGAAGGGTAAGAAATGCAGTTTGGTGGTGCTTCGGCAGCGGGCAAAGTCCGAGTGTTTGCAAAAAAATATTTGAACTCCCGTGAATGATGAGTCTCCCACTCAAGGGCGCTCAACTCTGATTAGATGTTAAAGGTATAATGTAACAATTCATTAAAATGTCTAAAGACGACTTAACCTATGTTATATGTGCATCATCCAAAAAGGTTAAAAACCAGAGAAATACCCACATTCCACAACACTTACTATTTACTACCTGTATCTTTACTTGTATTATTTATCACTCTACTGGTATGGTGGAAATCGCCAACACTTCGTCCTCTGGTGACTCTGGATGTGGCATCCGGTGGATTAATACTGCATTTCCTATGTTGACATCATTAGCATTTTCATATACCACAGTTCAATGCCTTTGCTAATGAATAGTGTTTTGTAATTTACTTCTTACACAAACTTCTACCCACAGGTGACATTGGGGACAGGGTATTTTGAAAGGCACGCAATACTTTGAATAATGCAGAGAAGGAGTGGATATGAGGGTAATATCTGACGGCTGAGGGACAATAAGGAGTTGTATTTCATCAAGTCCTGTAAACTGGTGTTTGCTTATATTATTTTTTTGAGAAAACTGAGAAAATGAAATGAGCCATAAAAGTCTGTGATCTCAAGGGCAATTGGTTTGTCTCCTGTTGGAAGCTTTGACCAAACTCACTCACTTCACTTACCCACCAGTCTTGATAACTACAGGCTAAATCCGGCAGATAATGATCTTAGAGCTTAATGACAACATCAGCTGTGGGACGTGTGAGGCAGTGGCCTTGGAGTTCACCAGTTCAAGTTCAGACAGATAAATAAATCAATCCCATCGAGACAAAAAGTCACTCTCATTCACTCGAGGTTGCACGTTAGTAATACATGGTAGTCAGAGAATTTGAGGCATGGTCAGCTGCTCCAGGTCAACACAAAACACACCATAATAATAGCAGCATCAAACAAAGCTCTGCTGTTTGTGCTGGAGGCTGCATGGTGACGAAGCAGAAACGCAAGGTCGAATTGCACCGTGGTTTCTTTTCTCGCTAAAGGTTACGTGCCTCTACGGGACAATACAGCAGATGAATATTCTATCTGCAGAGGTAGGCAGCCTTGAAGCAGTGAGCTCCGGCAGCAGACCTGTTCAAACACGATTCATTGTTTGCTCTCCTGTGCTCATATTTTTATGCCTCTAGCCTGGACCCACTGCCGTACAGGCTCGTCATTAGCTTTGAATGGTCTTAAAGTGGAATGCACAAAGGTTGGCTCGACGAATGATGAAGTTAAATTTAGTGGACAAAGGTGTTTACTAAAATTGCACTTACAGATACTTATTGGTATATTAAAACATTGTACAATTTTAAGTTGTGATGTCAATGCATTGCTGAACTTATTTCTCCTTAAACTAGCCTTGTCTACTTATGCATTCACTAGTTATATCTCACATTTTCCAGGGGGCTTATGAGGGCCCATTAGAGATTGCTCTTGAACTTTTTGTATTTGAGCATGTGACACTGTTTCAAGAGGAGAAAAATTTGACATTTTCTGCTTCTCCTTAGACGTACAACTCTTCTAAGGGACAGACCGTAGCCCAACAGAGGAAATAAGAAGAGAATATACATAACAAATAGAGCCGGACACACACATCCATTAAATAGGTTAACATAAACAGCAATATTCTGATTATTGTCCTCATTCAATTACATTATTTCAATTATGATATTTACATGAGTTGCTAAAAGAATATTCCAGATATATTCTCATTTACATGTTACAGAGCCTAGTCTGATTATGATGTTGAGCAGTTGGTGGCTGTTGATGTGGCAAAATGATGAGAAACTTAAGATCGACTAAGACTCGGGATCAGAATACTTCACATGTCTTGATTTGATTATTGCTTATTCCAAGTGTGACTTTGTTCAGGTTAAGGTGAGCAGAACATGCTGCTGTTTGCATGACAGTGTCTTATTCAGTATATTGTAACATTGCCGTTCATATAAGTGCAGACATTGACACAAAATAGCATCAAAAACTCTCAAAAGGTCCAATGTTAAACTAAACGAAAAACAAACTTTGCAATGTATTGAATTTAAGCTAATCTCATGATGACTGTATGTTAGTTTAGACTTACTGGATTACTGCCTGTGCTAATTAAATGCAAAGATACTATGTTTTAATTAAGAGATTTGGTCTTCAAGGTCTTTTTATGCTCATTTTGAATTTAAACTGTGTGCGTTTCCCTGTCACACACAAGCGCGGCGACAAGGACGAGAGAGGCCAACCACCTGTTTATCTTGAAATAAGGCAGCAGCAGCTCTCAGCTCTTTGGTAATCACAGATTCGCCCCTGATATTCAAACTTGATTCAGAGCGACATAGAGGCCTACAGGGGGAGATGTGTCGGATACAGGAAAACAACGACATTTACTGTTAATCAACTACAGTATAACCTTAAAATAAATTAAGATATAAACATTTTAAAAGTACATACTTCTTCACTCTGTATTCAGCTTGATCTGCTGCCCTACAATACGTTCCCTTTATGCCTGCCTTTCTTTCACTCCACACACTTTTTCGCTGCTGACACAAAGTATTACCATATGAAGCCGTACACACACACAACTGAACACACTCAAAAGTGACACTCTGATACATGAGCAAAAACACAAACAGGCCTTCAGAGTCTCTATTTCCACCGTCTGGGTGTCAGGCATATAATTGAGGGCTTACAATGTGCTCCCCTTCTGCTAAGCCTTGCTATCTATCTGGCCACACACTGCTCTCACAAACTGCCCTCCACTGGTACACATCTGATTAGGGCTGCTCTGTAAATGAAGCTTTACAGGACAGAGCGATAATGGAAGGGGAGAGAATAGGAGGACAAGAGGAGAAAAAGACAGATTACAATATGTAAAGAGGTGGCGGGACGTGGACAGACTTGAGAGCCAAACAATAACACCGAGGTGGGGAGGAATGTGATACTACACTGAAGCAGAGAGGGTCATTTCTTCTTTCACGTCCATTCGCTGACGATGTGTCCAGGGCCGACTCCACGAACTTTAGGAAAGGCTGAAGCGTCTATAACCAAACAAGTCCGGTTTCTTTTAATTAATTTAACAAGTCAGATGACTGACAACCTGTTCACGCAGTCAGGATGTTGAATGGGGGCACGTTCTACATCTTGAAGCAATATTTCATTCTGATAATTTTTAATCTAATTTCAATTAACTATGAAGGGATTCATACAGTTAGTTATCTATTTTATATGACCCCCAGGAATAAAATTTAATCACTTTTTACCTTTTTCCATTCATAACCATGGACTCATAAACCAGTGATACTCACAGGTCGCCCTAAGTCATTTCAACAAGTGATTTATTTTGAGCAATTAATTGAAAACAATATTAACTTAATCTATAAGGAACACGAGATGTTTTCCACAAAAACTCTCGGCAATATAACTTTTAGAATTTCACCCTAAAACCAGTAACCTTTATATGCAAAGCAAATGTGCAAATTATAATATTGGATGCAATTTTTTACCTCTGCCATGGAGGTTATGTCTTTCATCCCTGTTTTTTTGTTGGTTTTTTTGTTTGTTTATTTGTTGCAAGCAAGATTACACAAAAACAACTCATCAAATGTTGGTGCCAATCCAGATCAGGAGGCAATAGAAGGAATTATTTGTATCTACTTTAACGCTGCAAGATATGTCACTTTTCAACAGTTTCACAATTTTCTCAGAGAATAATTCATGGATCTGGATGAAAACAATCCGGCACATTTTGGCCACTGATACATATTTACGAGTGTGTGAAATTTGGTGCAGCTTGATTGAATTTAAGGAGACTGTTGGGCCTCGGCGGAGATTTGCTCTTTATTGAGTGCCATAGTTCACAATAGATTCAAAAATAACTCTAAAACTATTTATGTGATGACAAAGATATGTATGTTGAAAAACAAGCTCTATGTTTTAGGAGAATTATGACTTCAAGGCGGAGGCAGCAAACCTTACGGCCAATCAAACAACCCCATGCAGATCCAACATATTATACAAAACACACACATTGAATGAAGCACATATGCTGTATTGCAGTAAATCACATCTGTGCCAGGACTTCAACTCCCCGCTGCCTTTAATGTTCAAAGAGCCGCAATTTATACACGCCTTTTATCATATAATCATGTACATGCACACAGAAATAAACATAGGGTAATGTCAGGGTTTCTCCTCTGCTTTATCAGTGTTGAACAAATGATGAGGGGGGACTAGCAGGCATCCAGCCACCACTGTGGCTCTTTGCCAGAGCTGTCACAAGCGAAGCCACATAAACACAACTGATGCATTGTGTATTACGGCCATTCCCTGTCAACTGACTAATGTACAGTACAATGGCTTCTCAGCGGGAAAAGAGCTTCGTACGGACAGAAAGAGGAAAATACGGATGAAAGTGAGGAAGTCAAAGACAGTGACACGAGGAGTGAATGATAAGTGTGGAGTGAGAAAAGAAAAAGAAAAATGATATTACCAATCCAAATGAAGAGTAACCTTTCAGTAGAAATAGATTTTGCATTTAGATACTCCAGTAACCTTCCTGTAAGCAGAGGAGTCCCGCCGAGATAAATACGGGGATCCTCTCTCGGACAGCGGCCACCGGGGCGGAGAAAACCATGGAAAACGATAGGCGGTAAATGACAGGTCAAAAGTCAGAGCCAGCAGGAGGAAATGACATCAGCAGGAAGTATGAATAAACAGTGGGGGATAATCATCCAATACAAGCGCTGACCTTGCGAGGGATTAGCAGCGGCATTATCTCTCAAATATACAGATGCAGAGAAATGAGAGAGCGGGTGACCTTCCAAAAAGAAAGTTTGTAATTTCAAGTTTTACATTTGACTGCCAAGTAGACACAGGACTGCAAATGAAAGTATGTTGTTGTTAACATATGGCACATTTCATGTTCATCTTTTGCTAAAATTAAATTACCATTAATTATGTCATACCACACAACAGTCTATTATTACAAATCTGACTACATGTTATCAGTTCTGCATATTTTACATGTTTAACTTTTCTTTGACTGTAAAGTTTAATTATTTTATTCAGATTTATTCTTATTTGTTCCATTCTGACTTCTAGCCTGAGGCAGTGAATGTTAACTGAATGTGAAGCGAGACCTGCAGCTGTTACAATAATGCAGGTTTATCGATTGTTAACTTGATTCATTCATTCATTCATACAGTTGTTTTTAATATTATCCTTTTGTGTGTGGTTAATATTATAGCTTGTTAATCTTTGGCTCATATACTTGCAACCTTTGCGCAAACATTTGAAACATTTATTTTAAGTCAAGTAGTTACATGTACAGTTCTGCAGAGATCATAAGTAAAAACGCAGTCACAACAGAGCAAAAACAGCCCCTGGCATTCCATAACTATTAAATGCTGTTTTAAAAAGCTAAAACTACAGTAACTTTCTAAAGAGCTACAAAGAATATTAAGTTACATGTTGGGCTTTGACTGTGGTTTAATGCTTTGCACAAGCTTTCTTATTACCAACCACAAAGTCAGATAAATGTACAATATCTCAATAATCCCGGAGGCCTTTTGTGATTAGCAGCTGGATATCGACTTCAGACGTATTTTATTACGTGTAACTTTTATATGTCGTGAATGTGGCATTAGTCACACATGCTGTTGACGATTTATATTATTGGTATTGGCTGAATCATTTCCACTGGAAAACTGTTAACGTGGCCTTTTCGACATAACTGTGGCAATATGCTTCCTCTTTAAAACTTGGAGGAGGCTGTCTTCTGCTTCTGGCATTTTTAAATGCGAACATTATTTTTGCATCTACACTAAGTCACCTGTATTCCAGCAGATTTGGGAAGCATAATGTGCTGAGCTGTTCATTTTGTTGGTCTGTATTTAAAAGCGTGGGAAAAGTTCCCAACCTATAACTAAACAGTCCCCTTTTTTGCGCACAAGCCTAAAAATAATGTTCTTGAATTTAAAAAGGCTAATGTTCTTCGACCTTTTTAAATTACAGTCGTGACCCTGGACCGTACTGCATTTTTATACAGAAACACATTATCTACTTTTAACATTCTAAGGATGAATTACTGTAGTTTATCTCAGTAAAATAATATTATAGTAGATATTGTACAGTAGTCTGTGCCATGCAGGTGATATGGTGTCTAGAAAGTCATGAAAAATATTTTTTATATTTGTAAATTCACAAACCACAATTTGCCTCGTAGGGCTTAACAATCTGTACAAGGTGTGATATCCTCTCTTCTTAAACCTTAACTTGGTTACAGGAAACATTACCCAAAAAAAACATCTTTATATGTAATATAATTCAAATTGATAAAATATCAAATCAATGCAAAACAATATGAAGTCCAAATGCTCAGTTGAAGCTCATAAAATGAGATCAACAGCGGTGGTATAATAGGACCAAATAGATGGAAAAGAAATAGAGTTCTCATGTTTAATAAGTCAGCATCTACCAAAAGGGCTCAGCTCAACAATATCAGAGGGAGCCAGAGATAACTATAGAAAACACAGCAGGGTGCTTTGACTATTAAACACTTTGAAATCCGGTCACCAACACACATCAACACCCACACAACCTCCAGGACAGCTCCATTCACACCTGAGAGGGAGGAGGAGGAGGAGGAGGAGGAGGAGGAGGAGGAGGAGGAGGAGGAAGATGACGAAGAAAGAGAGACGAAGCAGTGCAGGCGAGGGAGGAAGTGATGCACAAGAGAATAAAATGAGATAACCGGAGAGAGAGAGAGAGAGAGAGAGAGAGAGAAGTCATTACAGCAATACTGAGCATTTTACTGTACACCTGCCCACAGGCTGTATTAGTGCTACTATGAGGCAAAGGCACAGTGGATGTGCTGCTGCCTCGAGAGAAACACTCTTCATATCCAAAAACACACACAAACATACAAACAATAACACGCAATGGAACTAATAAGAAAAATACGAAAATGCAATGTCTCACTTCTATACACAAAAACCTTATAGCCAGCAATAACGGGGACATCTCCTACACTTCAACACAGCTTGGTGTTATTGAGTCCCACGGGCACACTTACAGCACGCTGTTATTAAGAACTACAAGGCTGAGATGATGGTGGAAGAGATAGAACAAATGGTCCATTTGTATCAGAGCTTCATACCCACATGGGGCCTTTTGCTAAAGCTTCCCCTATCTGGAGCTCAAACGTTACTGTCATCCAGTGGCTCATAGATACGTGATTTCATCCTTTGGCACCAGGTACGCACACACATACACACACACACACCTTGATACACGGTGACACGTGTACACAGAGACAAACATTTACACACATTTACATGTAAATCTGTACACATGCGCCCAAGTCATTTCAATCATCCGCCTCTGTGGACGCAGGCCAAAAGTAGAAGGGGCTTAAACTTTTTTTTCTTTCGCCCCCCCAACAAAAGTTACAGCAAAGTGTGCGTGCCGAAATTTGATAGTGTTAGTGACGGAAGATATTAGCATGAGCTCAAATGTGCATCTATAATGTGTGTGTACTGCCTGTGTGATTGTGGTTGCATCTGAGTGTGTCAATGTGAACGGGGCCCGCCTGCCTGTAATCCCTGAAGCACGGGTGTGTGCCTGTGCGCGTCTTAGTCGGCGTGAGAGAGTGTGTGTTAGTTTGCGAGTGTATTTGTGTGTGACCAGCAAGATGGTAGACAGCGTAAGCCCCAGCCTTCACAGCTTAAGCCCCCCTCACTTTTCTCCCCCATAAGGCAAACAGTGGATAGACCACAAGGCTTAGCTGGAGAAAGAGGAGGAGAGGACAATATATGGAAACTAATTCAATTCCAGCCCCTTTTCCCTGCTCCCCAATCTGCAAATACCACTGAGGGCTGATGTAAGGAAATGGAAATCTGGATTTATATACTCTACACTATGAAGAATCTGTAGATTGGAACCCTATGGCTGCGTAGTTACGCACTTGAGCGGCGGTCTTCCAGTTAAATGCCTCAACTCTGTGGAGGTTCAAGTTCAGCCTCTCGATCTGCTTCTGCTCCCTCCTCACCCGTCACCCTCTCGGTTTTCCTGTCTATTACTTAATGTGCTTTCCAAACTTGTAAATGAAGGAGAATGGTTATCCTTCTTATTCTCCAGAGATTGTCTGTTTCTACTGAGTTTCCATCACTGCGGCCAAAAGCAAACTTTTTTCTGGACAGAAACATTCTTCACCTACTTTTAGTGTTTTAACTCGTTGCATCTTTAAAAGGAACAGACCAAATTGCAAGAGAGGAAAATGTGTGTTAGGTACTTTATGTCTTATAGTTACTTGTTTTTATCTTAATCTTAAATCCCAATTCATATTAACAAAATCTTAATCTTGGCACTCAGCAGGGCTCTCCTTCTAAAACCTAATTTAAATCCACTAGATCTGCATTTTTTATTTGGATCTGCACATGTTCATAGATATCAGTCCTCAAAATGTTTAAGAAAATGATTAAAAAAATTCCTCCACCCCCTGATCTGGATTTGAATTTAAAGTGTTTTGATCCTGCCACCAAACCATCCAACCAAATAACCAAATACTAAGGAATTTCTGCTTTTCTTTTATTTACCTGAGGTTTAGGGTGGTGACATTTTGTGTCAGGGGATTCATTGATAAATCAAGAAAATAACAGGTAGATTCATCTACAAGGGGCTAATTATTAGACTGCCCTTGACAACACAGCACCCTATGCTGCAGCATCCAGGTGGGTGTGACAGTTGTAGTAAAGTCCAGCTCTGAGCTTGGTGTAATGGTGCTTTTTTTTCCCCGCGGCTCAGGAACTCTCATTGATTTGCAGAGATAATAACCCCCTTTATGAGTCTTTTCCCTCACGATGTCCGGTAGCTTCCTTCAACATATGTTTCTCTCTCCCTGTCCAACCATCTCTGCTTCCCCTAAAGGAGAAAACGCTGCTTATGAATTTTCCTGGCATGTGCTATTTCTGTGTACCATTGCTTCATTGGTTTTTAGGGTCACGCCATGATATGGGAAAGGGTCATGGGAGTTGGCCTGTGGGCTTGGCTACCTCCGGTTCCATTGTTTTACACTTAATGGAACTGGTGTCAGGAGGATCACGCATGGGCCGTTCTCCTGTCAGGTTGGGTTGTGATGGTCACACTCGTCAACATTTAAGATGCCAGGTATATAAAAAAAAAAAAAATTGTTTCCACTGACCAAGACCTAGAACCTCACAGATTTAACCGAGTAAGTTCTGATATTTACTAACCACTGAGTAACAGTAGTGATATCCTACACTAAAATAAAATCTACACTGATACAGTTTTTCTAAATAGTACATGCATATTGTGCTTTCTCAATAAATTTACAAAGGAATAAATAAAAGCATCACATAAGCTATGCATACCCTGCACATACATTGTATATAGGTTACTATATATACACTATATTACACTATATTAGATTTGTCAAATCAGTTTCATAATAACAGGAATTTATTTTGTAGAACTTAAAAGATATTGAACTTAGCGTTTTGCACCGTTGCTTCATTTTAGACGTGTGTGCATTTGGGAAATTCCACCAGTGTCGGTGGACCATTAAAACCTCCATAAAAACGTTACTGTCCTCAGCGGGCAAAAGTTAATCATCTAGAGATACGCTGCCATGTAATATTCCCAGCAATGTTACTGGAAATTCATAAATGTGTTATTGACTTATTTTGTACACAAACACAAAACAGGGGTAAAAACAATATCCTGCTCCTGCTAGGATCTAACAAACCTAATAGGCATTAGGAAAACAAAAGCTAACAATGGAGTATGAACAATGACTCTCAAGGTTAAAAAACAATAGCATATTTTAGTAGCTATGAACAACAACAATCAACTGCGAACCCAGAGACATAACCTGTTTCTTACTCTATACAAACACATGTATACAAACACACAATCACAGTCATGGTGGAGATACAGATGGACAAAGATTGGCTATTGACTTTCTTCCCTTTAGCAGTCGACATAAATCTGCTGCACTGCTCCGCGCATTTTAATCGACAGCTTGTAAAGTTGCATTATTTACCCACTGAATGCCAGACAGAGAGGAGCAAACAAGCTATTACACTATCTACGTTTACATCACATTACGTTTGACAGCACTTACACTGTGGGGAGCTGAACAACTGCCCGGCAAACAAACAAGATGGAGGGAAAACGTGTAAAAGCTCAAAGGGAAATAGAAACGAGAAAAAAATAGAAGAGGTAGAAAGAGAAAGAAACCTAACAAACTTAGATTATCACCATGAGGTTTGAGATAATATGCACTAACTGATCGCCTCATTTAGGTGTTCCTCACTGTTCTTTATTGCAGTGACACCAACACTGTGTGACATTTTAAAAATTGCACTGTGCCATACAACCATGACTTACAAGACAGGGATATCATGTCGAAGGGGCTTGACATGTACATCAATCCCACAAATAGTGCAGAACAATAAAAAGTGAATGCTGGCTTAAGGTTAGAAGCTAAAGCGCAGTAACTCTTAGTGAGTATACCCTGATGGCCTCATCACATTGTATATGGGAGCCGTCATTTTCATTGTCTGTAAGGTAGTTACCGTGCTGTTTCAGCTGCTTTTGTGCTAAGTAAACTTACCTTGTGAAAAGCACTATGAAACTCTGGGGAGTAAGTGTTTGTCAAAATTTCCCCAGCAGCGGAACCTGTTAAAGAACACACAGGCTCACACAAAGGCACGTGAAGCCAGCACACAAACACACACATACATCAGAGAAGACACACACACACACGTGCAGCCATATTTGAGGTTCTGCTGAGTGGGAGGGGCAGGGAAGCCCAATCTATCAACGTTCAGTGCATTTAGAATAAAACAACCCGGATGAAAGCAAGAGCTGAAAGATGAATGGAAAAAGAGATGAGAGGGGAAAAGAGAGGAAGACGGGGTACGGTCTTGGAACAGGGTTCAAAAATGGAGAAGAATGTAAATGTGTGTTAACTTTGTTAAAACTGTGGGGGAGACAAATAAGAGAATAAGACAAATGAAAATTGAATGACAAGAATAATCTCACAAGCTGGCAGATGGGTAAATACAGATGGACACAACCATGAAATGAACAATCTGACTGGCTCAGACCCTCTTATACAGCAACGCAACACAATCACAACAGTCTGGAGGACGGGCTGTCAGTTGCAAGATTTCTTATTAGGAGCTATATAGTTGTAAAGAAAGAATCACTTGTTCAGGAAGTATCTTTCTCACTTTTAAATCCTATTTTAAGGTTTTTAAATTATATCTTTAATGTTCATTGACATAAAACCACAACAGTCATCCTCCAAAAAGGTTTAAGTCATTTACAGATCGGGAGTTTTTTTACCTTTTCACTGATGTCCCAAAGAACAATGCATGGATCTGAAAGAAGTTTTATGATTATGTGCAAATTGGTGTAGATCGGGAACAAATCTGAATGTAGTGGATTTAAATGTGGTTTCATTGGAGGTACACTTTTTTAAAAGCTGCTGTACAGTAAAACATTGGGCTACAAACCTCTAACTAACACCATTGTGAGGCTGAGATAATGTAATGTGGCCTAAGCTATCAGGCTTCTTTGAATCCAAGGAAACTGTTGGGCCCTGGCGGAGGTAATGCGCTAAGATGGCTCAACAACTTTAGACTCAGTTGATATTGCCGTGGCAAAGCCTCCAGTACAAGTGTAAATCCGAGCTGAAGCTGAAGTGCACACTTCACAGTGTTTGGTTTGGTTTCCACTTGCCATCAGCAACACACACACACACAACAGATTTCATTGTTTGAAAGTGTCCATATTCTGCACTGAGGATTCAGCCAAGAAAATGCCATGATAGTAACTGAATTGCTGAAAATGTTAGTCACCTCTAAAAAAATCTATTGAACTCTGACTTCCATCACCATCGTAGCTGGAAACAACTCCCTCCAAATCTGCTCCTTTGCTCCCCCCTCACTCATACAGTCTCAGTCCATCTTGTATTCGCACAGATGTACACAGGAGGCCGTGACTGACAAGGTAAGGGATCGCGGGGAGTCGTGTGGGTGAAAGAGGACAATTACCATATGTAAAGAACGGAGGTGCCACAGTCTCTCTTTTCGTCTCCAGATAAAGCAGTGGTGCTACAGGGGACAAGATTAGCGCAGGAAGATATACACACACACACACACACACACACACACACACACACACACACACACACACACACACACACACACACACACACACACACACACACACACACACACACACACACACACACACACACACAACGCAGACACACAAATGGACATGTGAATGCAGAACACACACACACAAGAACAAAAGGTGGATTCAAGGGTGAGGGGGGGACAAGAAGATATCACTGTCTATCCAGGTGTGTTGAAGATACAGTATGGGCCGTGTAGCTGTGTATGGGTCGGTCAGTGAGGATGGCAGCAGTGGTGTAGAGATCTGATTAGCACTGGGAGAGAAGCCGAGAAGGTTTTCCCATCAGGATCAGGTTTCAAACCCTTATCTTGTAGTGGTACTTTTACTTCTGCAAGAGCAATGGGCAGAATTAGACCCCGTTGTCCGTTTGCTTATGAGAATAAAGAACATATGAACTTTTCTTTTTTTGTTATACATGTGAGAATATTTTTTAAAAGGGAGGGAGGCGTGTTCTCTCTCATGACTTATACGTCTGCCATGCTATGGTATCTTTACTGGAAGAAGAGGGAAGATAAAACAATATTGTTTTAAAATGTTATTTCCTTTATCAATACATCCTTAACATGATCTCAAGCCAGTCAATTGACCTGATCTCATGAACATAGGAGAGGCCTGTTTTTCTTTACTTTGTTTTTTTCCTTAGAGATAAGCACTGACATGCTAAGACTATTTTTTTTTTCTAAATATACTGCACATACAATCTATTTCTACACCCCAACATCTTGGCCACAGTTATATATGAGATTAATAAAAGTGTTGGAGCGTCTCTGCAGCCCTCGAAGCCGGCAAGTGGCAGTGATAAGTGGACACAAAGATTAGGGGTTCTTACACAAAGGGTCAGGAATGGAAATTGCTCAAAGGGCTGCAGCTGGACGGTCCCTGTATGAAGCGATGAGTTGTGTTATCAAATTCAACTTGGCTCCCAGGGTGATGCTCAATGTATTCCATATGGTTTGTGTGTTTTTAAGAAATAAAGAGAATTCCTAGTGTCTGATTTGATAAAGGTTTCTTGATAACCTGAACTGCACTTCTCTAGAGTTTATATGTAACGAGAGATATAGGTCAACTAAATTAATTGGAGTTTTGATCCATGAGAAGGTAACTTTTAATATAGTTCCTCTATAGGAATAAATCATGTTTTTTTCTCTACACTGTGACGCTTATTGAGGCAACTTTCTCTATCAGTCTTTGATTATGGTGACATTTTATACATGAATGCTTCAGCTGTGACTCTGAAGCCCTTGGATGCTGTTTATCAGCCTGTGCTAAGATTTATTACCGGTGATAATTATAATACTCATCATTGTGAGCTGTATGCTGAGGTTGGGTGGCCCTCCCTCTCTGTGGGGAGTGATAGACAGACTGTTATTTATTTGTATGGCTTTACTATTTTTTTTATAACTCCCTTTCATGACTTTGCTGCTGTCTTATAATGCGAGGCCCTTATCAAAAACACTCCAATGATTAAGTGACGTCGCAGGTGCCGACTGCTACTACTGAGCTTCTCACTGAGCACCTGCAACCTGGAATAACATGAAACAAATCTAAAGCTTACCTCATTTATACTGAGGGCAATTCAAAGTTTTAATTTCATACTTATTCCACTTCCAGCTGTCTTGATTCATTTCATAATTTTCATTAGATTTAAAAATTTGCAATAAATTGCAATATGTTTGGTTAAATGAATGAATGAAATTAAATGAACAGTACCTCAAAACTAACTGTAGGTTAAGGTCTTTTAGTTATCTTTTTCATTACTGCTCAACTCTTTATTTTCATCATCTTTTCTTTTCATATTCTGGATGGACTTTAACTTCTACACTAACAATTTCTGCCCCTTTAGATGAGATTGTTTAATGGGCACATACGACACAAGCCGGGTATGTGGCAGCTGTAAGCAGCTTTTGAAAAAACAAGACCATGCGAACAAAAAAGATTAATTAGCACGGGTGCGTGTTATGATAGACAGAGTAAATCCGGATGGAAAGCTTTTAGAGATCTAACAAAATCTTTGCTGGCGTAACCATTATCCATCATCAATCATACGCTTCAGGTGTGAAAAACCAGCGGAAATGAAAAGCATAAATCTCATTAACGGCGTGCATTAAAGAAACCAGGTGTTTAACAAGTCTCTAGACTTTTTTCCTGATTCCAAGCAAAATGTTATTACGCCAATTTGTCCCTGTTGTTTGACGAATAAGAGAGAGAAGTCTAGGAAGTTTCTTTTTTCCACAGAGATAATAGGGCTTTCAGTAAGATCATTACACCCAAAAAGCTCTATCCTCGCTTTTTCCATTTGTTTCCTCTGCCTCACAAAATAATCTCTTAAACCATCTGCACTGGGAGTAAAATTACATGTTGCCTCGCTCTCTCTTTCTGTCATCTAAACCTGTCTTTATGTCTCTCTCTGTCTGTCCTCAAAGCTTCTATAAAATCACACAGGAAGCGAACGCTGGGAGGGGAAAAACAGAACACTCACAACCTAAGAGGCTTGTGGACATCTCAAATGCACTCAGAGAGGCCATTAATAAAAATAATTAGCACAGGAGATGGGCGGAAAAAAGAGCGGAGGCCAGCTTGGCAGATGTAAAATCTCATTTCTGTTATTTAATTTATCGGAGAGCCAAGCAGGAAATCCACCAATCATTTTGTTAGAGCACAGAGCGCCTGCAACAGGCATCTCTATTCTGGAAGGACATGCACGCACACACGCGTATAAATACACACAGACCCGATCATCAGCCGAAGAGGGCCAGAGGGGTCATTAGTGAAGGAAGAAGATCAGATGTCACCAATTCATCTTGGTCAAAATGATTAGAGAGACATACAGAAAGAGGGGGATGGATAAGGGGGTGGTTGTGTGCATTCCAGGTTTAATGTACAATTGTGATCTCGGAGTCATTAATCAAACACCAGTGGACACACGCCCACGTAATGTTTCACACACACACACCGAAACACACACACACCGAACACACACACACACACACACACACACACACACACACACACACACACACACACACACACACACACACACACACACACACACACACACACACACAGTTAAGGTTCAAGTTCAGAGAGGTCAAGGCGATTATTGTCACTGTAACTCACAGGCTCTGGCAGCAAGCCTCCACTCTGCGGCACCACATGCGACATAATCACAACTTCCTTTGGGAAACCTTGGGCAATCAATGCATGGCATTTTTTTTTTTTCTCCATATTTTTTTTCCATATCTGCTGTCACTACCGTACAACTAAAACAGGATAGTGGTTTATGAGGGGAAATAGATGAAGGGGAATCTAGATTCCCCAAACTTTATATGAAGTCAGCTATGTCAGGAAAGTGGTAAATTGCTGACTGCGGTGCCTCTCTAAGTACAAAATGAAACTGCAGGAGTCTCTAACATCTGATTCAGACAGATATAATGATGCAGCTTGGAATGGATCTGATTGGGTCAGCATCATGTATGTCTGCGGAAAAACTGGATACCTCATTCCAAAATGCTGCCTGATTTAAGATAGTTGCTCACTGAGCATTCAGAGCTTCTGTGGGCTTTCACACAAGAGAGAGCTGTCACTTTTTATATTCGCAATTTGAATATTCCTTCGAACGTTGGGGTAAAAGTTAATATTCAAACTGTAATGACCTGAATGCAAATTCAAATTAGCTTGAAGGAACTGCTAGTCATTCGAACTTTTTCCAAACTTTGTTTTACACTAAAAACCACCTCACAGTCCAGGGTTTCCTGCAGGTTCTGTGACTTCTCCGAACATTCATTCACTACACGACTACTAGTTTTAGTGCACTGGTTTGAGATGTATATATAATTTAACCCCATTTAGCAAACACTAAATGTAAAACAAGTGAGGTAAAAATCAAGATAGACAAGTGAAACAACTGGAACAAGTTTCTATGAATCAATGTGTTCAAATAGATCAACATGTGGGTTAACAGCCAATATCATACATCAGCACCTATACAGGAAAGACTGTAATAGAGAATGACACAACTCAATCTGTACATCCAAATATTAGACATGCATCAGTAGCCTTTCCAGGCCAACAACAACAACAGCTCCTGACCCAGCCTCTAAGCTCTTGAGCGAATACCATGGAACCAACAAGCCTTTGGCTTGTTCATCTCTTATCTCAGTGGAACCTTTGTGCAATTTTTGAAAAGGGGATTTATTCAGACGATGATGATTTTACGTGATATAAAAGCAAGAAGGAATAAAACATCACACTTGTTTAAAAGAAAAGTCAAATTAAACTTACTCTGACAATCAAACTGAAGAAAAAGACATCAGGTCGCAGACAGAATTTAGTTTCAACCACAATGTCGATAGTTGGTAATTTGTTATTTGGAAAGATGACTTGATGAGAAATAAATGACAAACAAGGACTTGATATCTTTTCTTTTCGAGTATCACTTGAAATAATTGGAGACTCTAAAATAATTTTGGCTGCACAGCTGTGGGCTCTCATTTGGGGAACTCCCAAGGTACGTACATGCACGCACACACACGCACACACAAAACATGGCATTGCAACCACTACACAGAACAAATGCCAAACAAGGTATCAAATAGTTGATGCAAACAGTGCACTCCTGATGCCTCTGTACTGTGTATTGAACTTAACACTCAAATATTCTGCAAAACATATGGCAGAGCTGAATCAAAATAGAAAAGAGAGGTACTGCACATAAAATCAAAATGAAAAATAAAAAGGTGAGACGGTGCTAAAGGCTGGAAAGGAAAACACCTTGATGTTTCTGTCTGACAACACAAATACCTCGGATCCATAAACACAAGCAAAAACATAAAAACCCTCCTGCCTTGTAAAGTAGAAACATGTCAAAACTGCTCCGAGGAGAGATCCACCTAACAATGCTTAATTGTGTGCAAAACTTTTCAATAAGACTTTTACTGTTTGTAAGTCTCATCAGGGGCGAATTGTAAAATCAAATGAGTCCTGAATTGCAGCAGTGGCTGTGGGTAATAATAGTCATGATTAGAATATCAGAGGTTGACTGCAACAAAGGGACAGTGATGGAAAGTATCCTACCGTGGTCTGTGATTTTACAGGACACGAGATAAAGCTCCTTCAGACTCCTCCCCTCCTTGGCGATGATTTCCACACACCTACAGAGACACACAGAGAAAGAAGGAATGTTTAAAGCGTCACCCGAGGCGTCTGCGTCCAAATATATTGCTTTTCTCTTTTGCTCGGAGGCAACTTTGGAAAATGCCACAATGCATGCACACATACAGCAGCTCTCTATAAAGCTCTAGGTTACACACACACACACACACTCATTGACATAATACATTCCCTAGCCCCTTACCCTAAACCTAACCATCCAAACTAAATGTCTAACCCTAACCCTAATTCTAACCCTAACCCTTAAACCGAGTCTTTACTCTCAAACAGCCCATTCCAAAAATGTCCTCACTCTGTAGGGTCTATGCTCCCCACAAAGATATAAGTACAGGAACACACACACACACACACACACACACACACACACACACACACACACACACACACACACACACACACACACACACACACACACACACACACACACACACACACACACACACACGTTGAATTATTCCACAGTAAAGGTTAAAAAGTACAGCTGCAGGGTCATAACTGTTCACATATTCTGCCTCTGCTTCTTTTAACAGACATTAATAATTAAACACCTGATCAGATTAAAGGAGCAGGCACAAACACAGCAGGAGTGCATGTGAGCTTGAGTGCACGCACGGACACACACACACACACACACACACACACACAGTCTTACAGCGAGCATGCTCACTTCAAAGAGAGATCCTGTATCTGCATTCAGCCCAGTGCCTGAGCCCAAAGGACCCACAGTGTTTGTGTGTGTGAAGTGTGCGTGAGTGTGTATAATGTGTGTGAAGTGTGTGTGTGTATATAATGTGTGTGAAGTGTGTGTGTGTGTGTGTGAGAGAGAGAGAGAGTATACACTTGGGACGGCCAGGGGGGAAGATCAGAGTATCTGTATCAAATGATTCTCTTTAAATGTCTCTAATGAAAGGAGTGTGTGCAACAACTAGATTTTGATCAACGCATTTGACCTATTAACCTTCAGGAGTAAATGTTTTGATCTTAATGCTGATGTTCTGTCGTGAATATTTATGAGACGGAGAAAAAAAAAAAAAAGCTCATGCGCACACGTACTGTATGGCTCTCACGTTCAAGAAGAGATGTAGAGCTGTCCGCTGTCATTGAGTTTCACGTCAAAGTGAATCGGGGAACAACATTGAGGTATTTGTGCTGTCTAAGACTCCGCTTCTGCACTTCCACGCAACGTGACTTGACAACTGAGGTTATTCTGAAATTCACTGCTCATATTCACTCGCTATCCGTTGGCTAATCTCACCGTAGATCAAGCGTGATGCGTGAGGACTTGTTGGAACTACTTTTTTTCCCATGTTTATTTTCTTTCTTTTTTTATGCCTAACGGGAAACAAACTAGAATCCAGGGAATTCAGCGCTTTAAAAATTCAGAGCCTCTCGAACGCAGCGGGATTTGAAAGCTGGTGTGTTTTTTGCTTCAGGTTTTGTTTAAGGTGACACTTCATGGATGTCGCTTGATGTGTGACATGTCGCACTGTGGGATCGACGAGGGAAGAAGAGTAAGGATCTGTGTCATATTTCTAAAATCCGTTTTTTTTCTGAGTGAAGCCAAAGCTGTTAAAATATGCACTGGTCTATCTGCTATCTTCATATTTCACCTTTTCTATTAACGTACAGTCCTGTGAGCCTCGGCATGCTACTATGCCATCTCCTACTTTTTCACAACCTCTCCCTGGTTTATTTTTCCCTCTTTCCCTCCTGATTCCCTTTTTCTATCCACCACTCGTTTTTTTCTCTACCGTGGCTCCTTCTGTGACTTAGAAAAACTCCACACATAAACACAGAAAAATAAAAAACCTGTTGCAATTGGTCCTTTCTGACCCAACCTTGTTCTGCGGCCAACCTTAGATTAGATTCAGCAAAGCCGGCCGGATCACAGTATCGTGCTGTGTGTCTTGAGGCTACGGCATTAGTGCTGCTAATGAATGAATGCACTAGGAAGAGACGGTATGAGGAAACAGATGAAAAGAAAGTAGCGACTCAGGGATGCAGCGATGAAGGCAGAGGCAGAGAGCATCCGCTGGGAGCTTGTTACACTGCGCCCGGGTCCCCAGGGTCAGAGGAAAAGCAATTAGATTAGACTTCAATGAATGAGGGAGGGAGTGAGGAGAGATGGAAAGTGACTACAGTGGGTCGAAATCTCTATACAGCAGATAGTGGTTGAACAAAGACAGAACGGGCTACATCATGGGACACTGACAGGGGAAAATGGAGGAGAGGAGAGGAATGGAGGGTGAAACGAGAAGACGTACGACGACACCGCGGAGGAGATGAGGGCGGATGCAGCAGAGGTGTGGGATGTGGTGGCTACGACGTGGTTCGAGCCACATGAAAGGCCGTCAGGAGGCAACAAGCTCCCACCCACCTCCACCCAAACCCCACAAGGCTCAGCTGACATGAATTAGTGATCTGCTCGCTTTCAATAATGTACAGAGCATGTGACAAAAGGCCCGGTCGGACATGGTGCGAATACTAAACATTTAGACGGAGGCAACGCTACCGGAGATAACGTGGAGGAGAATGGCATTAGGATGCAGAGGGGAGAGCAAGTCAACAGGGTGGTAAGGTGCCGGAGCTGGTGCTGATTAGAAAAGGGAGGAAACACCAGGAAAGGGGCGGATGAGGAGGAGAAAAAGGGGGGAAATTACTTTTTTAGATACTTTGGTGGAAAGAAAAACAAATGTAGGAGAGCGGTGGAGAAGATGAGGAGGGAAGAAAATGGATGGAGAAGGAGGAAAGACATGGATGATGCAGCTGATGGAGTAATGAGGAGTTGAGGATTGGGAGAAAGAGGTGGGACAGGAATAGAAATGCAGTTAAGGAGGAAAAAATAAGAGGGGAAACTAGAGGGTGGGAGATGATGGAAATGTGTCAGAAAACAAGAGAGAATCACGGAGGAGTGGGGAAAGAAGAAGTTGCATGGAAGCAGTGAAGGAGAGGGGCCGTTGAGGAGAGGGGCCGTGGAAAAGAGGAGCCGTGGAGGAGAGGCTGCAAGATGCCAGAAATGAAGGGTGGGTTAATTCAGATGATTTTGAAGAATAACAGATAGATAAGGGAGACGGAGGAGCGCGAGACGACGAGGACTAAACGATGATTAAAAGTGAACGAGGCAATAAAGTCGAGCACGTTGTCTCTGCCACCACATGGGGAGAAAGATGCTCTTAAGAATATTATACAGTCGATACATAAAGATAATAAAAAAAATACAGAAAAAGCATTTGTTGCGTTTATGTCGCGAGCTAATATACAGCTCAAGGCCACCTTTTTCCAATAAAATGACAATAAACCAGTTTCCATGACAACTAAAGGGCTGCATGTTTAAGCAATTAGTGTGACCGGCAGGCAGGAGAGAGGGTGGGGGAGAGAGAGAGAGGACTGAGGGAGCTTCATCAGGGGTCAGTGTGTGTTTGGCTCACTGTCACCACGCTGTCGGCACAAACAGCCAGAGGTAAACAATAAAGCCGTCACTCCCTCTCTCTATCTCATTGTTACAGTCGCACACAAACAAAATCAAACTTCGGGTTCGGGTTCTTGGCGCTCCTCGCCTGGGATTTAGGGGGAATTTTCTCATCGTTAAACACAAAGTCGTACACACATTTTGTCACTAAATTGAATTACTGGACCCACACAACTGGACCTCGAGGACTTTTGCTTAACCCTGAAACATCTTTTATGTTTAATTCTATTTTCTTGCCAGCCAGCACACGCCGCCTGCCAAAGAATTTATCCTTTGTTCGACGCGGCGCTGAAGGATGAGAGGCTGAATTGTAGTAAGGAAAAAAGAAAATAAAAAAAAGGTGTAACGGGTCTTCTACCTGAAAGAGGGTTGAGGTTTGTTACTCCATTACTGAGCTTTAATGTAAACTACTCATAACAGTAAGTAACCATTTAATAATTAGTGCAAAACAACTTAAAGAGCCAGACGCAGCCATCTTCCATATAATCCAGAGAAAAACAAGCAGTAAATTGTGGGGCTGATGCCTAATTGCTCTTCCCATGGAGTTTTTAAGAGGGAAACTCAGTAATGTTACTCTGAAACCATGGTAACTACATCAGCGCTCATTCATCTTGTGATTAACCAAAAGCATTTTCCTGGGTCTTTACATGTAAATGAGGCACAAAGGTATGATGAGCTAAAGCTGCATTAGCCAAACTGTAAATGTGATTATAGTGGAAATGTGGAAATGACTGAGGAGCCTTGAATTTATATTTTATATAAGCATTTTTGTTTTATGGAATTAAATATGCTATACGTGTGCACTGAATAGCATCATTGTAAATAGGCTTTTTATTAACTCAGAGAAGCTCTTGAATAATAAATGGGAGATGGTAGATCGCCATTATCAGAGGGATAAAATCGTATCCGTACCATACTGGGGGTTATAGGGAAATGGACTTTCAAGTCAAGGCCAGGTAGGTTTGTCTTCGCTCAAGTGAATCCTCAACGCCTCAGAAAAATAGAAAAGCTTTTTAAATTCACTCTGTACATCTTCTGTAACGTGGCCACTTATGCAGCCTTGACCAGCATTTGAACACAGAGGGGGAAAAAAGAGAATAAGCACTTAGAAAATCACTGGCCGACCACCAGAATATCTGTACTCTGACTTAAAGCTGCTTTATAGCATGACTGGCCTTTGACCAAATTCTCTCTCTCTCTGTGTGTGTGTGTGTGTTTGTGTGCTCTTGTACAGATAGCTTTGTGAGGACCACTTTGAGCCTACAAACTACGGAGTGAGGACATTTTGGCCGGTCCTCATCTTCTGACCCCCCTTTAATGGACTGTTTAGGGGTTAAGACTTAGTTTTAGGGATAAGGTTAGAATGAGGTTATGGTTAGGGTTAGGCATTTAGTTGTGATGGTTAAGGTTAAGGTAAGGCACTAGGGAATGTATTATGCCAATGAGTGACCTCACCAAGATAGAAGTACAACCATTTGTGTGTGTGTTTGTTTGTTTGTGTGCGCATGCATGTGATACAACCAGAGGTTTAACCTTGAAAAAGCCTACTGATCAGTTCTTAATCCGGCCTCACTGTTTGATCGTACCCAATGATCTTGGTGCCATGATCATGTTGTAAATTATTCAAATATATATTGTGCTCTCCATTCTAGTTACTGTTATTTTCATTCATTTTAATTAATTGCGTCAATGTAGCATCTGTTAATACAAATTTCCAAATCATTTAAATTCAGGTGAAATACGTTTAAAGATTTCAAGTAGAGCACATAGATCCACCGAGGACCAACAGGTTCAACCCTTAAATTCAATCAAGCGAAAATCGTCCTGTCTCACAATGTTAAAGAAAGGGACAAAATTGCCCTGGATCCACTCTCTGATCTGGACCGCTCCAAAATTGATGGGTTCCTCACTGACCCATATTGTATCATTCCACCAAGTTTCGTGATAATCCGTCCAAGAGTTTTTGCGTAATCTTGCAAATAAACAAACAAACCAACCAACCAACAAACAAACAGACAGGAGGTGATCAACATATACACAACATTCTTTATTGTTCATCAGTTTTACCACATTTTTTCAGTCAAACTGGTTAAAAATGTGCTAATTACTCTCGTAACAGGCCTCTAGCGTGGCAGAGAGAGACAACCATGTTGTTGTTTGTGTGTGCGTCATTACACAGTGTGTATTGTTTGTGTTTGTGTGTCTCTCTCAGAGGTAAAGCTAATCTTCTTTTATGCAACACAGCCAGAGGTATCCACGCAGACAGGCAGGAAGAATACGACACTTGAGAGAAACAGAGGACCATATTTATCACAAAGGCTGCAGAAAGACTTGCAGCCAAACAACATGTGTAGCGCTTCTCTTTAGCTACAGCCTATCACAATGGAAGCAGGAACAAAGCCACTGCTGGGAGAATGGCTGTAGGTAGGTACACTAGCACGGTGCCGACCAACACAAGGCCCCGTCTCATCCCCACTCCTCGCTCGGCCCACAATTACACGGCTGTCTGGCCACACAAAGGGAGCAGGGAAATAGAAATGGATGATTTTTGAGAAAGGAGAGCGAAAAAGAAAGAAAGTAAGCATGAAATGTTTAAAGAAAAGCAGCTGAAGGTCTGGGGAGAGGTTGAAAACATAAAGGCAGGAGTAGGGGGGAGGAGGCGGCAGTGGTGACAGACAAGACTTCAGACTTCCACGGCTGTCTTTAGACTTAATGAAATGGAAGGGCGGAGCAGGGAAGAGGCGGGGAGCGAGGCAAGACGGCGGTTTATACTTCTGTGGAGAACGCTCTTGCAAAAATGATTCTTGCTGTAAATTTTCTTTATATCACCTATAAATCCATACAGCCGTGTCAGAAAGCAGAGCGCGGCTTCCTCGGATGATGCACAGGACTAAGTTTGGGAAATCCTCTGGACAAAAGAAACAAAAAAAGGTTTTTCTCATTGGGCTAATATAAATGGATATAAAAAATGTCCAATAGCTCACGAGAGCCCTTCAGTAAGCAAATCATTTAAAGTGAGGAAAAGCAGGAATCTCACAACTAAGCAATACAAGTTTTATTGTATGAGTGGGAACATGTTATCTGGTATTCCACTTCAAGTACCAGAATGTTTGTACGACTCTTTTTTCAATAAGGTTGTTCTGATATATGTAACAAAATAAAATGAAAAAATGTGTATATGCATTACGAAGAAGATTTACACATAAAAAAAACTCCCCAACGTACTATTTTAGGTCTAATGTAACAGTGGCAAAAAGTTCACCGATTTATTATATATGTTATTTGATATGACATAATTATAAATCCAGAAGCCAACACTGTACGATACACTTTTTATTATTTATTAAGGCTCTGTTTGAGCGTGTGTGTGTGTGTGTGTGTGTGTGTGTGTGTGTGTGTGTGTGTGTGTGTGTGCGTGTGTGCTGTGTGTTCCAGCTGTCTGAATCAGGGTCTGCTTCAGCAATTAGGGCCTGGATGATTTCCCAGGCTAGCCTGCCATACCCACGGCTCAAATGAGAATCACATTCCTATTGTGTTCCACCACCGTTAATCATGTTTTCAAACGACTCTGCAAAACGGCGGGGCATTCCAGCAGCTTGTCATCGGCCTGCTCAAAAATGTGCCGATGGGGTCATAACTGGAGCCATAAATGCCCATCATCCGCAGATTTCCTGTCCAACCTGTGCTTTTTTGTTTGTCAGGGGAGGGCGAGGCGACACCAAAAGAGCACACGTTTGCAGGCCAACTAACTGAAAGCACGGACACTGGGGCCACTCTGTGCGCCGCTGTCTGCTCTCGTCCTCAGTCAGGGTTTGGTTCCTTAAATGTTTGAAGCTTTCTTCTCCAGCTGTAATTGCAGGATAAAACATTTCTTGTGCTCCACTAAGTGGCAAAAGTTCCAATACAGGGACAGCAGGAGTCAAACTCTGGGTCAATGATCATTAAATAGTTCTGACGTCAAAAGTGCTTCACTTCTCAAGTTATTTTTGATAGAAATAAATCTGTAACGTCATGGATGTTGTTTTCGTCCGATATCAGCCGGCACTTTCAACATCTCCAAAAACAAGCGTCAGTCACACACCAGTCGATTTGTCCATCAAAAAACAGAGGGAAAAGCCAACTAAGCACTTTGTGAGGTTAAGTGGCAGTTATTCACTTGAAGCTCATCCAAATGGACAGCCTGTTGCCTTGCCAACGCTGACGGGCCCTCCGTGATGCACATGCACAAACAGCAGTTTAAAGCCGCTCCTCGGAAAACTGTGGTAGTTCCACGCTCTGCCTCTGCGGTTCCTGAGCCGATTCCCCCAATGACATGCAACTGATACGCTCACCTGTAAATGAACAACTGCAAAGCAATGCCAGGCACCTGTCTGCCTCCGTGGTCAGACCGCTGCAGCCAAAACACAATAAATAACTCAGGAGAAGAAGAGCACTGCCCCATGGCAGATGGAGATAACACTCAGAGCCTCAGGTCTGACTTGACAAAACTGTGTTTGTGCCTGAACGAGTGTGTATAAGTGTGTTTGCCTGAGTGTGTGTGTGCAGAGAAAGTTAGTGAAGCTTTGCCTTTGTGAGGCAAACAGGTTAGAGATGGCTGCCCTTGATAGATGTCACTGTAGTGAATGAAAAGCAGTGGGTACATCTGTTTTCTCTTATTTCTGTCACAGTCAGGTCGATCAGGACTCCTTTAAACTAGACTTTTCAGCACTGTGTCTACGTATTTGATTTTGTCATCCAAAGCTTAAATTAGCCTTGAGGTTTTTTTGGGGGATTTAGCAGAAAACTCACAATTTACAATTTCACACAGCAAGTGAATACTTAAAAGGCATTTTATTTTGTATAAAAAGGCATTTTATTTTGACCATGAGCACAACAGGAGACACCAGCTTCTAAAAAGCTTTAGAAGGAAGTTGATGAATAGATTTAAAAAACCTTTTAATGACAGAGTTCTTAAATTGTTATAAGAAAAAGAGGTTCTCACGAGGCTCCCTCAACAGATATGTATTGATACGAAAATAACATTTGATGATTGTTTGGGACACTGGAACCAGTCTCTGTGACTCTGTGTCATAAAACACAATGTATGTCACTGTGATTAAACGTCATTTCTCCAGAGCAGATAATAGAACCAATAACCACCAGCTAATAACAGAGTCTTGTTTCAGGCGCTGAAGAAAACAGCCAGTTTGACTGCAGTGATAAATTGAGGTGACCGTACCCCTCAGGGCTGCGTATCGTAACTCTTCTGCTCCGTGTCCACGTGCACGGGGAGAGGTGAACTATCAGCATGTTTACCAATGGGCCTGACACAGTGGCACACGGTAACACACTGGTATACACCCTCCGCCCACTCAGCCATGGCTAATTGCTCTGCACTTTGATTACTGCCATCTATTTTAATGAGAGCTTTACCAACACATTCTCTCCGTCAAACACACACAAGCGAACACACGTAGAAAGGACAAGAGAAATACTGTGCACCCGTGTTTGTCCCGTTGTCAGGAAATTGGAGGGTGTTCATTAGGCTAATGGATATGAAGAGGAAGAGAGAAAAGGGCTGATGGAGATAACACAGGGGAGGAAGGAGGGAGTGAGGATGGAATGGTAGGGAGGCCACTGAATTATACCACAACAAATTCTGCACAATGGTCCAACAAGTCACAGTGCAGCGTGTAATTTTCCTCACCGCTACGATAGAGAGAGGAATTCTACAATTACAGGGACTGGCTTTAATTACGCTGAATTTGCCTCATAAGTCGACTCCTGTTGAGAAGGAATGAGCTGTTAGGGTTTTTTGGTGCCACTGCTCAATGCTCCTGAAGCTTTGCTGGATGGACTCAGTTTCATTAGAGGCACTGGTTTACCAGCACACACACCAGGATGACAAAGCCGAATCAATGGACTCACACTGTTCTAAAGACTCGCAGAGAGCAGAGACAGTAGATACGGAACTGAACAGGGCCACTGATCGATGGTGGAAATGTGTGCTTTCCGGTGTGGCATCTGTCATCCTTTAGTTCCCTTTTTTGCACAAACTGTGGCTTCTGTCACTGAGGTCGTACAGCGTCTTTCCCTCAAAAGTTATAAAAATTGTATTTTCCTACTGAGAGTGAAACGTGAATAGACTCAGCCTGTGACTAAAAGTATATGTCACAAAGAAAAGAAAAAGAACACAAGCACGGGGGACGAGAACAGACAGAGAGAGAGCACAGACACGAGGAACGAGCACAAAAGAAGAAAGGAATAAGTGCAATAAAGGGATCAAGAGCGACAACCGCATTACAACCACAGCTATGCCACATCACATCATCACACTCCCATCATTTTACGAGACGTTAGGTCCTCCATGAAACTAGTTCAACATGTCTGCTATAAGAGTCATCAATACCACACACACACACAAATGTATGCATACAGTACAGAAGCACGTCTGGAAAAGGTGACTACGTGTGCTAGAGCTCGACTGATATGGAGTCCTGGGGTCCAATACCAATATTAGAGGAGTGTAAACTTTCTGATTCCAATGTATCAATTAACAATTTCAGTATAATTCCTGAGATGTAGTTATAAACCCCTTGTGACAAAGAAATATAATTTTATAGTGTAAACATTCACTTTATTAGAAATTTTATTTGAATTTGAATTAGGAAAATAAATATATATTTCTTACTACTCCTTGTTAAATCCGTAAATTATTGTAAATTGTATATTGGTGTAAATAAACCGATACCAATAAACCAAAGATAACCAGCCTATTTTTATTGGCCAATCAATAAATCGCTCGGGCTCTATGCATCTTCAGGTTTTCCAAAGGTTCAACATTTCATTTCAAACTGGATAAAACCTCCAGTACGTCCTGTATGAACCTGGAGCTGGAGCTGAGCCACAATCACTGCTGACTCTTGACCTTTGACCCGATGTCTGGAGAGCCCACATTGACCTGACCATGACCCATATAGTCTGCTGTTGTCTCCATGGCAACATGTGCAAGGGTAGCACTTTAACACCGCAACATAAAACAGAGGCACCGTCTTAGAAGCTGTTATTACACAAAAACGCCAGGCTCCGGGAATGTGAAGCCAAACAGCTGACACTTCCTCCAACGACCAGGTTTAATGTCAGCAGCTTATGGCATCGCTCTCCCCTGATTCCTGCACCCTCACACCTTCACCTACTAGACATTATCACTGGATTCTCCCGTTTGATTTACAGCATGTAATGTCTTCCCATTCCCTCGGTGGCGTTATCATAATATTAAAGTATTACCCTTTACCAGTAAAACACACATGGCACACTACACTATGTAGTGTTGGGAGAGGGCTCCGGCTTACACTGTATAAAAGTAGCAGCTAATCCAATTGTTCCCTCCATGGGGAACGGAGGGAGAAAGATCCTAATGAGAAAGCGGTGGCTAAATAACTATGATGGTAATAACAGTGTCTCTCAGAGCAGGCGTTTGACTCTGGCGACACACAGTCATTAGGTATTCATGAAAACAGATGTTGCCTGGCTCACCAGCTCATTGGCCCAAACGCCCCTTGAAAAAGCCAGAATCCTAAATGAATTCTCCCAAAGGAACACGCCGTTTGATCCCGAGCCAAGAAAAAGTGAGGAGATGTTTTCAAACAGGCGGGCGACCGTACTTACCCCCCCCACCCCCGTCAAAAGTTCCTGTCTTCTCTTCCTTGTGTAACGCCTCTCCATCACCAAACCTTATCTCTTCCTCCTCGTATCCAAAGATGCCATCTTTAGCATGGGCTGAAGACACAAAATCCTATTAGCTTGATAGCAAAGTGAATTTGTTGAAGCAGTCTCAAGCCGGCGACGCTCCAGTGGCTTATCACTGGCTAAGCAGACAGAGCTTAGGCAAGAGGAGGAGAGAGGGTGAGGAGACGGGGCTGGGTGGGGGGGTAATTCTGTTTATAGTCCTGTATAATTATGGCTTCTTGTAATCTTTTTTTTATATCACCTCGCTCCCCCAAAAATAATCTGGATATTTGGCAGTTTATTTTGATCTTGAACATAAAAAGAACATATTTGATTTAACAAAAGACTTGAGTTTCATAATCAGGAACACGGGTGCTCTTTCTTTTCTTTTCCTCTCTCCTTTTTCACAGTCATCGGCATTGTCCAGCATCGACTTAAAATACACACATCAGTCATGGGGAATAATATGTTTCTTAAAAGTCAGGTTATTTTTTGAGGTAAAATACCAGCATGAGTTTTTCTTATCTTTCGTAAGGAATTTTCTTAAATTTAGTGTATTGTATATTATTCCAAAGAGCATTTACTATATGTCAGTACTTCTGTGACTGTATGTGCTGCATGGTATGGATTCAAAGTGGGGAAATTTCCTTTGGAGACGGGAAATCCCAGAGCAGACGTTTCACGCTCGTAGAGAAGCAGCGTGAGGGTAAGAGCTGAAGCTAAAGCGCAGGAAATCTAAGCACAAGCAGGGTATGTTTTTGAGTGCGAGCGAGCACAGGGTTTTGAAAATCTAAATCTTAACCAGAATTCAGTAAGTCCTGCTCTAAAAGTGAAAGACCACACTCTTAAATAAGGATAAGAAAAAAAACATACTCAGGCCACAATTTTCTGTTCGAACAAGACCGAGCCAGAGAGAAAGCTAACCGAGCCCCAATCGTACTCAACAGGCATTCTGTTTTGTATGTATAAACCTGACCAGACCCCAATGTTTTCACGATTACAGGCACATGCAGCAGTTTAGCCCAGCCAACGTGACCGAACCTGATCCAAATGCAATCCGAATATCATTTCAAATAGTTTGTCCGAGCCCAGCCCAACACAACGGGTTCTGACAGACTCTGGCTGGGTATTGACACTCAACTACTTGTGTGTGTGTTTGGGTACATTATGTATGGGCCTTTGTTCTCTTTTCTCTCTGTATCCATTGATATTACAGTCATTATTCTTACAGATCTTCTACTTAGTGTTCTGGCCGATTGACTAGGGCCGATGTTTTAGAAACAAACGGAGGAAAACACAGTGGAAGAAGAACAGGCTTTAATAGACAGCGTTGCTGATGTATGTGATTATGGCCATAGCCACTTCATGTGGCCAATCTATTCTTGATAGATTCCAGATGATAACAGTCCTTGGACCCTGTCTTTCTTCATCTCCCTCCTTCATTCCCTGCCTTCCTCTCACTCAGTGGTTTTCCCTTATCTAGTGCTTTTCCCCCCTTTATCTGAACATCCCGTCTTTCAGCCTCTTTTTCTCTCCGTGGCATTGTTCCCTTCTCTCTGTGCTTCCTTCTCTCTGCTCGCTAAACACGGTGCACTCTCTTTTAACTTCCTCGCCCTCATAACACCATTTTCCTCTCACAATCACTTCCCCTCCTAGCCCCCCCTCCAACGTGCTTTAAAAGGAGCCGAACAAACCACATCACATATTGAAGACTCCCTTTCTCCTCCAAAATAACCCCTCTTCTATCCCCGCTATATTTTTTCTCTTTACCGCTGCTTCTCATCCTTTCATTTCATCCCAGCGTGTGTCCATACAGTATACGACTGCGTTCGCATATCCAAAGGAAAAAAATACCCCCTAATGGTTGGTACATGTTTGCCTCGAAACATATTAGCGGTGTCAAGTAGAACGCAATGACAAATGACAGGAGACTAACAGTGGGGATCCCGCTGGTCATTCAGGAGCCAGTAGAAGCTCTGGAGTGCACTCCGCCACAACACTGAGGCTCAAAGTGAAACCAATCCTCCAACGCCACACAATATCTGCCTTAATCTAACTCAAGCTCCACTCATTACACACTCAGCATGGGCCGGAGACAGGCAACACAGGGAGCTGTGTGGCTTGGATTTGTATGCCAACTTGTGCGTGAGTTTGTGTATGCGTGTGTAGACAGAATATTCTGCTATTGCGATCACTGCGAGACAAAGCCGCAGCAAATTTGTACGTAACGCGCTATGACACTGTACGAGGATCCAAGTAGATTTATGGTCCGTATCAACCCCTCCCTCACGAAACAAAACCGAAGTGAATGTTAATTTCCATTGCCATAAACAACCACAATAAGCATTACACTGACATGTGAGCATGTTCGCATGCATGCGTAGAGAACAGCATGCTGGGATACATAGACTCTGTTGCCATGACACGTATATGCCCGTTCGTATGCTTGTGTGCTTCACTACGTGTGAACACATCTCATTAGCACAGTAAAAATCCAGACCGCGCTTAGTTCATCGCCTCCGTCATGCAAGGTGATGTCATCATCCACAGTTAAATTTGGGCAATCCTAATTGTGCAGGGTGATAATACACCCACATAAAGCCGAACATACTTCAAGCTACAAAAATACTCTGTGTAATCCAGCAACTTCTCAGCACACCCCAGTATCCCGCTAACACTCAAGGACGTGCAGAGAAAGGCCCCTGCCACAAGCTGGAGGGGCTGATCTGAAAAACAGAGGTAAAAATGATTGAAAAAGACGTTTGCTGCACAAAGACACACACGACAAAGCAAAAAAAAAATCACCTCCAAACATCTTTTTCTCTTGCACACACACACACACACAGACAGAGGCTCAACCCAAAGCAGCAGACTGGAGGGTTGGAGTAGTATGAGTCCCAGTCTGCCAGTTCAGTTTTATGTCTCGGCTTTGGTTCAAATCCACACAGCATGGGAGCTCACTTCACCACCTGAGATGTGTACGTGTGTGTGTGTTCATGTACGTGTGTGTGTGTGTGCGCGTGTGTGGTTATGACCGTTCAATCCACCACCTGTTTGTTCACATACAAAGCCAAACTTCACTTACTTCCAAAGAGAGCAAAAAGAAGGTTGTGTATGTGTGCGTGCTCACAAGTATTGTCACGTGTGTGTTTTCATGCACGACTCCTGTAGGAGAGTGTGTATCTGCGGTGTGTGATTCGCTCTGTTTTCCACATGAAGCTGTTCCTCATTAATCAATTTATGGAGGGACGGCTACATGAGTCAAGGCTGTCCTCCTCTCCCTCACAATAAAGAAAAGAAATACCTCACCGGGCTCCTTTCCTCCTCCAGCTCACATAACCCACCTTCTGGCCAGATCAGGTCATACACAGTAACAGGAAAACCACAATGAGGATCACTGGACTCAAACTCATGCTACGATTATTCTCCTCCTTCTAAGTGTATATGAAATGTAGACACTTTCAAATTTGTATTATTACTTTAATGTTAGGATCATTATTTCCTGGCCTTGTTTTCCTTTACAGCAACATTTCTAGAAGAAAAAACTATTAGGTTCTAATAATGCTGTTGAATTCTGGCAGAATTGAGGTGAAGTGGCAATGAAGTGTGTAACAAAATAACAAGAGTCAAAAAGGAAAATAAATTTAAAATAATATTCAGTGGGACACCTCTGACAGCCGTGGGGCCAATCTGTTCCACCACATGTCCTGTAGCCTAAACCTTTCTCATTTCTCATGAAACCCTGCAGAGAGGACATGACAAATGCAGCAGAACAATGTTTTATCTCATCTGACATACCGAAAACAAGGAAATAAACATGGGCTGACAGCCAATCAGATCGCCCATCTGCTGGTCTGCCTCACAGTGGTTGGATCGCCTGACAAGCGATGAAGGAATAATTTTCTGTGAGGGATGCGCCCCAGAGATGGTGAGGTGGTTGAGGTAAACAGAGGGAAAGAGAAGGAAGAGAGAGGGAATCTGGTGAGAGTGCAGTGGGAAGCCACATGGCAACCTCAGGATGTTTGATTGGTGGAGGCGTGCAGGCAGCCAGGCAGGGAAGACCAGGAAATGTAATTCAGGGAGGCTGTCTGGATATGACATCTCTGGGAGCTATTCAATCTGCAGCCAAACCCTCAAGTGGCGCCGCGCCTGGCATGGTGGCAGGGAGGTTACAACTCTGAGCTTACTGCCTGTCAACCCCAGTACACCCTCTGTGGAGAAGAAGATATGACGACGGAGAGGAGAGGAGAGGAGAGGAGGAGAGGAGAGGAGAGGAGAGGAGAGGAGAGGAGAGGAGAGGAGAGGAAGAAGATATGGCCGAGAGGAGAGGAGCAGAAGACAAAGTGGAGCAGAAATATTAAAATTACCTAAATATATTTATACACTGACAATGTCCCTGAAAAAGGTCCAGCCACGAATAAACAAGCTTTAAACGGAGAGGGTGAGGGTCTGAAAGGAAAAGGCGGAGGAGATGCAAGGAGACGGAGGCACAATGGGACTCTGAAGCTCTGGAGAATGAATGGGAGAAGCAGCGAGGAAGGAAAGGTGGAGTGAGTGAGAAAGTGATCCAGGCGCCGGCTGTGATTCTTCTCTGTCAAGCGCGGCTCATAGAGAACGGTGATAATTGACAACAGTGGCCGACGTTTTCCCCGGACCACTCTATTCATTACCAAACCAAAACAATCCACCCCGACCCCCATTACTATGCCTTAAGAAGTACATTAAGCGCCGGTGCATCGTAGCTCTGTCTGTGAAGTGTGTTTAATTTAGAATGTCTGGTATTAAATAGTATAGTGTACAACCGGGAGCCATGTGGAGGGACGAGATTAGGCGGTGTGCTTTGGGTAAGAGGTCGTAATGTTCCGGACAATGCAAGACGGCGTTTTTGTAATATCTGACGGGCCGCAAATCATCCTTTCATTAATAAAACAGCAAAAAACACATAAAATTGAGCAGTTTCAAATCTGACACAATACAGACTGTGAGTTAAATATGTTTTCAACAGCATTTTTTGGACATGAGGCTTTAGAAGAATATTCTATCTGGTCCTTTTTTTTCTTCCTTTGCATAATTTGTATTTGACATCCACAAATGTTAAAAGGCCAAAGCAACAGTAGAAAATGCATTATCTCAGTAATGGCTCTTGGATGCAAGTTATTGGAAAAATAAATTTTAAAAAACAAGCAAATGAATATATAACTAAATAAAATCTTACCTGTGTGTAATTGAAAGGGAAATCTAAAAATGCACTGAATGCACTGCATGACGGACGGAAGTCACACACCCACATCACTTTCATTCATGAAAATAAGTGTTTTCATACCTATAATCACACAAGCAACCTGGGGGCAAATCTTGAAAAACCTAATGAACCCTAATGAAAATGGCCTGATGTTCACAACTCCACAGAACAGCGGTGCCTGGACTGTGACGCATAGGAATATTTTAAAAGACATATTACATTGAAAGAAATATGCAGATTTAAGAAGTTACCTCTCTCTTTTTATAGGTTTTGCCTCTTATATGTACTGTGTAAAAAACAGATAATCAGAAATGGTTGAATCTGTTCGTAGAAGAAATAATCAAACATAATCTTTGGCCTGTTTTGACAATGCAAGTCTTGAGTGTATTATTATTCATTTGTACATATTCATATGTATTTAATACACGGGCAGTCTAATGCAACCAGATACTGTTTCTCACATCAGGTCTACTTTCATGATTCCTGTGGTTCACTCATTTATTAGCATTTATGTTTTAGCACTGAGGTCAGAGTGGTGGTGTAAGGGCAAAAAAATTAAAACACCACTGAATATAATGAAGTCCATTTATTATCATCAATATTAATTATATAAATGTTTCACACATTCCTTAAAAAGACACTTTCAACTGACCATTATGAGCTTCATCACGATACATTATACATTATGCACCAGGTATGTGTTTGCTTGATTGACAGGCATGTCAACCTATCATTCTTGCGGTTGTTTACACCCTCGGCTCCACCCACACTCAACCTACTTCTCCAAACTTTACGATTTCTTGTTCCAAACAGAGACGGTGACAGCAATTAAACCAACTTCAAAACATCCCTGAATAAGCATTTAGGTGACGTCACAGAGTCTGTTTGTGGTTTGAGCATTTTAAACGCCAGTAGGTTTTATGGAACACAAATACTTCCAGACTTCAACGCAGCAAACTGAGAGAACGTGGGATGATGTTCTCTTATGTTCCAAGAAGAGGAATGAGATCATGGGAGGAAATGAGAGCTAATCGTTCAGATGCTGCCATTCACCTCCACTGCCTGTCATCCTCATCCCTGCTGGTTCTCTGGGTCTAATGGCAGTTCCTGAAGAATCTTATCAGTCAGGTTATGACTTCACTGTCTATAGCCCCATGTCGGTCCGGATTCAGCGTCTCAGGTAGACAATGACAGCTCGCTACTGGCCACAGCTCCGCAAATCTGTTATCAAGCCCATTCATTTATACTTGTATGCATACAGATGGAAAAATTCAGAGATGCACAAAGACGCACAATCACTCACCCTGCCAGTCCTTACCTCCCTCCCACACAGACACACTCATCTACCATTTCATCCCAAAGAGACTGTACACATTCAAACAAACAGAGGAGACGGTTATTGTCCGAACGCAATTATCTTGTACTGTCCATCTCCTTGACTGCCGCGGAACAAAGGGCCCTCTGTTGATGAGGCTAGCAGCGTGTGAATGGGAGGTTAGACATCCTTGGCCTTTTCCATTGCTGTGGACATTCAATCTGCCATCCACACATCCCAGTGGATCTGATAACACTAAACAAGCCCCAGAGAGAGGGAGGGAGAAAAAGCCAGACGCTAATGGCTTCAGCATTGTGTGTAAATCCTCTCTTATCAGCCCGCTCTCTGTGTTAAGAGACTGGTCAAGGGCAGTGGGAAAGAATAAACTCTATAACGGCAACGTTGTCTGCCAGCGTCCACCTCAACGTAAACAGTTTGGATGAGAGCATGACCACGCAGAGGCGAGCGCACGCTGAGAGACACACCGTGAAATTCCACAAACGCAACACACACAAACACAGCAACACACACACACAAAGTGTATACACAGGGCTTTGTGTCAGGTCTTATGCTAGAAAAGGCTGACCTGGCATCAGACTGGAGCTAATTATTCTCAGCCATTCCCTTTGGACTTGTCTCACATAGACACACACAGACACACACACACAGACACACAATTGTTGTGCTGATTCTCTCTTTAGCGCTGCCTTGTCCGTGTCTCGTAGCAACAGAACAGTAAGAGGGGCAAAATGAGAAGAAAAGTAAAAGGAGCGAGGGATGGGAGGGAAAGAAAAAGACGAGGTGGATTATCCCCCTAATCCCCCATCCCATTATGGGGGGGCTCAGCTTCTAATACATGAACAGTACAGTAGGAACCTGGTTCTCTTTTTGTTCCACACCTGAAGCTTTGTCTGGGCTGTTTCTTTTACCGACCATTTTTTATGTTCTGTGTTTTCTGTGACTAATCTTTCCGACCTCGGGGGATATCACCAGTTGTTATCCGACTGACAAATGAATGGTACACGCATACAAAAAACTTTTGTGGTATCTGATGGAGTCATGTGCATTTGTATTTCAGGGTTTTTCAGAACTACAATACTTTGAGGGGTTATTTAAGGTGTGACACTCAACAGCAGAAAGAGAGTGAAGGAATAGAGGGGAGAAGAAGTTGGGAAATGAAATGCAAAGGTTCTCGGACGGGATTGAACTTGAGACGTTGCAGGTCACGGTCAGCACTTTTAACGCAGGTCCTACAATCACTTTTTATCCAGTTAATAGGTTTTGAATCCAAGGTTTTGACACATTATCAGCAAAAAGGTATTTTGATTGTTGCCTTACTTCGGGCACGCAGAACTTTATAGATTTCATAAAATAAATAAAAATATATTCTCTGCTTTTTATTTAATTTATCATGTTTTTAATTATTATTTCTATTTCATAATTTGAATATGAACTAACAAAATGAAGAAGTAATTGACTGATATAGTTAATAATCAACTTTAATGTAATTTAAGTCAATGACCATGTGCCAACTTTCTCTCTTCCCTCGTAGTCACCAAACTCCCTTTCTTCCTTTATCTAGATCAACTGTTAAATACAAGGAGCAGGCTTTCAAATTCAACCTTTGAGTTAAAATGTTCTGCTCCTGCTTCTTTGTACTTGTAGACGTGTGAAAGAACCCAGTTATAGAAGCGTAAATGATAAATATGCTAAACTAATTAGAATAGTAATTTCCTCTGTAGTCACCTGCACCTCGCCTCAGATCGGGGCAACTGTAAATTCATCCATCACAGTAATCACTGCCACACTGTATGTATGAATCAATTCTAAATGTCAGGCTGCAAATTAGCGTGCAACAATGCAGTTAGCCCTAATTTGTGAATAACCTCCAACTATGACTGTAGCAGCGACGGGAGCTCAAAGGGAATATTGTTTATGCCTAAGAATAATTTCCCCCATTACAGTGACACAGTCCCACGTCTGAGAGGTCCCTCTGAATGAGGACGTCTCTACTCCAGTGTCAAACACACAAAGGCAGGAAAGAAAAAGGTCTGGAGCGGCAACAATGGGCCGAGAGCTGAGACTTGGTGGAGTTGGGTGTCACCTTTTAAACAGGTTCCAATGCTGTGGGCTGTCAGGGGCTGGCAGTCTGGCTGTCTTCTTGTTAAGCTGAGAACAAACGCTGGAGTCTAGGCGCTCTTAGGTGCCTTCCCCTGGGAAAAAGACTAGCGCTGACTGAGCCGCTGTGCTCCTCACTTGTGACTCGCATGTGAGCGGTAACAAATTCCAGAAGTAAAGAAGAAGAAAGGCGCTCCTCGCTCATTCAGAAAAGCAAGATGGTTCAAATGTAAACAAACACACGCACACGCACACGCACGCAACGCACACACACACACACACACACACAATAACCTGACAACTGAAGGTAAATTATGAAGGTAAATTACAGCAAATTCATACACTCGATTTGCACGAACGCTTCCCAGTGCACACGTACATACACACAATTACACACCCTCAGTGTACGTGACGGGAGCAGGTGTTGGATGTAATGAGTTTGTCTACAAGCTGTTATAAAATGACAACTGGGAGTGTGGACCCCATTATTGGCAGACACACACAAACACACACACACTGCTGCTGCTGCTGCTGCTGCGCTCACCGCATACTTCTGTCAGTACCACTTGTCTTTCAGGGAGCGAATCAACTGTTTGAGTAGAAGAGAGGAGTGTGATGGAGGGGGATGACACCTCCGCATGTGTGTGTGTGTGTGTGAGCATGTGGGCTCATGGATGTAAGTTTGCATACACACCTCTGCCAAACACGAGGGTGGACGGACGTCCTCCCAGGTGAGATGTGTGTGGCAGGTTTGGTAATGCATGAATTAATGTCACGCAGGCACAACTTTTCGGTGTGCGTCACGCAGTCTCAGCTCAAGAACATGATCCTACTGCCAACTAGCGCAGCTGTAGTTCACTCCATCTCCTCCTTCAATCACAAACTGCCCATCAGTGATTCATCTTCAGGTACCACACTCGCACTCTCTCTCCATTCTCATCAGAATCATCATCGGAGGCTGAGACTCATTAATTGACAAGAATGAGATAGTAAAAATGAACTTCCTCCTTTTATTGACTGATGCGAATGTCGGTCAATTAGGGACAAGTGTAAAAGATATACTCAGAAGATGCATATAAAATACAGTCACCATTGCCTGCACTTGCGATACACTTAATAATTCCCTTTGCATTCAGCTGTCTCTCCATCTTTAATCTCATACATTATTCTGAATAATAATCAGATACAAATGTGTGACTAACAGCGTGGAGAGATGGAGGCATGTCCTCCCTAAGCTCTTTCTTATTCACCTGTGAGCCAGAGGTTTATTAGGTGGAGAAGGAGGAGAGATAAATAAGCATTCACTGAAGTGCAGACGTGGTGTTCCCTTCTTTTCTTTTAATTTTGCCACCTGTATCACAGACTTTCCTCACCTGAACGGTTCACCTCAGAATACTCCAGAAACACGTTCATTTGCATTCTTCCATCCTGCCATCCTCCCATCCATCTATCTGTCTGTCTGTCCATATAAAAAAGCAGTTCAGCCTCTCCCTCCATCTGTCCATCACTGCTCATTACGCTCCTGCATTTCTATTGCTCCCTCTGTCATATTTGCGATCCATCCATCTTCTTCAGTAAACATAACAGACGTGGAAGGATGTGGGGATATGTGCATTGGCTAGAATTAAAATAAAAATAGGGACCTTTTTGTGACAAACAGTACATCGAGCCATGTGAATTGGAGAAGGGTTGACGTTGAAGGTTTTTTTTTTGTTAGGCCGATGGATAAGAGCATCATGGCCGACAATCATCCCAGCACCAAGCCCATCACCGTGCCCTCCAAGGTTGTGTCCACCACTACTGTGCACAACAAGACATCGTGCCAGAGTGAGAAGTGGATCGAACGAAACACAGAACAAGAGATGCAACAGTCAATTATGACATTTTGATAAATACTGAAAATTCTTTGTCTATGACTATGTTGCAGATAATTTAACTTCAGATATGTGTTTTTTTTATTTTATTATATTGCTTTGGGCTTTTAGTCCTTTAAGAAATCCTTAGCCTAAGGATATACAACTTGCCAGACCTTTACCTGTTTTTAAATCATTGCTTTCATTATTTGTCCAGGAAAGACTTGCCTGATTTTAACTGCTTTTAACGGTTGTTTTTAATATCTTCCTTTATGTTGTCTTTCTTATTTTTGTTTCATCTTGTTTTAATCTGTGATGTATTATTACCATGTATGTTGTAATGCACTTTGCAACATTTTAAGATTGTTATTATTTTTGTATTAATATTATTATTATTATAAGAACACACAACATTTATTGTATCATACGCCAGGGATAAAACCAAAATTTGGTCTTTATACATTTTCTACAAAAGGAATACTGTTTTAACCTTGTATGGTAAACACACACACGCACACACACACTCACACACATGCACAACTCCAAGTTTCAATATCAATGGCACAGACAAAGAGCTGTTTATCCTCAGATGTATCTGCAAAACGAATCCAGACAAACAAAAAGAGCATCTCACATCCCACTACCTGTGGTGGCTTGATCTGATAAAAGTCTCTGCTAAAAAGATTCCCCTTTCTGCAAAAACCAACCCATCATCTCCAAATGTGAACAATGCATCTTGCCCTAAAAACTAATTTCCCTGTGAAAATGGGGTTCTAAGTCTTTTGAGGCTCCTTTTAGATTCTAATAAACTAATTCCAGGGCCGAAGCAGAGAGGGGCTTATTTCAATTTCACAAGGCTTTGTTCGAATTTGTTTTACATTATGATGCTAGTGGGAGGAGGGGGCGGTGGTCGTTAGCCGATGTTTGGTTTTAATGCATTCAGGTACCTTGTTTTCTTGTTGGCTCTCTGCACACAGCATAAAAGAGAAAAGGAGAACGATGTACAAACTTAGGCTAGTTCATCCCCTCTCTCATCATCTTTCTGTCTCTGCTGATCTGTAAAACAGACACATACTGCGATATTTCCTCCAGACAAAAATAAATAGTGTATATTTAAATACTGGCAATCACGCTTTCAGCTACGCCTTTGCACACTGTTGGAAAAAGAAGCCTGTGTCTTTGCACAGATATACCACTGTAAGACTGTCTTTCAATAAAATAATATTTGCACTGCACATTACAGCAAAGTAAATCTCCATAAAGCCGGTGATTATTCTCACTATTTTCCAGTCGGCCTGAATAAGCCAGGGAGCCTCATACCAACTGTTGTGAGTCCCAACAGACACACACACACACACACACACACACACACACACACACACAGGCAGGCAGACACACACACACAGGCAGACACACACAGAGAGTAAAAGTCTGAAAAGTTGATCCTTCACTGTTTGTTGTGAATTGACAAGTATGTGAGTATGGAGATGGATTTCCTCACATGAAAACAATAAATAAGGAATGTGAAGTTGTAGGAGAAGTAAAGTTACAGGCACAACAACAAGCTCCCCGGGAAAAGCAGTGTGTGTAAAACTGTGGTTAAGATACTGGGCGCAGAGCAGCATAATAGTAATTGCAGCCACTAATGACTATAATAACATACCTTAACACTGGTCTGCTCAACTCTGGGCTGCCTCTGTTGATTGCAATCATTGTTAATTGCACGTGTTTAAGCCAATTAAGAACAGTAGCAATTTCAACTGTTGCAGCTCTGACTCTGTCTGTCTCATTGTAGAAAGTTTGCGGATTATCTACATACAAATATTGTTCAGCGTGAAACTTTTGGTGAAAACCTGATTATGATAATCCATAACGACAGTATTTAGAGAATTCAATAACAATAATAACAGAAATATGCATCATCAGAGCAGGAGCCATTGGATTCCTGTTCTCTCAGGAGAACATAAAGTTTTTAAAAAAGACTTTTATCCGATATGAAAAATGATTCATGAAGACAACTGCCCGGCTGTTGTGAAAGTTTTGGTGTTTGATGCCCAACAAGCAACAGACAGAGATAATGTTATGCAGGTGAATTTTTCAGTCAGTGAGCTAAAAGCTAAAATCCCATTCAGGCAAAGACTTTGTGAATGAGTCCCTTATTGCTGCTGCGGAGCTGCTACCACTGCACAAAGCACTTTCCTTCTCTGCAAGAACAAAAGCCATAAACATATTTGCAACACCATTAAATGTGAAACCAGCTGATGTGCAGGATGACCTACAACATGAAATGATTGAGCTGCAAAGCAACAATGGCCTTTAAACCTCTTTAAACTTTTAAACAACCTACTGCTGTGAGCAGTTCTTTGCCAAACTGACTCTTACAAAGACTTATCCGACCCTTAGTTGACTGACTGACTCATGGAAACCCAACTGGAGTTAGCATCATCATCATCATCATAATCATCATCATCATCATCACTACCATCTGACATCAGACCTTTGCTGAAGAAAAGCAGCTCCAGCCATAGCATCAGAGAGACTTCTGTGATATATGAGTTCAATGATTTAGTATGGCCCTTGAAGGATGCTGGAGGAAGGAAAAAGATTCCCCGCCCCTGCTTGAAGTCAGAGTAGCAGCAGTGGACACTTTAACAGGCCTTTCCGGAGTGTAGAACAGAGTCACGCCTGTTAAATACCTCCCCATGCCAACCGCTTGGCATGATGGAACCAGCTGAGCTAGCTAGACGCTGAGGTAACAGATCATTCTGCATAAACTAAAGCTGTTGACATGCTTCCAACTTTATACTGCTGTGAAATACTACCCCAAAAGTATAAAAGTGTAAAAGGCATATTTGAATCGTGATACAATGCTTTCTCTTTACTTTTACAGCTTTTCCCCCTTATTTTAAGGATCTTCATGCCCCACTTACTTTCCCCCTTATCAAGCTTTAAGGTGAAAGAACGTATCTTGCATTTACTGTATACCCCATAACTGTTATATAGTCACTAAAAAGAGATTCTGCCAACAGAAAACTGTAATTCATTTGAGTTCATCATTTAACATCAAAACTATTTAATCAGCAAAAAAGATGCTATCGTCTTATTTACCACCTGAGAGTTAGAGTCCCTTCTCATTTCCCTCCATCAGTCACTTAGTAAACATACTTTGTAAGTTTATTTAGAACTACAATTTCTAATTATCCAAGAAAGTGTGGCACTTCTGATGATTGCCTTTGTTCTACAGAAGCACCGATACATCACCATTAAAAGCTGGAATGAGTGTGCCACCTTTGTCGTCCTGATTTCCCTGTTGTTTTTGATAGTAATATGACAGCTTTTACTTTCAGTGTATTGTGTTAAAACAATACATTTAAATTAAAGTGGATGCAAGCTTGGTTGTGCCAGTTGCACGACAATCAAGTAGCTTCAAACGTTCAAAAAACAGGAAGCAGGTGGTAAATTAAGGCCCTTTCAATTTCTCTTTTCAGTGACCAACTTTATTTATTATTCCTTTTGAGAGGAACCAGACATGGTCAACCGCTCGCATCATCTGTGCGAGTGTGTGAGCGTGTGCACACGTTCACTGATGGAGATTCTCAGGGGAGTGTATTCTGAGAGTCCTGAATCTCAGCATGTAGTAAATGCAGTTTGCTCACACACGCACACAAACACACACAAACACACACACTGCCAGCAGCTATTTCACCATGCTGCTGAATGCCATTAATTCCGGTGCCATATCCCCTTAGGTGAGCAACTGGTGACAGAAGCAACCTCAGTCAGGGAAACATTCCTTTTCTCTCAGCATCATTGTCCTTTCTCTCCCCCGTCTCCTCCCCGTCCCTCCACCTCCCCCATCCATATTCAGCAGATCCAGGCATGTGGAATAAGGAGAGGGAGGACTGGGAGCGGAGGATGCGGGGAGGAGGGCCGGTTGCTGCGGGTGATTGTAAATTCAGCACCAGCTCTTCTTGTTGTGCCGGAATGACCCATCATTTCACACTGGGCCAAATGGCATGAATTCATAAATATAAATAACAGCAGCAAATTCGTCTTTTCAGGATGCTGAATACGGAGGCACAGGCAGGGCCGTATTAGAATAAAGATGCCTTCTCTCTCACTGTCTTTCCATCCTGCTATTATTACCCACCACACACACCTTTCTGCCTTCTTTATCAACTTCCACCTTTTCCCTGCTCCCTCTTCCTTATTTCCCTCTATCACCACTGTGCTTTCCTTTTGTTTGTCTGCAACCTTCACATATCTACTCTCTATGATGATTCACTGTATGGGAAGAGTAGGTGGGAATAGAAGAGTACACCATTTTACTTCCTTTCTCTTCTGTCCAGGAGAATATATATATTTAATTCTTCCCAAACATTTTTATATACTTTAGCAGCTGCTTTTCTTTTACATCAGTTCTGTGTAGGTCGGAAAAAGGCTGTTGCTCAAAAGCAACCCAGTGACATGTCATGTTGAACTGCGAGGTAGTGAAAAGCAGCAGAGGAAGGGGGCCTGGCTGCTGACAGTTGGATTGATTAGCAGCTTGGCTCTCGCTCTGCAGAACCAACACATCCCTTTGCCTTCTCCGCACTGTTCTTCAGTCTTTGTTTTTTTTCTCTTTTCCACCCTTCTGATTGCTCTATTCTCTCCCATTATTTGTGCAACTTTTAAGCGCACAGACAATCAACAGTGTTTTGTGGCTGTACTCGTACACAGACGAAGCATTAGGGCAAGGGCAGATACGACTGATTAGTCAAACTGCCACCTCTCCACACCACCAACGCTAATGGTCGCCACCACAGTCAGAGATAAATACGTCCAATCAGAGAAAATCACGGGGCAGGCTGAAGAGGCAGGTGAACTAATGACAGCGATGGAACAGAGCAATGAAATTCTCTCCCAGAGCCCGACAGTCATTTGGCAGGATTGAAAACAAGTGTTTTTCGGGTGGGAGCAAATGACACCCACAGCCTCTCTCTTGTGTTCACCCCTTCTATCAGACTCCTAACTGTCTCCCATTCTCTCTCCAACTCCATTTACCACTTTCCTGCAACAGAAACTCCAAATGATAGAGAGGAGATCAAATAAATGTAAATACAAGTAAAGTGGAGTGAAGGATAGCCGACCACCACTTTGCTCTTTCAAATGAAATATTATGTTTGGACGAATATGCAGCCTCGAGCGCACGCTGATCGGTAATTGAAACTATACCTGCTTTCTGTCTATTAATTCAGCAAAGGTATTCTCCTGAAAATATTTCCCAAAAGCTTCTTTCAGCCGTGCACTGAACTGCGGATATTCTGCAGAGGGGCTGTATGAAAGAAAGAAAATGTACGAGTCAGTTGCTCCAGACATTTTCCTGCAAGCCCTCAAGTAAATTGTCCGAAAAAGCACGAAATAGACCATGTGAGAATATAGCAATATAAACGTCGGGAATATTCACTGTGAGCAAGTGGGCTGATGATGATTCCAACACATGATAGAAAAGGTGTCAATTTGGGAACAAGATTAGAGAGGTTTTGGTGATAAGGGCCGACGTCAGTGCTTTAGACTAAAACAATGGAGTTCTGCAGCAGAATCTAAACATTATGTTCTGCACCCTGCACGCCCCCCCCCTCCCCTGAACACTAAGGAGATTAGACAGTTGTTATGAAGGTGACTGACCCAGACAATGTTATGCTGTGTTGTTCATATCTGAGAGGCAAATCATGATAATGCCTGGACCCAATTGTCCTGACATTAGCCGGAGTTCATGTCTGAAAAGGGCCAAAATAACATCATACCATAAACACAAGAAAATTTCTAATCAGATGGGACAAATCAAACAAAAAGTGCACTATGGTAAAAAGTTTTGGAACCCCTCCATTATTTTCTAAAATGTAGGTCTAGAATAAATAGAACCAAATTTAGTCTAAATTTCGGGAAGCTGAAGACACACACTTGAGGCGTTTCTTTTTACAATGGAGGTCAAAATGTTGTTCAGAAAGTTTGCCCCGACACTGTTGCAAAAAGTTTCCACAAATGTGCTGCACTTGTAGATTTCTTCGCTTTCACCTTCTGTCCAGTTCATCCCAAAGCAGCTCGAGGGGGTTTGAGTCTGGAGACTGTCTTGTTCTTTTCTTTAATGTTTCATGTCATTATCTTGCCGAGCAGCGAGTCTGTCTTACTTGAGACTTGACTTTTTCCTCATCATTCTGATAATGATACACAGCCCTATACTACCTGAAGTATAGTATTGTCCTCATGATGCATCAAAGGGTGCAGTAACAAAGTTTGTTCCAACACAGAGAGAAAGGTTTGGGGCATCTGTAGGAATTGTTTGCATTAGCTTTTAAGGCTTTATTTACTTCCATGTAAATAATCTAAAACAGTGTGTTTTCCACGGCATTTACACTGTTTTCATATTTTATCCCTTCCCTCAGCACAAGTTAGGGTTATTCACCGGACAAGATGCTTAGATTTCAATAAAAAAAACGTGTTTTGTGTTCTGAATATTTTGACCAGGAATGAACAAACGTAACAACAATATACAAGACAACTGCTCTAAAATTAGTTTTTGTGGATCAGTCAATAAGGCTGGGCTCAATGTGCAGGGGTCCTTTCAGCACAGCATGAAAACCATCTACAGGCTCCTCTTAAGCCAGAGGTCCTGCACATGCAGCATATACTCTCTGTTGAGTGAATTTATAACGGAAAAATGCACTTAAGGGCACATGATCACAGATGTGGCTCCTCGGTCTAAATCAGGAATGAATGAGGACAAACTTGAACAATATAAAACAAAATAGGGTCAAAAGTCTGGAAACACAAATGTTTCTCTGATTCCTCGTTTCTTTCTGTATCCAGACCTGAAAATAAAATTCCATACATTTCCATGTGGCGTTTTCAGACATCAGACGGGGGCAGTGAGACCTTAACTCTCTGAACAACATATGACCTTTCTTTTTGAAGTTTTTTTTTTCTCTCTCCTCCGTCTCTATTCCCTCCTTTATTTTCCCTGAATTCATGTCTTCTCCTGTTCCACACTGCTGGTAAAGGCTTTTATGGAAAATGAGCACACTGTTACATATCAAACAAAGGTCAGTATGTGTAAGTGGTGCGTGTGTGTGGGCGTGTGTGTGGCTGTGTGTGTGTGTGTGTGTGTGTGTGTGTGTGTGTGTGTGTGTGTGTGTGTGTGTGTGTGTGTGTGGTTGTGTGGAGTTGTGTCAAATCAGTGAGAAAGGTCAGTATGACGTATGCTTGAGTGATCAGCCATGACTTCTTGCGGACGGCCTGCGCCTTCTTTGTGAACAAACACACACGACTGCATCTGCTATTGGAGCTCATTAACAAGATCAATAGTGCCAATCGCTGTGGCCCAGCAAACGACATTCTCTCAAACATCACTAAACTACCCCGACAAGTTGGATAGCACAGCGTCTCTGCAGTTGACGAGTGATGTTTTACACCTCAGGCTCTCATTGCACAGCATAAATTGTTCCCCCATTCAAATTTTGTTTATACAGCCAAATATCACAAATCATAAATTTGCCAACAAAGGTTCCGTCGTCAGACAGGACTCTATTTATTTCTGAGATAATGTAACATTCGCTACAGCTATATTGCCGCCACCAGCAGACATAATATTTCTTCAAGAGAATATTTATGTCTTTTGGCTAAAGTTGAAGGAAATAAACAGATCTGCAGTTCAGTAATCTCCATCTTGGTGTATTACTTTCTGTTCAGTGGCTTGGTCGTGAGTTTGCCATCTCCATTTTGAAGGTGTAACTACTTCTGAGGACTGCTCTGCAAAATCACATTACAGCTGAGGAATATGAGGCCATTCTGCAGAATTAAGTACGCCCTGTAGTCGAAACACCATTTCCTCACTATGTTACTCAGTTACATTCCCATATACACTCCCACCCTGTACACACCGCTAAACAAATTTAAGAGTGTTGTCATTAACACAAATCACTTGATTTAAACATCATTGAAACTTTATGGGAACCTCCGAGGCATCGAGCGTAACGTAGATTTACACCCTCGTCAACATCCGTCAAAGATATTGAGGTTTATGGGAGAGGAGAAATGTCCCTCTACGGCGCAACCGATGCTGTAATTTAAGATGATAAGGAGCTATCAGTAATATGAGAGTCAGAGTTGGGGTTAAAACTCACTCAGAGCTGCTTGATGTGTGAGCCACATAGGCTATTTATTTCTATTAGTTAACTACTTTCTATGTAGCTCATCAGGATTCACCCATGGTTCACCTCAACACAGTATTGAGGTTAATTTTTTTTAAATTTTTTAAGCACATGGAAAAACTTTCCAACTTGAAAGTACACAGATCAGCTACAACAATAAAACCATGCAGTAACCTGTTGAATGTCACATGAGACATATATATCCAGTCTGCAATGTAGGGCCACATACCAGAAACAGTTGGAAAGTCTCTCTTTAAAGTGGAAGGCAACACACTGGCAGAAAAGCAATAAGAACCTTGAAAGAACAAAAAAAGCGTCGTATGAAAGCCAAGGGTCCACCGCTGGAGCCAAGACAAACGGCTTTTATTGAAACATCAAAAAAGGTTGAAAAGGAAGTAGTCATGATATATACGAGAGCTGAAGTAGCACTCTAGACCACTGGCCAGTGTCATACTCAGATGTTTATTTCTTAAAGAAAAAAGGAAAAAAAGAATACAACTCAACTTGCACACTCAACATGGAGCTGTAGAAGGATGTGGCTGAGTCGAAGATAAAGGAGCAAGGCCTTTAACCACATCCTAAACCAATCCTTCACAACCATACAAAAATATGTACTATATACACTTCAAAAGCAGAATGACTACAATAAGTTGCTGAGCTGCAGATAGTGGGGACAATCTGACATATTTATCAGATCGCTCATTCTTGGAGACGTCCTTCATCTACTTTTCAAGATAATTGTAGGTATCATGAACATTCCACCATACGTCCACAAACCAACAGAAAGATATCCTACTACAAGGCTGAGCTGATTGGACAACTTATATCCAGTTCGTCTACTACAGGTTATCGTTCACGTGTGATGTATTTGAAAAACAATTCCCCATGAGCTAGCAGCAAACGACAAATCTACCGAACTACCTTAAATGGAATCAAGGACCATGCCTGCAGCGTTTCACTGAGGTCGATACAACACAACTCATCTGTGTATCTCACAAGGTCACAATGGAAAAACATTTATCGCTGACCAAACCATTAATACCATCGGAAAAATGTGATAAAAGCAGCACATGCTGGATTTCAGATACTACTGCACACTGTATGATCTGCCAGGGTCTCGAACATTGCTGGTTTGAATTAGAATAGTCAGTTTTGGGAAGAACGATTGTAAATGAGATTGTGAATCAGGATTGTACATTAAATAAATTGTAACATTATTTTTAGTGGTACTATTTCAATACTAGTGGTAGACATAAGAGAAAGAGATCAACTGTAAGACAGAACAACTTCTCTAGGACAGGATGACAGACTCGTATTTACACAATGCTACAATATGCACACACACACAAACAGAAGTAAATAAATGGACTTCCCAAGGGCCTGCTTCCAACTCTACTCCTTATATAGCTAAACAGCATGAAACTAGATTCAAATTTTAATCTGCACACACATTACGAAAATCAATGAAATCCATTTAAAGAAGGCGTCCTGTGTCCTGTCTGCTCATCCACCAGCGCTCTGATTGCTGCAACTCGTCTCTGGCTCGAGTCCAACTAACATTTGGTTCCTAAGAATTATTCAATATAGGATATTCCTGCACCTCTAGGCTCTTATTAGCCTTTATCGCATTCCCGCCTCTACATGCCCCATGTTAGGGGAGTGGAGAAAAAGGACTGTGAGAATGATAATTGATAACCCCCCCAGGGCTAATTGAGCAGTTTGCTGACGAATCAGTGCAAGTATGCGAAAGCGTTTTTCATCATCATGCCGCTCAAAACAGATTAAAATATAAGTGCTAAGCACACAGAGGATAGTGTGTTTGAACGTAAGGTGTGATGCAGTTAATGGCTGTGCAGAGGATGGGGCTCACCAGTGCAGAAACAAACCAATTCATGTAACAACAAGGGACGGAAACATCCGCCATCCACTGACATACCTGGATAGATAGCAGCCTATCCCTTCAGTGTGAGGGAGCCGTCAGACAGAGAGCAACCTGCTGAACCCTCCTATATAATGATTAGTTGTGAGGACGCCTCTTGGAACAGGGTCGTACCATAGCAAGGCCGGGCAACGTTAGATTATTAACTTTGCCGAGGAGGTCCTGTTTTTACCCGTGTCCATTTCTTGGTTTATTTGTTAGCAGGATTACGCAAAAACTAATAGGACTATGCAAAAAATACCCACCCGGTTTACTATAGGAACTAGACAATCATGTGTGGGACTGTTTTTTCCATGTTTGTTGCCACTTTTCTGTCTGTATTTGTTGTAATTAATGCAGTAGGGATCTAACTACAGATGTTGGAAGATGTTTTCTGATCCTGCCTGTTAAGATCTGACTGGTCAGCCGTTTCACCCATTAGCAGAAGTATCCATCTGTGAGCACAACAGCAGATCCATTTCAATTACTGAACAAATCATACAAGCGATTTCAACATCAACAACTATGTATGTATTATTATTGCTTAACAATGCAGGACAGTTCATTGATAAACAGTAATTCATTCATAAACACATATCTATATTGTATCTGAGCAGCATAATTTATTCATATATGTACGATAAATCATTGTGTTTCAGCATAAAAAAATGCCTATTGATATTGTATATTGATTTCACACAGCCTTGTGTCAAAATGAAAATGTCTCTCATCCTGTTGATCCTACTTTTTAACTTCCTACTCTTCCACTCGCCCGTCCTCTCCATCACTCCCTCTCTCCTCCCTTTACCTCCTTCTCTCACCACTTTCCTTTTTGACAGTATGATGGAGTGGGGATGTCTATGGAGAGGCATGACAGTTGGATCGTTGGCTGTCACTTAGACAGATGTCCATCTCTACGCACTTGGACAATTCTGACAGCTTAACAATGAACGTCTCAATGTCCAAACATGAGGCACGCCAACGCATATACATGCACACACACTCAATCACAACACAGTGATCGAGAACAACAGCCAGTGGTGAAATGGGTAAACACGAACATTAAAACTCTACACAGTCGTACTGGTCCTCTGGATCTATTCTGGACGTTCATGCAAAGAGAACATAGATTTGTGATATGAGAGGTGACTCTATGAGGAACAAAGCTTGCCAGGTTTCCTCAGGTCTGAGCTTAAGCAAACACTGATTTCAGCACTTAGACATTTGTTTTTAAGAAAAGCCCAGCAAAACACCGCAGCTGCCAAAAGACTTGGAAACAATCTTCTCAAGCAGCGTTTGAAAATTCAGAGTCAAAGCAAAGGAACAAAAAGCCCCCGTTACTTTAGTCAGACTTTCTTGACTTCAAACCAACTATCTCTATGTACTTACTCTCTATCATAAGGCTTTGGTGTTTCCACACAGGGATCACATTGTTACTCAAGCACGCTGGAGTACGTTTCCCTTTGCAGGACTCTATGAGCTTACTGTAAAACCATCAGCTGTTTATTGTTCTCATCAACTATGAATTAATTTCAGGAGACACCAAATATTGTTTGCACTACCAGGTTAGGAAAAGTGTATCCGTGTCCTGCATTGCAAACACCTGATAAACTCAGTAAAGTTGTTCTTGATTTCCCAAAACACCTGTTAAAAGCATATACCGGTTGAGCAGTGAATAAGAAAGGTTATGAGACAAAGTCATGACCTCTGTAAACACTGTGCGTACGTATAGTGTTTGTTTAATCATGAAATCTTTACCAGGACAGGTATCTGCAGAGGTGTTTTTTCTTCATTGCCGGTGTTTACAGTTGAACAGGGGTTTGGTAGTCTTCCTACAAGCTCAGCTTTTTCAATAATAGATGCCTGTAATACATTACTGTTCTATCTCCAGCTAGGGGGCTGTGAGCCAGTGGTTGAGATGGCTTGTGGAGGGTTATTCATAGACTACGTGCACACACGCACACATATGCATGCAGGCACGCGCTTCCCATTTCACCCATGCAATCCAGCTCCCTCTTCTCCCAGCTGCCCTATTAAACTGAAGAATCTCGGGAAGTGAAATGAAACTAGTAAATCTCGACTGCTTTTATGATTGACTTGATATGATTTGTATTATAATTTGGACCCAGTGCTCCTTCTCTCTCTCCCACTGCCTCCCACCAACGCACTCCCTATCCCCTTCTCACATCCTTTCATTACTTAGATTGTCTCGTGCGAAATAAGCCATAGGGTCTTCACAACACACATAAGTGTGGACACATATGGACACAAAGGCCCATGAGTGAAAAAGACACACACATCCATACAATCTATATGCTCTATATGCTCTCTGTTGAATGTCAGGCAGGTCTTCAAGCGAGCTGAAGGCAATAGAGGTTGGACAGACCTGCACCGTTTAGACTGTGACCATCTTTCACCTCAGTTTGACGACAACGGTAAAAAGTCACATGTGGAGATGAGGTGAGCAGTTATGGAGGAAAACTGGAATCTGACAATCCAATCAGACCCCTCCCCTGAAAGAGCCGGCCCGAGCTCATAAATGAATGTATGAGAAAGCCTGGAGAGATAACCAATGGGCACAAGGACCTCAGAGAGACGGTGAGAATCATTATATTGACTAAGTGATGGACTAACTGACAGACTGACTGACAAACTGATGGAGTGACTGTCGGAATGAAGCCTCTGAAATGCAGGCAGTTTGAAGTTTGAAGTCTCAAGGTCTCGAGCAGACAAAAGGCGAGAGGGGGCAGCCCATCCGACTACAGACCCTTTGGCCTTCTGTGGATTCATCTGAAGAACTGCATCTCCGACTTCCTCTCTGTTTGGCTGATGTGCCCTTGGGCAACAGTTTCCTCACTGTTCTCCCTCTGTTTGAGTGCATCTGTTGAAAATGAAGGTCATAAGCAATGGCCAAGCCGTTCTACTTCACACTCAGATCAGGGTTTAAAAACACCTGCGGTATCCTCTCTCTGAAATTACTTTTTTTTTTCTTGCAACACTTTGCCGATGAGAACTCCAAGAAAAGGCTGATCAGGCCTTATCTGTGAAACAGCAGAGAGCAGGCCAGTCCCCTCAGTAGCTTTCTGAACCTTACTTTGAAGATAGCATTTGTGTACAAACAGTTTACACAAACACTGCTGTGAGTGACATTATAGGTTCTGAGACTGTGCACGATCACTGGGAGTCTGGATCTGGGTATCTCGGCCATCCTCGTTTTTTCTTTCTGCCATTTTTTAAAAATCTCTATCCACTATGTTAGCCAGTTCTGCAGAAGAAGAAAAAAATCTTCAATCCAGTCTCTCAGGTCCTTTTCTGCAGCAAGAACCAACTCTGGCCGAGCTTCTGACACAGTCACTGAAGGGCCTGCAGCCACAAATCTGTCTCCAAAGCCAAATGACTCACAGAAGCCTGGGCCCAGTTACCTGCTGGGGCCCCATGTCTGTCCCAGTTGCTGACCACAGGAACACACATGTACATACTCTAACACAAGGACACAGGCTGAGTGACAAATACACACCTGCTACCCTGCACACACACACACACACACACACACACACACACACACACACACACACACACACACACACACACACACACACACACACACACACACACACACACATTCTCTCTCTCTTTTCCAGTCTCCTGTGGATGGAACATGTTCTTTCAACATCTTTTCCTGCCAATATCAGCGCTTTGTAACAGAGTCGGAGCAAATCATTCAGTCTATATTCTGTGGTGAGAGGCCAAGGCAAACTGGGCCTGTGGGCGCAATGGAATAGGAGCCGCTGGCACCAGGAGAGGAGAGGAGAGGAGAGGAGAGGAGAGGAGAGGAGAGGAGAGGGAGAGGAGAGGAGAGGAGAGGAGGGTGTGGCACAGGAAGCACATTAACTCTATCTGTATGGTAATGCTATTACCTCCCATCTGATCAGCATGGCCCCCTCCACACTCCCTGGCTACCTCCTATCTTTCATTAGCAACATGAATTATGGATCTGCCCTTGCATCTAAATGCTAAGCATTATACCATTTGTCATGCAGTTTTCCACATTCTTCTTTCTCTCTTTCTTTCCAGTCTCTCCTATATTCCCTCCACTTCCTTCTGCCAGTCTTTTCCAGAGCTGCCACAGAATACGATTACAGCAGGACTATTAGGGGGCTATGCTGAACAAATTTCCATACCATCATATGCCCCTTGAGATACTGATAGTGAGGATTTTGCTGATTCTGTACCCGCCCAGACACACATCATACAAAGGCACATCATACGAAACAAAGATTTTTAGCTGCGAGATGCGACAGTGCCAAAATCTGTCAGGGCGAAGCTGGGAAAGAGGGATGGATGAAGAGAATAAGGACATCTTATAGACAGAAATCATGAAAAAAGAGCGGGGAAATGTGCAGAGACAAGAGAAGAGATATGGACTAAAAGAAAAAAGAGCCAGGAGGAGGACAAGAGGGAGGAAAGATTGAGCTGGCCTGCTTCATGCCGCTGGAAGTGAAGCCACATCAATCAGCCCGGTGCGGTGCAGGTTTTTAGAGGATACATCAGTGGAGAAGCTGAAACTGAACACTGTGTAATAACAGCTCACTAAAAACATTACAGCCACTCATAAAGAGCCCAAACTCCCTTTAATAGCTGCCAAGATGTTTCCTTTGGCCTGAGAGAGAGGGACACATTAGAACACACGGGGAAAGAGGCAGGTTCGTGTGTGCGCTAATACAGGTCACTGGATCTGTCTTTAGCTAGATGATCCGTAGGACTGTTCTGTAAAACCAAAAACCCCAGTTCATCAGTCCATCCCTTCATTGATGGAGTCACAAATAGCCCAGCTGCGGCTGAGCGGATGACATCAACCTCTCATTCACGGTTTTACGAGCTCCTCTGAACAGCGTGAGAAACCATGGTGCTCCAACCTCACGGAGGTAAGGCCCAGAGACCTGCCTGTGTGCACCAACTTGAACAGGGAGGAGATCCAATGAATGCAAGTGTGCACTCAAATACTGCGGAACAACACCAGCCCCGACCGCACATACTTTCCCATGTTGATGGTGGAGTTGCTGAGTTTTACAAGTCGAGCTTCCCCTCCGCGTTGCATTTCTGGGTAAAACACAAGATCTTTTTTGGAAGCACACACATAGCAGAGCGGCCTTTTAACTGATGATTCAGGCTGTTATGGTTGGAATGTGAACTGAGAGCAAACACACATCACAGAGAGCATTAGCTCTCGCCCACTGTGTTGCTTTCTCAAAAAAAAATACATCAGATAACATCAGCAGGAGAAGGTCAATCAAAAGCCAAAAACTATAGAAACACAAGAACAAAACTATGTAAGGCGCAGATAAAAGGTGCGTTTAGGCTGAAACTTTAGAGGCAGAGAATCACTTAAAATGTGCAGCCACATGTTTCAACTTCTGGCAAACAATGTGTTTAACCTGTCGGAGTCAAGACAGAGAAATCATCCCACCAGTATATAATTATTAGGTTTGATAATGCATCCTTTCAAGTTTCATGGTAATCCATGCACTACTTTTTGTGTAATGCTGCTAACTAACACAAAAACAAACATGAATAAAAAACATCCTTGAAAAAAGGTAATTAATAAACAAAGTATAAAAAATCACAAAAAATGATAGATTGTGAAGATGCTATATTCTGCATCCTCTGGACCTCTATTGTTTATAAATACATTTTGTATTTAATTATCTTATTTTGTCCCTTTTTACATGGGGTTTTGCATTTTTAACGATATGGATGCATTTTCTTTATAATTCTAACATTTCCTACATTTTGACAGATGATGTTCTTTCTTTACCAAGAGTCTTCCAGACAGAGAATCATGATCCAAACAATCCTGCAAAATCAAATTTGACTGTAGTGCGAGAGTGTGTAATGTGTCGAGGGAAACAGACAAAGCTGACAGAAGCTTTTCTCAGATCAACCTGCTGATGTCCTAACAATTATCCACACAGACGCACTGGAAGCCTCTTATCAACGCTGCTCATCCGCCACTGCAGCTACGCCACGCCACAGAGACAGCAAAGAAGTGAGAAAGATGCAGACACAAAAAGAAGAAGACCTTTAAGAAAGAAGTGGAGATGAACAATCTTCTACCCGACCACTTAACACTATACGACCATCAGCACTCTGTTCTGCGATCAAATCATTCCCTGATGCCGTTTCAGCCCCTTTAGAGTCACTTTGTGTGAGGGTGGGACGGAACATTGAACTGAGGTGACCTGACGTGCTCCTGCAAGGCTGCTTTTAAGAGTTGCACACCACTTCCTGCCCAACAGCAACAGCAAGAATCAAAACAGATGGAGCCAGAGCTGGTACGTCATGAAATCCTGCAGCTGCAAACAACACAAAACATTTTGATCACATCTCAGTTACTTTGTTGAAACAATCCTTTTGTTTAAATGACGACTCCGCTGGTACAAAAATATTGCAAGGAAGAGCAGAAAAGGAGGGATTTCCTGTGTGGTGGACGACATTTGAGCTTGACTTTCATATGCTGTCAGCATTTCCTGAATAATTTATAGACTGGTATGACACTTCATGACGCGCGGTTGCATCCACTTTTGACGGGGATTCCCTGGATCCCGCAACAAAGGAACTCAACTCAGTGAGTGGAAGAAAGAAAGACAACTTTTACGTCTACTCGGTGCAGCATCATCCCTCCTCCCCTCTGCTCCCAGAGGAGCTGGCTAAAAGACAGACGGGGATATTGGATCTTTTTTTTTTTCTCCCCCTTTCAGCTTTCGGATAATCCCATTTTTTTGTGTTTGATGTTCTTCTCTATGCTCTTTGAACAAATCCCCTGTCCCTGCCCCTCTAATCGCATTACCTCCTAAGGTGTAGTGCACTCTGGGTAACTGGACCTCATCAATGCCAGCGCACTACTCCACCGCGGAGCAGTACGGACTGCCAGCAAAACATACATGCACATACACTCAGCTCCCTGTGACTCACATGCAAACAAATACTGGCAAACACACCTAAAAATACGGGAAAGGAAGCCAACTTGCTCTGACTAAGACTAAGATGGAACAAACCATCCACAGTTGGTTCGGACTAATAACTGGCAACAGCAGCAGCATCACATCTGACTACAGCAGCGGATGACCTCACTATCTCTCACTGAGCCAAAAGAGTCCAGGTCTGGGAAAAGAAATTTCTCGGTCTGTCTTGCTGTTTGTGCGCACAACAGCCAGTTAAAAAAAAATAAAAGAAGACAAGAGGATGAAAGTGCAAGAAGAAAAGAAAAGAGGCAGAGGGAGCGAAATAGAGGAGGAGATATTAAGCCAAAGCTCAGGGAGGAGAGTGGGTGGCGTCCAAAAGCTATTAAAACTGTTCTTCATGTGGAGCCAACAAACATAAGTGAGGTATTAAATATGAAGCCAATCAGACAAGGGCCAGAGAGAAGGAAGCGAGTGAAAAGGGAGGGAAGGAAGAGAGAGGATAAAAAGAGAAAAGAGAGAGTTCTTCTTTCCATGGCAACGCAAAAATATTTCTCACATATCTCTCAACACAAATCTTCCCATCGTCATGCCTGCTATATGATTGCAGATACATTTACATCTTGTTGTGCAGAGCGCCAAAAAACACCTGCACGATCGAAGCAGAAACAAGAACAGGTTTGAGGAAAACAAGAGAAATTAATGGTTTTCTTACCTGGATTTGATGCAGCGACATGGAAAAGAGAGAAGAAGAGCAAGAGAGGTTGATTAGATATTCATACAAACAGGAAAATATATAAATATTCAAAGGCACATGCTATGTCAATGTGTGTTTCCAGAGCCGATGACTGACTGGCTGACCGTCCACTGGGAATCTTTTCACCACGGTGTGGCGTGTAAACACAATTATATAAATCCACCTGATTTGAAGCCCAAAGAAAACCAGTGTTTCACAATGAGCTGAGAGGAATCCATGTATTTATCTTGAAGCAAACTGAACTAGAATTACCACCCTGCAGATTTATGCCTTCACCAACCAGTGCAGTTTCCAGACTCATATGAGGTCCCTGCGACCTTTGACCAGTGAAATGTAATCAGCTCATCTTTGAGTCCAAGTGACAACTGGTCTTAGTAAAAGGAAATTCCTGTATTTTCTGTCCAAAACATGATTTGTGAGGCCAAAAATGATCTTGACCTTCAACTACCAAAATCTAACCAGTTAATCTGTGAGGCTAAGTGAACATTTGTTCCAAATTTCAAAGGTTTCTGTCCAGGCATTCTTAAGATAACGCGTTCACAAGAATGTTTGTGCTATATGAATTTTACTATGGGTGTTTGTGATATATCCCCATGACCTTTACCTTTGACCTTCGACCACCAAAATCTATTCAGTTCATCCTTTAGTCTAACTGAATGTTTGCACCAAATTTGAAGAAATTCCTTAAAGGCATTCTTGAGATATCGTGTTCACAAAAATAAGACGGACAGACCCGTAAAAACACAATCGTCTGACCACTTGCTGTCAAAGAGGCATAAAATACAAAAACATGTAAACTAATGAGACAATAACCAAGAACCGATCAAGTCTGTTTCCATTCAAATGGCGTTGAAGGTAATTGTAATACAATGTCAAAACACATCAGATAAACTGTCACAACAGAAGCTGCTACCTTCTAAAACTGCATTTGACATTTTACTTTTTTTCTCATTGATCAAGCCCAGGAAGGAAATAGGTTCACTGCAGCAGACAAGACTTAAAGTTGAGGGAAATAATAACAAAGCTAATTGAAAATCAATAACAATTAATTAACACAGCATGACACAAACATTTTAACAGCAGCCAAAATAAATAAACATATGCACGTGATTTCTGAGTCCACTCAATGTGTAGAAGGAACTTTTCTCTGAAGAGTCATTTGAATGTGGCATCATGACTAATTTCATGAGAACACATTAATGAGTCACTGCAGATACAGCTCAGGAGATTAACAACTAATTAGAAGAGGTTCGGTTTCAACCTAATTGTTGTTTTGAAAAAGGCGAAGTCACCACAACTCTTACTCTTTAAAAACATCTCAAACCCCTAAAAGATGGTAACGACTGGTGTGACCCGTGCTGCCTGACTCAGAGCAATAAAATAGATGGAAAATATACGAGGCAGAGCCGCGATTGAGACCAGACTAAATCAAAAACTTTGCACGAGCACAGGAGGAGGTTGATGAACAAAAGGGACGAGGTGCAAGATGTCAAAACTATAAACAACAATCACCCTGTCGACAGCTCCGAGGGTGCGAGGCATGGAAACTACTGATGCGGGCAACTTGCATCGCCACACAGAGGCAAGCACATGCTTACTGACACCAACAGGCAAACACACACGCAGATGCAAACACACATCAACTCTCCGTTGGCTTTCAAAACAAATGTATTAATCATCATTACACACACACACACACACACACACACACACACACACACACACACACACACACACACACACACACACACACACACACACACACACACACACACACACACACACACACACACACGCAGGAACGTAGAACACGGGTGGGCCAGGGTTGGTGTGCCTGAGGGACTCGTCAAAGAGACGCACTGACACCTCAGCCCAGCCTTTACTGCTGCTATCATAGCAACCAAGGTCAAGTTGTCTCAGGCTGCATGCGCGTGCATGAGAAGGAAAGTGTAACGCACTCCCAGAAGAGCTGATGTGAAATAATGAGCTAGTCGCTGTCAGGGTGGAGGAGGGAGACAACACAACTCCCTCCGCTGTGCAGCACGGCACCACCTCTCCGGACCCACAATCAGCCACACACCAACACATCGAAAAAATGTCCCCAGACAAGTCGACGTGGAGCAACGACGACGAAAAGACACCTGCAAATAATGTTAAACACTGAGATGCATGGACTGATGCTGTTACCATGGATTTCCACAACACAACAACTGGATTCGATTTTAGGACTTTGGCACCTGTGGAGCCAAGAAAACAAAAGAAGAATGCAAAGCAGGGTGTTCCACAGGATGCTGTTTAGCCGAGGACGTAAATCGGACCCCCAAGCATCATGATCTATTCAGCTCATACTCACACTCATTACATATATCAGAACATGCTGTGTAAAATAGCACCTTTGCACTTTTCCCACTGACGGTAAAGGTTTTATTTCATTTTATTTATTGTAAGTGTAATAATGTTTACGATGTTTGCGGGGGTGGTCTTTGTTTCTGGCGAGCTGGCCAACCTCTGCGATAAAACAGTGAGAAGAGAGAAACCGTGCAGAGTAATAACACAGTTTACTTTACCCAGTTGTGTAGTGATACAGCAGGTGATGCATTTGGTGACTTTTTAATTTTATATGACCTCACTCCAGCCAATAGAAGCAATCACAACATCTGAAACTTGTGTGGTGATTCACAGTATCGTTGCAAACATTGTATCACACATTTGTTCATGGTAAATAGGCCTTTACTGCAGAGCTGACAGTGAAGATCCAGCGAGAAATGGGTAATGATCAGGCAACAAAAGATTTCAGTCAGATTTGTACGGCCGACTTTATGATTGCGGTGCATGATGAGCACCTGAAATCACCAGGGGAGTCTCGTTATATCTGTGATAAGAAATGGTGAGCCTCGGAGTTCGGAGATCAAGATGTCTTACGAAAGAGCAGGTTATTGATTTCCACTAAACCCGGTGGGAAGATGGCACATGGGCCAAGACAGAACCTGTTGAATTTTGTTGTTGAATATTTCTCACTTTCTTAAAAAAGATATATTTTAATATTTTCCTCAATTTACCAGGGAATAATTCTTGAATATTGCTGGGGAAAAAAATCAATATTTAGGGGGCTGATTGTTGGACCTTGGCAGAGGTAAGTGCTCTTCTGAGTGCAATTCTTGTCTATCTGCCTGTCAGTCTGTCTGCAGGATGACTCAAAAACTATTGAACCAAATTCCATGAGGTTTTGCAGAGGGGTGGACCATGACCCTGGGAAGAACCCATTAAATTTTGGACTTTATCCGTATAAACGGGCAAATCCAGGATTCAGTCTCGACTGGCGTAACACTACAATACTAAAAGGAACCTAAATACAGAAAGAATACCTGAAGATGGAAAAATCCTCTGACATTATTGGACATTTGAAAACATCGGATCACTTTCTGTCTAAAAAACAGTTTTTGTTGTTGACCTGAATGTTTTTACCTTTCATATGTTGTACTACAGGCAGACAGGCCAAAGGCACAAAACCTGTCAAATTCATATCTATACAACACGATAACTTTCCAGTCAAGAACGATCCTTGACAAGAAGAGACCATTTCGGACATTTCTCATGCACCGATTAAAACACAATGATGAGTTTAGTGCAGAGGGTTTGAAGAGGGAGCTTTTGATTCGCAACCGGTGGTTTGAAGTACAGAGCTCTCTCCCATCGAGTTCAATTTATTCTTGTTTTAGTCTCCGATTTATCAGTATCTCGACTCCGAACACAGCACCTGTCAGAGCTGTTGCAATCTTCAGTAGAGTGGTGTCGCTCCTAACACAATCTGCCACAATCCACTGAAGAGGTGCAAAAATGCAAAATAACTTTTTCTCTCTTCTCATACATGATTAAAAACACAAGCCAGAGGCCGCCGTTAGAAGCACAGCCCGTCTAAAATTCATACAGGCTGGGATCCTGGAGACAAACGCATGCCATCTGAATTAATAATGACTTGAAAAACACTTTGAAAAGCTCTCAAAACATGTGTGTACACGTCACCTTCTCACATGCAGTTCTGATATCCAGTCACCGAGCTCTAAAGGTTCATTTATGCTCAATGTTAAATACGTAAACGGAACCGGATGGAGCCTTCTGCTTGTACTCTGCTTTCATTTTGTCCATATTTGTGCACATGTTCTGAGAGTTTACATGGATGAAACAGACAGAAACAGAGCAACCGCAGGAAAATCGTGGGGGCCAGAATAGCCAATATTTCCATTGAGCCATTGGACACAAGCAAGAAATTCCAACAATTGCGGAGCCTTGCGAATGAGACACTTTGCAAGATGGTAAGTTGCATCACCACTAATTTCAACACAACCGGTTTTCCCTTTTTCATCACAGATACCTTGTCACAACCTCCACTGTCGCTAAGTTTGCGACAAACTCTAAAGTCTACGCTGCCCTCTACTGGAAGTATCGTTTAGCAACCATCCCGTAAAGGACGCATGGAACATTGACCGTTACATAATTTTAAACAGACTTATCCCTTTTCGTACGTAAAAGCACCATAAATGAGGCTTAATACTGGCTCGGGGAAATATAGAGCACCATCTTAATGTTTATGAGGATACACTGCACTTCTATAAATATAAAACATGACATAAAGGCTGGAGTACTTATACATACAAGGTCAAAACTGCACTCGCAGAGAAACAAACTACGTCTGTGCCTGAGAAGTGATTTATTTAGTTGATCCAGACCAGTGGCTCCGATCCCACTGGCTGCAGATCAGCATCTTTCTGTGGTTCAACAGTTCTCTGAGGAGTCGCGGAACAATATTAAATGACTCAACAAATATTCCCCCAAAATAAAGTATCTTGACTTATGCTCGAACATAATACGGAATCATACAAAACTGCCAGCTGTCCTATTAACTTCCAGCTCATCCTCGGCCCCGGTTTTGGTTTTCCTGTGCGAGCCCCCAGGGTTCAATCTCAGGTCCTTCTCAGTTCATGTGCTTCCACTACGTCACATCATTGTAAATATAGTGGTCCCTTCCACTGCTTTTTGGCTTTACTAAATGGCCTCTGTGTCGTGAAATTACTGGCATATTTATATATTGTCTGAGCTAATAACAGACGTTTCCTTACTGAAACGCCCAGACTCAGATTCTACAGAAGAACCTCAAAGAGAACCTATAAACACAACTTTCTTTTTCTAAGTCAATGATAAAAATGTTTTTTATATTTTTATATTTGACTTTTTACACATGTTGTTAACTTTTTATTAAATATATTTTATTTTCCATGTCATGATCCTTTACAAATCTTAAATCATTTATGAATCTTAATCCTCTTATCATTCTCGTTGTAGTGCATTTTATTTAGGATCATTTCACAAGAACAGGATGTAGAATTAATCCAATTACTTACAATGTGCTGCTGTAAAAAATGTATGGTGCCAACCTACCCTGTAAAATTAAATAAAAACAAATAAATAATAAATCTTGTTGAAAAAATTATAATTTGGGTTTATGGGGCTGGAGAAACGTTGACCTCTCTCTGCTGTCCTCTAATTTTTTTGTCATTCTATTGTCACAAATCTACTCGTTCTCATTATCTCGCTTTCTTTTCCTCTCCCTGTGTCTGCTTTACTTAGCCACTGTCTCTGTCTCTCCTACTCTTCTGCGTTAATTGCAGGAACTGGAGACAAATCTGACCTTTTCAATGTAATCATCCCTTTGGCTCCATTAGATCTACACTTCGGGTCCAATCACAACACAGACACACACACACAGACACACACACGCACACGCACACGCACGCCTCAAACCTCCAGAGGTTAATCAGAGTGAAAGTAGCTACATCCAGGGACTTGATAATCATTCCATTCCCTCTGGATAGTCTCACCGTCCCCTCACCGTCGATGCCCCGCAAAGGCCTTCAGTGGTGCCAAAGCAACTGGGGGAAAAACTGTGGTCACATGCAGAATATACTTTTCACCTCTCCACAGCGGTTAGCTGCTGCACATGGGTCATAAAGCAAATTCAACACACGGGAGAGAAATAGCTGCTATGAATAACAATGGGAGGGTTTTGTCGCTAGTGTTCGTTTTCAGATGATAAAATCATTTTGTAGGGATTACATCTGCACTCTCTTTGTGTGTGGTGGATGGTGTTTGTATGGACTTCAAGGTACGGTGTGAGGCAGAGGGGAAAGAGATGCTGATGAACTCCCACGTTCCAACAAAACAAGCGCTTTCTGAGGGACACGGTGGAGCCTTGCAGATGAAATATCTGTTAAAAGAAGAACCAATGCTGTTCTGCTATGATTTCTGATTGTCTGTCGAAACTTGTTTGGCTGAAGAAGAAAAAGATGTTGGGTCTGTAGAAAGATCAAGAACAGAGAGAAAGATAGAGTGAAAAGGAGATGAGGACAAGGACAAGTTGTCTCCTGACATGCCCGCGGAAAGACAGGGGACATGGACGATATTAGCTTTCCACTCACATTACCTCACACCGACAGTGATTCAATTTACACCGCACACGCCCGCACGCACACACACACCTAACTGATGAACACATGATCACTGGAAGGCAAACACACAGTGAATACATGAGCGACACACACAAACACACATGTCCCATCAATTAGGAGCGAGCCATCCTGTGATCAGTCACAACTGACTTCCAGCCATTAGCCCAGACAGCATGTTACAAATTGTGGCTTCTCTCCTCCCTTAACTCAACTGTTGTTGTTTTTTTGTTTTCCATTCTGCCTCTTTAAAAGGCATCAGAATAATTAATAACTGGTATCATTCCAATAAAGCTATTAGCAGTCAATACAATTGTTCATTCTCTCAGTCTTCTCCTTCCCTCTTGCGTTTTCTTTCCCTCCGCTTCACTCCGTCTCCCTCCTTTTCTATGATAGATGAACTTGCTTGGAAGCAGCTGTAATGCAGAATAGCTTTTAGGCACAAAAAGAATACAAATAAAAAATAGAAAAAAACCAGTAAAGCACGCCAAAATGGAAAAACACAGGCCTGCCACAACAAAGTGGACCCCGGGTTATGAAAAACAACAGCAGCAGCACATCACTGCTGGTGTCCTTCTGTGCCCTTGAGCTCTGGATGTGAACATAATCAATGGTCCCTATTTTGAATTTCCTGTTTCCTATGTGGCCATGTTGGGCCATGAGATTGGCAGGACTACTTGGAAATAAAATGTCCCAATAATAATGAATCAACAGGATCATCCCCGTTTCAAACCATAACACAAAACAGTAACTCACAATATTTATAATACTTTTTTCTAATCACAAACATCACTTTTGATGCATAAATCAAAACCAGAAAAAACAAGGACATTTTTTAAAGTTTTGATCAGAATGCAATACCACCACACAGTGGAGAGTCTCTCGTGCCGGGGTGCTGACAGCTTCAGTGTTAACGCAGCTTAACAGCGGTAGTTTCTGCTCTGGCTGTGCACGTTCCCGTGACTGGTATGCAGTTCCACAACAGGAAGGCTGAACTCAGCGAACCTCTCACACCGGAGCTGAAAGGATCTGGGCGGCCAACAACAAATCACACTCCACGATGACACCAGAGTAGCTGTTTGTGGCAAGTTCAGTTTGAACGAGCAACAGCCAATGGGAAAAGTCCAACAGTCAGCCGGCCAATCAATGGTGTAACTCGGTCACTCAGTCAGTTATGGACATTGGACATATTTATCTCAAGAATTTACAGTGTGGGGCATTCTGGGAGCCATTACATTAAGGTGCATTCCATATAACCCCATGGTCCTGAGTAGGATTCTGGCCAAGGACACTATTTTCTCACCCGGTGCTATCCAATAAAAAGCAGAAACCAAAATAAGACAATTGAAAACAAAGTTGTTGTTTTTTTTCTCCCTTTGATAATAACTAAAGTATGCATTCAGCTTTACCACCATAAAATTGATACTGATCTGTGTTGCGAAAAAAACCTGTTGCACTAACAGTTTAAATTTTCCTAAAATCACAAGATTAAAAAGCTGGATCGATACAGTGAAAACACAGTTTCTCTTTCTGTTTGTGTCTCACAGTGGGATGTATTGATTCTGTTGACTCAAAGTATTAATATCAAGAGGGCCCAGCTATACAATCTGTCCCTGGCAGAGACCTGATCAATTAAGTCCTCATTTATTATTCAAATCCTGTTCATTTCCCCAGCTATGGAGGGGAATTAACAGCACTGTATACCGAGAAAAAAAGAGAAGAAACGATAGAAACCCTATGTAAAGAAGAGCTCATATCCTTTAATGCATAAAAACATATCATAATATATTCTAAATTGCTCTTGCTGCACATAATAACAACAGCACTGCACCTGTGTGTTGTAAAAGAGGAGAAAAACAAAGCTATATCTACTGTATATGCTGATTCTTCATTTTCTCCCTATTCTCTCTTTCCCTGAGGATGTGGTGTGATAGCATACGCTCTGTAATGGCTCCATGTGGTACAGCTTTTAGGGGTAAATTGATGTCAGTGACATCGTTGTAAGTTTGCATAAAGCCGTGGGAAGAGGAGCAGAAGGAAAAGTTTTTGCTGCCGGGTTTGAAAGCAAATTGACAGCAGCCTGCGCTATCTAACACTTTTCAGATCCTCAAACCCATGCTAACCTTTCTGCAATCACAGTCCAGCATGCTGGATAGAGCTTTGAAGCAGCCCACACTGGCAGCTCCAGGCTGTGAACGCACCACTTCATGAGCTCATACCTCGGTAGAGAAAAGTTTTTAAAAAACGAGGGAAAGAAATCTTTGGACATTTATGTAAAACTATGAAAATATGTCCATGGATACCTATTCTGCTCATATTCAGGTTCATCATTTTTACTTGGGTAACTACTTTAAAGATTTACATCTTTTACTTGTCTCATGTTCAGAAAAGACATCCCTTTCCTCATACTGACCATTGCTGCTACTGGTCTTTTCAGCCTGTCTGAAACACTTGGCTTAAGCTACTGTCTCTTTAAGGCCCCCCTCTTGATAAAGACGAGTCTGTTCTGATTGGCCAGCAGAGTCACCAATTCCAGCGTTAAAGGAAATGTCTGCCTCCGCTCTCACTTTACGTGGCTCTGTTAGGGGGCGTGCCCGACTCTTTATGCAAATGTGGGGCATCATGATGTCATATGGCATCACAATCTCCAGGAAGTATTGGCCAGACGACGAAGTTCATGAGCAGTGTTTTCTGTGAGCTCCCTTTGGAGTTTTTAACTTTGCAGACCTTTTAGATACAAAAAAACCCATATAAGTTGAAAAACTCAAAAAGCATAACATGCCTCCTTCAATCTGTATGTTACTGACGGTACATTGAACACACGCACTCTTGCAAATTAACTGCAACTCTGCGTGGATAAAAAGAGATTGGATTAGTGCTGTGTCTGTGTTTTTATCGTACACGATGAAAAACAATAAAAGAAAAAAGCCACGTGGCCAAAAAAATTAATGAAGCACCTTGACTGACTGTACAAGTGCATAGTTGCATAGCATCAGGGTTAGCCAAAGCACTTACAGCACAATGGGGTGCAACATCAAACTGTGAGGCAACATCTGTCAAAATTCCAGGTTCTGGTGCAGATGGGAGGTTTAGTACAGTCATGGGAACCTGTTCTGCTGCATAGCAACCACACAGTATTTCTGAAAGTACAGTGAATCAACACAGAGAAACACTGAGCTCGGACTTGTGTGTGGATGATGTGAGAAAAGTTGAATTCATGATCAGAGCTCAGCTGAATGTCTCGCGCCTCAGTCTTCTTCTTAAAATGACTTAGAGGTGGATTAATTGTGGATTCACTGAACACGTTCTGTGGCCATGTTCTCTGATGCTACAGACTTGAGGTTAATTCACCACCCAACAATTCCCAAGGGACCGAACTGAGTCAGCAATGACACCAGATGATGCGGCAGGATTTAATCTGAAACTGATCAGCGCAGGAGGAGGCAACAGCTTGAGTTTGTTAGCACTCATCCAAGGCCTTGGAACTGGGACGCGACTCTACACTTTTTCAGCTCAAACCAGATACATTTGTCAAAGTTTGGACACGGGGTGATCTTTTCATTAAGAGGAGATCTGTGCCCTGACATTTACAACACCTGTTAAAATGAAGATGTATTACATATTTCACAAGGTGGCGAAAAAGGCATCCATCTCCGTGCCCCGCCATCTCCCTCTCTCTCTCGTGAAATGTTGTTCAGTTAGTGGCTTATTAATTTAAAGTGTACTGCGTCGGCCCATCCTGGGTGAATATGCTAATCAACAATTTTGAGACTTAATGAAGTATTTTTTTACGAGAGGCTGTAAAAGTATTTTTGGGAAATTCGCTGTCAGGTTCAATAGCTCAAAGTGACGATCCAAGGAGAAGCATATCAAATCGCCCAGTATATTAAACAGGAAGTGGAATGATGCAAAATCTGAGCAAGATTTAAGGGGCAGTTTCGAAGGCAACATGGCTGCAACAATTGAGTTAGCGAAGAAAGGTTTTGTTTAATCAAATACAGACCATAAAAATCAAATAAATGCCTGTTTTTACATTTTAATATTAAGAAGAAGTTGTTATATATGTTCTCAGAAGTACTTACATCATAGAGCTGGATGATATGGCCAAAAATAATTAAATAATGTCACATTATCGTTTCTCTTGAGTTTAAAGTCTTTTGCTCTTAAATGAATGTAGTTATTTAACATTATTATATTATGAGCAGAAAATGACAAACACTTGATAACAAAACATTTTACAAATCTGGGGTAAATTTGTGTGTTATATCTCCTCACTTTAAAAAGTTCCGTATTAATAAAGTTTATTATTATAATTATTATTATTTACTTGCACAATTTTAAAGCAATATATTGATGTAGGTTGAAGTTTTGTTTTATTGCTTTAGACAAAAATTACTGTGCAATAACTATTGACATTGTTTTATTGCCCAGCCCTATAACACCAACTAATAAACCTGCGAGAAAACATAATTTAGTTTGTCCTTGTGTCCATTTTGTTTTCCAGTGAACTCTCCAATCAGTTTGGAATAGAGCCTGAGGTCGATATGGATATCAACATAAGGGAGTAAAGATTTTTCTGTACCGATACCGATCGTTTCTGCTTTCTTCATTCTGTAAAATAAAACTTTTCATATCAGCAAACATAAATGCATGATACTGATAAAAGTGTCAAAGGTTCAAATCAGCCAACAGATAAATCAGCCAGGCTGTAGGTTGGACTTTCAACCAGTTCGGCTGATTTATGGAGCTAATTTATTGATTCCCCGTATTTGCAGTACTGGTAAGATATATCCATCCATTTAAGAGGTGAGTGTGTTTTACTTCATGAACAGGGATTTAATATCATATCCATATGTAGGATTTGATTTTTCAGACCAGAGCTGCAGAAATTACCAAAACACAACAAACCATAATTGCTGCTACCTATTCCATCCCTTTCCTACGTAATTTAACATTACTGTGACGCTGCCATCTAATTTTATTTCATTAATCATTTTTATTTTACAATATGCACTGCTCCTTTACTGTGATAAAAATTTAATTAATGCTAATGTAGATGAAGACTTGAAATGAGAAGCAGAGAGCAGAGAGAAAGAGATAGAGAGGCCACTTAACAAGCTCCACTGTCATGTCTCTCTCACAATGCCACCACATGTCACCCATAACATCTTCAAATTAAAGCGACAACGTGCTGATCAACGAGTGAGAACGACAGAGGTGGGTGAAAAGAGGAGGAAAAGAGGAGGAAAAGAGGAGGAAAAGTAGAAACCAGTGAACCTCACACTCCTTCTGTGTCTTTGTGGGACTTCTCCTCTGCCCACCTCCTTCTGAACGCCGCCTCCCCTCCACGCCGTCAGCGTTTATTCCTCTATGAAAGACCCTGATCGAAGAGTTATTTGCATGATTGCATTTTCCATACCTTGCATTAATCGTGCAGCGGGGATGAATAGTTAATGGCCTATCACATTTAAGTAGCCATCTCGAGCAGCCATCACATTACAGCTCCCTCAATCTGCTAATGAAACAGGTCTCTCTCAGTTTCACTTTCACTCCGAACCAGACACCAGGTCCACTCAGGTCAGGAAGACACAAAATATAACAAAATATGTGCATGAGAAATTAAATTATAACTCATCAGGGATAAATCATATTGATGATCTTAACAGGAAAGACACAGCTGCACGGACATAATGGCTCAAATAAGGTGTTCAGTCAGTATTTTGTGTGACCAGTCTTAGAAGTCAACTCAAGGGGCGTTCACAGAGTGCGTACCGAGGCTGATCGCTGCTACGTCAGGGCATAACACCCTATCACACCATGTTAAACAAAGTGGGGAAAAAGAAATCTGCATCCTCAAGTTATCACGACCCCCTCAAAAATGTAATGGGTTCTGCTTTGGGTCCACTTTATCCTGCTAACTACCAAACGTAGATGAAAACATAAAGGGTAAAAAAAAAAGTCCCCATCCCAAATAACCAGACAAATGCAAAGAAGTTCATTTATTTGAAACATACTGGATGAGCTGCCTCAGGTATAAGCAGTGCTCCACATAAATTTAATCTAGTGACAGTAAGTATTACTATTAGGCTGCTCTACTACTTCCAATTCTGTGTTTAGACTGTGAGGGAAAAAATGGTACAACTTCCCAGCAATGAGTCAAAGAAAAGACTGCATTCATGTGCGTTTCAGCAAATTGTTTTCCCCATTTCCCATACGGCTAAACAGAGAGAGAGCCAGGGACAAAAAAAAAAAAACCCTCATACCACAAGGTCATTGACGCCACACTATTCATATTTCTACTCGTTCTGGGTTATGGCGAGCTCTTCCAAGCCCTCTCACCACCCACAACAACCACCTTTTTACTGCCTCCTGCTGGGACGAATTTCCGTAATCTTCAGAATCTGCAGCCAATACATTTCCCGAGAGAATTCTCTATCGTATTGAAGACTGAGGATCAAAAAGAGGGAGAAGCCCGCTACACTAATGTGAATACATACACGTATTACCAGGAATACGCCCGCAAAATTCACACTTACTATATTGTACGTGTGCACACAGCCACATGCACACACTCGCTAAGCTCTAGAGACCTCTTTTAATAGTGTTTGGCTTCTAGAGGATCTGACAGGACCTTGGAGCAGAGGAGAGTTTAAATAGTGATTGCCTTGATGAAAGAAAAGGTGACGCCAGAGAAGAAGAGGAGGAGGAGGGAGAAAAGAAAATATGGATCCAGTAAATGGAGTAGGATGTATGGAGCAAGAGAAGAAAATAGAAAAAAAAAAAAACGTAAGTCAGAGGGTGAGAATGCATAAGCCTAAGCAAATATTTATTACTGGTCTCTGAAGGGTGGCGGCGTGAGCTGAATAGACTGGGACTTGGAAACCACTGTTACCGGTGGCGATAAGGGACTGCTTCACAGTCCTGCAATCTGACAAAGGCTTAGTCGGTAATGGAAGCAGACCTCAGACCGCAAAAAAAAACAACACAGCAGCTTTAGCACATCATAAGAGCCGAGCATCAGATAAGCCAAACCCTCTTCAGGTCCAACAAAGTAAACGTTTAAACATCAAAGATGTTTATCGCTCAGGATTTGTCTGAGGGGAACTTTAACTTTAACGTGAACACCTGAAACTACAGCCAGAGCCAGGGAATATTAATTAATTTGAATATTAATTTAAGCGCAGGTCAGCATACTGATTTGTGAGCGTTTAAAAGGTTCATTCTGCCTAAAGGCCTGGCTGCTAGCTCCTCTGAATAACAACTGAACGCCCCGCCGAGGAGTCCTGAGACAACACACTAAATCTCCCCAGCTGCTGCGATGCTGTCGTGTCGCTGACCTTGTGCTTTGACTTCACCATGAAGAGGCACCATTGAAAAGACAAATGTATCCTGAAGTCAGTGGGTCAGCCCCCGAACAAGGAGCCCGAATGTTTCATCCCAAACCAAAGTGCACATGCTAAATGTTTAACCACACGCTGATGAGACAGCATAGAAACTGGTTGGAGGAAAACCTCAGATATGAGTGGGGAACTCAAGAAGAGAAGAAAACAAATGCATACGTAAACGCACATTGTCAGAGGAGCTCATGCGGGCGCACACATCACACACACCACATACTGTACACTGTAGACAGACTTCACTTTTGGTTTTGCTCATGTTCTGAAGTTTGACGGAGGAAGTTTCCAGAGTTTCTGGGCAGAGTCGGGAGAGTGTTTTAAAACATTAAAGTTGAGGTTCAGAAGTTAGAAGGCGTGATCGAAACAGACAGGCCTTATGTCACATCTCAGGCAGGTTAGTGTTGACTGAAAAGGGAGGGAGAGGAGTTTGTCTGGGTGCATTGTGAGTCAATGTGTGCGAGTCCTTGGGCTGGTGAGGTGATGTATTGGGTATTAACAATACATGAACATTTGCATAAAATCTACATAGATATAAAAATGCACACATAAAAATCTATCAGATCACATTATGGTCCAGGAGCCAGCTCTCAAGTTGTTCATAAATTCAAACCCAGACACTCAGTAGAGCGCACACCACCACCAAGGCCCAACATTACTCTTACATTTATTTACTTGTTTATATCATTCCCCAAAATATGGCAGATATTTTCATCTAGAGCCATGAATTAAACACTTTATTCTACCAAAACCTGTCTAAGAAAGTTAAAAAAAATCCTGGATCCTTCCCTTTGTCCGGACCTGCGCCTAAATGTAATGGGTTCTCTCGCTACCTGTGTCCTGTCCTTCCTCCAAGTTTCGTGGAAATCTGTTCAGCAGATTTTTCGTAATCCTTCGGATCATAACCTCCTTAGCGGAGCTGATAAGTATTTAATAATCACTCAAACAAAACAAGAGTCACCAGCTGAAAACATGAAACCCCAAAATATCAAAAGGCACTAGTTCACTACCCGATTAACATAACTGTGCATTTTCAGTTCTGCTCCGCAAACAAAATGGTCATGGACAGACACACACAGACACACACACAGACACACACACAGACATACACAGAGATAATGTTCCACTTCATCCAGCTCTTACATATTTTAGTTATTTGATGTGAAATTAAAAACGTTAAAATGCTGTAAACTGTGAAGACATTACACAAACACAGCATGCCTCTAATGACCCAACATTATGCTAATAATGTTCAACTAAATGACTAAATACCAACAGTTAACTTGGCGTAGTTGGTACCACTCACTTCAAACTGTAGAACTCTACTAACTCCAGTTTCTCTCTCCATGTGTGTACGAATACAACTTAAGATGCTACAGCGACTCTGCCAGAGGTTGTTGGTTTTGATTTGGTGGAACAACCTGGCATTATTTAAGACTTAAGTTTTAATGGTGCCACCAAATTCAGTAAATGACTGGTTAGAAACTATGTAGTAGTTAGTAAGACCATTAGAACTTTATATAGTAACAGATCTAAGAATAGCTGGGGCAAAACTATCCAGGTGCCTCAGTCTGCAGTTGTGTTCTTAACTAGAGAAGTTGCGAGCAAGCAGCTGGCGTATGCAGGTTTTTCAGAGTACACACACACACCACAAACACACACACTCACACACACTCACGCATACCAAAACAAAGAACAGGAATAACAATCAGCACAGCATTTGTCCCCAGGAGCTCCCAATACAAACCAGGTGAGCAACAATAGGAGTTAATAACTCCAATTTACTTTATTATTCAGGTCCCATCGCAGAGCACTGTTTAAAATACCAATTTGAAACAGTAAATCAGCCATGCAGCAAAAAACGTTTATCTCTGGGGACTAATACACACACAAATATCCCACCAAACGAATCTGAGCAGACACACAGTCCCCTCCATCCATTTAGCATGCTGTGATACCAGCAATTTCCTTTTCTTCTTCTTTGGTGGAAAACGGCCTTCATCTATTTCTCCTCTGCTCAAAACCCTGGGTAATTTTCTTAATCTGGGTCTGATTCTGAACATTTGCATAAAAATGTTCACATTTGAGGCTCCCTTAACATGGCTCTAATACGCAATTACTCCCCTCAATAGTGGTGGCTAATTACAGAGGTGTCAGACAAACAGGTAGCAGAGCGGAGGGGGGGGCCTCCAACACAATGGCTGAGGTGCTAGTCTGCCACATGGGACAGAGCGGCTCAATGGAAAGCAGTAAATTCATTTAGGCTGGCTTCATTAAACCCTGCTCCACGGGTCCTGCATCATGCGCTCCCCTTTGCTCTGCCGCTCTCCCTGTTCTCATTTGTGGGGCAGCGGATGTGCTGTGGGTAAGAAGAAGGCGATCACAGAAATGAATGCAACGCAGGGGGAATGGGGGATTCGCTGCAGGGAGGGAAACAAGGACGTGAGGGAGAGATGGAGGGAGATATACAGAGCCCGGCAGAGAGAAGAAGGGAAGGAAGACCGAGATGAGGGAAGGAAGGAAAGAGGGGAAGGGATGGTATCAATAACGAGAAAAAAAAAAGAACGGAGCAAAATTACAGAAAGTGCTGGTGGGATGGAACAAGGGCATGAGGACATGTGCTCATTTGATGATAAAAAAATAAAGCATAAAAGGATGAGCATATAAAAGAATAATTTTGAATAAGGCTTTTGTTTTATTCATCTGACCCAGTCTTCCAAAAGCCACAGAGAACAGAGGAAGACGGAGAAAATTACAGCTTTGGTCCCCAAAGAGAGGCCAAAAGCCAAGTCTCCAGCATGGTGAAACAAGGGCAGCCGAGCCCCGCGGTCTCTTTACCATTTAGATTATACTGGCAACTTTCTGACCCCACAGTATGGATAACCATCATAAGCCTCAGCTCCTGCAGCGTACCACCTGTAATCCAAACTTATTCACAAACGAAAAACTTCCACTTGTGCACAGACATCCACAAAGTGTCCACGAGCACAAACCCCACTCAAAGAGAGTGCTACTCGTAAAGTACGATCTTTCCACGACTCACTTCGGCACCACTGCCTTTCATTTGCAGCATTCTTTGGCCCGATATCACAGAGCACATTCTGGGAGGACAACCGATATCTGTTGTAAAAACCAACATTGAGGAAGGTATGCCGTTTTCATGAAGGGAAAGAATCCACAGCTCTAAAAGTAATCTGAAGTCTTGGTGGGTTGAGGTGAAAGACTTTTGCTCCCTCCAGAGAGGGAACACGGAGCGCTGATGGTCGTGCATTTCCACAGGACGAGGTGTCCGCTGCTTCGGTTCCTGGCCAGCGGAGCACTTCAGGAGAACATTTCTGTGTGATTACAGTACCTACTTGCTCAGCTGACACATTCAGAGTCACTCAAATCACTTTTACACATTACACGCACATGCAGCTGCTGAATGAACACATGCAGGAGGAAACACCAGTGAGGCTCCATGAGTGAAAGACAGACACGGTGCTTCTAGGAGCATGTGTCCTGTATCTGCAAGTATCCGCAAATATGAATAACTATATTCAGTTTGGCCAAAAATCGAAGTGTCCTTGAATTTGCACAGAAATGTTTAAGTGCCAATACTGCAGCATAATGCAAGATTTTCACCACACTTAGGTTAAGATAAGATAAGATAAGATAAGATAAGATAAGATAAGACTTTATTGATCCACACACAGGGGAAATTCACTTGTTTCAGCAGCAGACAAGTCAGAATGAGGGCAGACAAGAGAATACAAATTTAATAAGGCAATAGAATACAAATGAAATCAAAAATACAGGAGATGTAGTTTGAGCTCCTTTACACGTCTCTAATGTGGAAATCCGATTCTTTGACACATTACCCACTATTGTTTGGGTGAGTCAAACATTACTAATAGCACCTTTCGCTCAGCAGCCACTCAGCTGTCACTGGCAGTGCTTCACAAATCAAATCTTACGACTTCCAGACACGAGAGCACTCCAATCTCACTAAAGACCCCGGGGGACACAGGAGGACTTGGCATCATCTGCAGAGGTCAAGCTGAAGCCCTTCTGTACAGTACGACAAGAGCAAATAGAGATCGTAAGTGAAATATTGTAATTATTCTATATGACCTGTTTCAGTCGGCCAAGGGTTTGACTCCTCCGAGCGTGTGCAGGGAGATGCAGGATGCTGCTGGCCTTGGATCTGTGCCTGAATACTACAGCAGCTCTCACGCTGGTGCAGCCTAAAAGCTCCAGCTGCTCGCCTTCATTGTGTCTCTGCGCCGCGCCACAAATGTTCCTCCATCTCCGATACTTATCAAGGCACTGGAGTTTGACACCGCCATTACTCAAAATTAATAACCACAGCAGCATGTTTATCATTGCACACTTTCACACCCAACCTGCCAGAAATAATCACCTCGGTGTTTGTGTGCGTGACAGAAAGACAGAAAGCGAGGGAGAGACACAGAGGAGAAAACAGACACACAACTGGAGGAGAGATGGAGTGTGAAAACGAGACAGAACAAAGAGACTAAGAGTCGGAGATGAGAGACGCGACTGAGGGAGAGAACTGAGGGGGAAAACTGCCACGTGCACACATGTGCATGTGCCGTACCTAATCACTCTGCCTCCATTACACCTCGTCGTTTTCCTCCACACTTTTTCCTCCCATCATGTCTGACAACAGGGCAACACTTGCTCTCCTTGTGTATTCACTCTGCTAAGCAGGACTCTAATCTCCGCTGACAGCCAATCTGCTCCAACAAAGCAGGCCTGAGTAAATAAAAAAGGGGGCTCGGGTTTTTAATTTACAAATCATGCGAGTGCAGCGTAGGGTCCTGCTGTGACTTCCCCCGGTTGCAGGAGGGAAAAGCGGCATGAAATTCTTCGCAGTGGTCAGGTTGGTCAAATTTTAGATCCTTGTGTGTGTGTGTGTGTGTGTGTGTGTGTGTGTGTGTGTGTGTGTGTGTGTGACAAACAGAAGAGCAGAGAAAGAAGCGACAAGGACAGGGGATGGCCCCTCAGCACCTCTTCTCAAATCTGGAGAGACAGGTGGTGCAGAAACAAGACAAGGACAAATGTCTGTCGCTCGCTGGCTCAGGCTCCACTGACATTTTCCATGGCATTTAGAAAACATCCAACAAAACCAGAAGGAAAAGAAGGGGGGGGGGTGCTAAAAATAGTTGGCTGGAAGAAAAACCTATGTGCGGTTGGAAGTTGAGGTTGTACAATAGATGTAGACACTCATTCAAAATGAGCCCTTATCTTAGGGATCTGCTCACTTTCCCACAGCCTGCTGCTTTCTTCCACTGAGGTGAAACGTAGCGGCTGAACTCAGCAGCCGGAGAGGTCAGTCTGAGAATTCGTACCACAGAGCAACCGCAAGTTTGTCATTTGACTTTTATAGCAGTGACACTCAGCTGCCGGTGGCCCCTATTTATATCAAGAGTGTGTAGGTTAAAAGAAGGAAACAAACCCAAGTTCCCTCTCATTACCACAGGCTGCATTCCCTGGGCCTATATTTATCTGAACTGTGACAGTGACATGTAAAATTAACAATCTTCACTCTTTATTCCATCACACATGGTTAAGAATGAGAGCCTCCAAGCTGCAGCAGCCGAGCAGCATTAGACTGTATAGAGTAGAAACTAAAAAATCAAAGTCTAAATCCTTACTGCAGGATGTTGTGTGAGCTGTTTTCCTGTTTCCAGTCTTAATGATAAGCCACATATGCTAAGCTAAGATATACTTTTCCTAGGATGTCACAGCAGTTCTATTGCATCACATTTCATTTGTCTGCAATCTTTTTTCATGCATTTCTTGAGTCTGCACTTGTCAATGTGTTAATAACTGCTCCTGTTATTGTATGTTTCTCTGAAGTTTCTCCTCCACCAGCATCAGACTTTCCTCTTTGCTAGTTTCTCTTTCTTTATGGTTGGGCCACTTCAATATTATTGCATCCCTATTTAAATGGTTGAAACCACTTGTTGTTCACTTTTTGTGTTAATTCAAATAAAACTGACTTAACATTTTAATCACAGAGACCTTTAGGAAATATGCCTGTATACGACTAATTTGCAAATATGTTTTTTTTCCTGAATATTCTTCTATTAACAAAATAGGGGTTGATTTATGCATTTATCAAGTTGAAAAAAAGGTTCAGAGGATTTTTTATAATGTGATCCTCCAGTTCAAAATGTGTTGGTTAAAATTTAAAAAAATAATTCTTTAAAGGGGACATAGCATGCAAATTCCACTTTGTTAGTGCTTCTACAGGTTAATGTGGGTATCTGGCATGTCTACCAACCCAAAAACTCTGGGAAAAAAACACTTGCATGTTTTGTTATGGTTCCTCTAAGTCAGAAACGTCATGCTTGAGTGACTCGATTGAGCTTCCTGGGTTTTGTGTCGTAACAAGGTACTGGAAGTCTCCCTACATGGCCTTGGCCCACCCCCCACCTCACCCCCCTCAGCAACTTGTGGTAAAATGGGCATGCTATGTCCCCTTTAAGATTAAGACTGGATACGAGCACCGGTCTCTGGGTTCACAGTCCTGTGCTTTGTAAACCCACTATCCATCTCATTCATTCATGAAGGTCGCGCTTCTTTCAACATCATTTTTCGGAGAAAGGTTTGGAAAATAACATCCTTTTTTTTTTTTTAAGGATGAATGGGGCTACATTAAATTCTTGATTGCTTATTCCTTTCTGAACGTGTAATTGCATGATGATGAAGGGTAAATCTTTGACTCTGATGTTTGATGTCCAAGAGTAATTCATTTCAGCAAATAACTTTGTATTATTCCTGAGTTGGCTTTAAAAATATCCTGAAGTACATTTTGAAAAACACAGGCCTTGGTCACCTTCACTGTGACCAACCACAGTAGAGAACCCTACTGTCATTTGACACATCATTGATCACACTGATGCATCATATCCTCATTCAGTTCTGGGGTTTAACTGTGAGATCTGCCAGCTGGCTGCAACCGAGGCTATTTGGAATGAGCCTCCGCCGCAAAACGCCTCCAAATCCACACGCCTCACTTCTTTAGAGTGAAGGTGTGTTTCTGAGAGAATGCTTCGCCAATTATTTTCTGCCTTATAAGCTCCTGAAAGTCAGAGAGGGCCCCTGGTCGTCCCTCATGTGGTCCGATTTTTTTAAATTTTGTTTAAAAGGGGGCGAAAATATAGAGCAGCCAATTTGGGCTGTGATTTGTGATGCTCATAAGTGATGGAGATATGTGGAGAATGTTGGCCTTAAGAAAAAAAAGCTAATAAAGGGGAAAAAAGGGAGGAATATTGATGGCTCTGTTTAAATGAAGCTGTTGGAAAGACTGAGAGAAGAAGAGAGACAGAGAAAGAGAGGGAAAGAACAGCAGGGAGTTTGGGAACTGCCCAAATTCCAACAATATAGACCCCATAAAAGAAATGACTTACTAACTCCATGCATCTGACTGGAGGTCAGCTGACCGCAGCTAACTCACAAACACACACACACACACAAGCATAGGGTCACAGCGGAGGACACACATAAAGCTGCATGTCAACACAGGCCTTGTGTCCAGCAGCAGGGTTAATGTTAGCTGAAGAGTGGCTGCATCTTTGTTTTCGCCAAAACCACCGAGGACGCCTCTTGGCACTCACACACACACATAAAGTCGTGTGTCCAAATGCATGACATGTATTTAAAGTCCATGTTTAAGAAAAGCACAATATGGTGAAAAACTAATTTAAGAAAAAGGCAAATAATACGATAAATCAACAGAAATCAAGAATACGCCGTGCACAGGCAACACAAAGGCTCCACTGAGTTTCTGCAAAGAGACTAAAAGGACGGATAGCAAGTAACAAAAACATGAAAGAAAACCGTTTAACTTTGACATTGTGTTCTCAACTTGTTTCTAAAAAAAGTGAGAGCTGCCATTTGCTCTGCCGTTTCACTTTGATCATGACTCGCTCCCCATTTTCAAACGCTGTGACATTTGAAAGACACAATCCGTTTGGTCCCCCATCATCGCTGGGAGAGGATACAGAGAAATAGCAGGGCCAACAATGCCCACCTGCAGCACATCACATCCCCTCTCCCCGAGAAATGACAGTGACCACAAAATAGGCGTCACACTGGCACAATCTGCCCGTCGGACGGTGACGATGGGAAGCCCATATTTGGTCATCATTTCTCGCTTTGTGGCACTGGGATGCTGCTTTTGGCGATTGCTGAGGAAGATGGAGGGAGCAAGGGGACACAGTGTTTATTTTTCTCTTTTCTTCAAGATGAGAGAAAAGAAGGAAGAGAAGAGGGAGAAGAAGTGAAGGAGAAATGAGCAAAATGCTTTACCGCCCACGGAGCTCTATCTCTCCAATGGCCCCTTGTCGGGGGACAAATTGATCCTGGAAATAAGGGGTCATTTCCTCTGCCTGTTTACCCGCTCACAGCACACTGTCACCAGTTTGACACACACACACACACACGCACGCACGCACGCACGCACGCACGCACGCACGCACACGCTGACCCAGCTGTGGCCTCACAGAGCTAATGTGAGGGGTTGAGTCATTCTTGTCTTCACTTGCTTGACAACAAGCAAGCAACCTGTGTGCGTGTGCGCGTGTGTGCGCGTGTGTGTTTCCCTGATGACAGCAGTGACCCTGATGACCTTTGACTCTTTGAACTCAGAGCTAAATCAACAATTTCTTAATGAATGATCTGGAAGTATCTGCATACAGATAAATCATCAAATCAAATGTGATTTCAGGAAACTAACTGCATGCATAACAGTGCTCCAGACTAACCTTTTCATTTAGGTGCACCAACACACACAATTTTCACTGTGCCTTTTTGGTACGGCTATAATACACCTATTATACATTTTATACATTCCAAAATCGATTTAATTCTGATTCACAAGGTCTAGATTCGATTTGATTTCCAATTCGATTCCATAAGTTTCAGTTAAGGATATTTCATTAGACAATACCAATTTTGCCTGGATATGAAAGAAATTGTGTTTGAATTCACAAAATTATTTCATCTAAAAAAATGCTTTTGAGCTACTTTAACCATTTCACCTCTCAAACACCTAAAGGAACAACAGGTGAGGAGTAGGTGCAGGTAGTGCAGAGCCATGATCGCATCAATTGTGTAAAACCTGATTTAAATCACTATTGTTAATTTTCCATTTCAGTGAAAAATAGGTCACACAGATAAATAAGATAAGGAATTTGGGTTCTGCAAAAAAAGCATGAAAATTATATATACTGTGGTTCCTCACACTTACACCATCACCTTCCTCTGTCACCTGAATCTGTCTGTAAATATTACCTCCTCAAACCAGACTCACACTACTCTCTGTCTCCCTCGCTCTCACACACACACACACACACACCTCCACATTCTTCGAACCGTGACGACCACCCACCCAGTTTCTCCCTTTAAATAAATCTCCTCCACTCTGAGTGTGTGACTGTAAAGTGTAACAATAAAGCAACTATGACTGGAGGCTTTTATGTGCTCCGAGTCCTTGAGCAGCAGTCAGCATGTACACAATACACACAATACACACGCTCACAGGCCCGGGAGGCAGAGCAGAGCAGCCAACGGCCTGTGTTACCTCTGCTGGTTTTTTAAAGTCCTCCTCTGGTGGAGGGGGTGGAGCAGTGCAGCATCAGAGCAGCAAGCATGTCAGGCTCCTCAGCTACGACTGTCCACCTCAGCCTCTCACCCCCCTGCTCCCTCTGCCTCATTCACACACACACACACACACACACACACACACACACACACACACACACACACACACACACACACACACACACACACACACACACACACACACACACACACACACAATATCCTAGCTTTATCTGCCACAAACTCACAATTTTAAATTCCAATATTCCCACAGGTGATCCCAACAAATCCAGTCAGACACACACACACACCTTCAGCCCCTGAACCAATGAAGTAAATATTATGGAATCAATGTAGTCTTGAATCAATGGAGGCTGTGCCCATGTGTGTGTGTGTCTGCGAGAGTGTGTGTGTGATAAAGAGATGAAGTTGATAACACCATGTGCTCCTGTGAGGTTTTCACCAAACTCCATGTTTTTTTATTGAAAGGTGGTGGGTAAGATATTACCATAACCTTCCCACCACATGTGTGCTGTAAACTCAATAATGCAAAAAAAATGTCACACATGCCTGCACACACACACACACACACACACACACACACACACACACACACACACACACACACACACACACACACACACACACACACACACACACACACACACACACACACACACACACACACACATTGTTTCTCTGCACCGTGGTAAATTCAATATTGAATTCATGCCAGAGTGGGAGTACAGTCGGCAGAGGAGCCCCAGTCTTAGCTGTGAATCAATAGATTAAATAGAAACATATGAATAAAACAAAAGATAATAAATAAAAGACGGGATGGTTTACTCTTCCCATCATATACTGTACAGCCTCTCTCCCATTTGTGAACATGGGGACAGAAAGAAGGAGAAGAGTGGGAGCAGCTACAGGGATGACCAGAGACAGACAGAAAGAAAACAAAGAACGACGTGGCTCTTTTTATGCTTTTAAACTTTTTCATTCTCATGTCCATCTCTCTCCATGTCGGTGTTTGCATAAGGAGCTTATATGTTTTTCTATTGCATGTTTGTTTTTGGTTTTCACTTGAAGTATTTGAATGTGACTAGTATATACCATCACGCTGTGTGTCATACTGTAAACGTCAGCGCTGAAACATCTGTGCGGCCTTGACTCAAGAGTCAGGCGCGTCAAAATCGTTTTTCATCTTTTCCATTTGTGAAGTTCGCGCGTAATTATGTCAAACTTGTTTCAGCTCCAAACGAGCGTGAGTTTGGTCTGCGTGTGCCGCTATTAAAATCCTTAATCGACTAATAGTCACTGGATTTCATCAACCAATCAATGAGGCGATTCAACTGAAAAAAAATCATTCAAATTGTTTCGCTCCTCCGCCGCAGATGAGCGCAGTCATGCAGATGACCTCCAAATCTGGTGCTTGTCAAAGACGAAGGCATAATTGTGAATATTACCGCGATGCCTGAGACGTGATTATTACTTTCCATAAATGACTAACCGCTAGCTCCCCCATAAAAAGACCGCAAAAAAAATGACTAATCAATGATTCTTTGTCAACTAACACCATAATGAGCCATTAGTCAAATAATTTACGGAGTCGGGGCAGCCCCCAGAACCATTGATCTCCTTTTCTTGGACTCATTATATGAGTATTGGCACAGATAGTAGAGGACCTACTGTAATACCACTGTTGGATTATAAACCTCTTTTTGAACCTAAGTTGACAGTTTTTCTCTTCTTTCATCTTGCCCTTACATTTCCGCCTTTTTTTATTTTCCTGATATATTTTCCTGTTCTACATTAATGACCTTTGCTCAGACCGTGTCAGTCAGTCTGTCATGTTGTGGCCCAGAAAACACATCGACACTGTACACTGCACCTTATCCTCGTCTTTACAAATAAAATCTCCTCGACAAACCTGTCGTTGATGCTCCAGTTGAGGCAGAGGTTGAGGGAGCTGAGGTTGCGACATTTCCTCACCACCTCCATCACCGTCTCGTTGTTGAGCTCCGAGATGTGCCGCAGGTCCAGGACACTCAGGTTACGCAGCTACAAGAAGAAACACACACAAGCACATGAATGATTTAATCATGTTTCATTCACACAGAGCGAGTTAGCTGTGCAGCGCAGACAACCAAATAACAACTATCAGTATAGGTCATAAACCTCGCCTCCTCCATGTTAATAAATGGGACATGGGACCTAACTAAAGGCAAAATCATTGTTTCTGCATCCAGCCATGTCACCCATCAACCATATTCAAATGTCTGCATGCAGCCCAAAATGTGTGACTGTACATGTAGACTGTGCCTGCGCCAGGTACAATATATAATGCAGACATAATGACCCTTAAAAAAATCACGTCTCTTATCACACTGACTTGTTATTTGATGCTATGTAAACATCATGGTTTACAGCTGAATGCCACATGACATTCAAAACAAAATGGCAGCGTTCGTATGCGGGATACTTTGGCTTCGTTTTTGTGCAGTGGGAGGAAGTGAAGACGCATCATTCATCTTAAAACACAGTGATTGGAAAGCATTTCCTGTCAGTTCGGAGAGGGACCATCGGTTGATTCTTTACTGTGAATAGTGCAAAAGAAGGAAGAGATGGAAAAGAGACATTTTCTCGGAAAGAATGTGTGATATACAAGCCCACTGAAGTACAGCAATGATGCATCTCTGAGGAATGTGAATATGTGTCTGTACTCTGAGTAAACTTGTATTCTGCCACATTTACTGGAAAAAAAACATGAATGCAAAATGAAACCCAACAAGGCGGACAAATGCGGCAAAATTGCTTGCTGTCACTGTTTACCATTATGCTTCTGCACGCCTGGTGTGAGGGGTTACCTTCCACTCTGTGAATTCACTCTCCTCCTCCCTTTTCATCTCTCCGACTTTTAATAATCCCTCTTTCTGATCTGAATACCTTATAAGAGGAGGTTTAGATTAATCCTACAGCCAAAATCTCTACTTTCTGACAATATTTAACAGAGTTTTTCCTCGCTACATTTATCATAGGTTTTTCAAGTAAGAGCCCAGGTGAATTTCTCCTGATACCAGCTCAAAACTATTTAATGCACACGTACACACACTCCTACACACACCAGGAATGCAAGATAATAGAGGTATGATATTCCAGCCAGCCGCCAGGGAGGCAGGGAGGTAAATGTCATGGCCGAGGCTAAAGAGAAAACAAGCTTACAGTCGGTGTTAAGATCACTGAGCACTATTGTCAGCTCCATAGGCATGACATATACCAACCAGCAGGAAGACATATGGGGGGGTGGATAAGGAACACGGCTCGCTGTGTGAAGTAAGCACACATGTAAACACTCTCCTCTTTCCCCACATCCAGGGAATCAAAACACGGAGATGCACACACAGGCTGCAAACAAAAAAAAAAAGAATATGTGATGTGCGGCATTGCCCTGAAAGTAATAATAAAAAAGCTTTCAAAACCTTTACCTCCATCTAGAAGCTCCATTTGTCTCTGTTCTTATGTGGCCTGTGGCTTCATTTTGTTTCTCCTCGAGAGAAAGTTGGCTCCACACCTCTCGTGATAAAGGGTGTGCCGAGGCATGAAATAAACATGGAGCCGGTTTTGTTTGTGGCATATTCTCCCTTCTAGTGTGAGGAGACGCGATATACTAATGAAATAAACATTAAACAGCTTGTGTGTGCAGAGAGGGGTTAGCTAAACTGACATGATAAACAACAGTATTTAATGAAAGGGAAAAACCCTTGACTGTGTGCATTAAGGCAAACACGCACACGAAAACACACACAAACCCACACATGCACACACAAACTGTCATATGCCACTGCGGCCAGTGTTGGATCGAAGTGCTAAATTATTCATGCAGAATGGGGCTGATTTGTGTGTGCATGTCTGGTCTGTGTGCATGTATGTGCATGCACATGCGTGTGTTTGTGTGTGCGTGCGTGTGCGCCTGGTGGTATTGTTTGCAAAACAAAGGCAATAAAAAACATCGAACTTGGACGTAGGCAAAGTGACCATTGCCTCTATAGTATTTATAGACACAGGCATGCACTCACACTATAAATAAAAAAAGGAACAGCACACATGCACATCCTCACACTCACACATTCGGGTTGTAGCATTCACTATTTATGGCTATTAAGCCTGAAGTATATTTTAAAAGCCCCAACATCAAAAGTAGTATTTGTTCTCCAAATCTTCAAAACTGCTTATGTCTGCTAAACAGAATTTTCTACTACAACCAATAGAAAGCGTTCCATTGATGTGGACAGCCAATGAGAAACCAGGCCAACCAGTGTGAGTTTTGATTCGCCGAGAGTGTAGCTAGGTCGAAGAACGTTTGGAAATTTAGCAGATGTCTGCATGAAAGAAAAAGAGACAGAGTCACGGCTCAGACTGTATCTTTGTTCATCCATCTGTGAGAAAACAAATTCCACTGTTTAGTCGACCTCCCGAAAGAAAAATATCTTCCAAATCCCCTCGAAAAACAATGTCCCGAAAAAATAATAACTTCTCAGTAATTAGTCACACCTCCAGAATGTGACAGGCCGCACTGTTTGTTTTCCCACAGTTGACAGGTTATCATAATTTAACTCAGGTAAAAAAAAAAACTTTTAATTCTTCCAATCTTATTTAATCATTTCCACTCATAATGAAGCTTATTTTCTGCTCAGGTTTTTTTCCCTGTGATCCAAGAATAAGCGGGGAAGGAAAGAAAGAAAAATAAATGCAGACGAACGGAGGGAAGGGAGCACGAAAGCTTCAGACAAAGCCGGCGATTCACATAGAGAAAAAGACAGACGGAAAGAGAGAGAGGAGGAAAAAAAAAGTCAAACAAGTGAAGAAAGAAAGTGAGAGAGAAATGGAGCAACAGAAGAGTGAGCAGGGGATTTGGTGAAGGGTTCTGCAGGTTTTCTGCTCGTTGGCTGAGGTCTGTAACCAGGCAGAGTTTGTCTCGTCTCCTCTGAGTTGGCAGCTACACCTGGATAATTATTCATGCTGTTCGTAAAAACAGTGAAACCTGCAAAAATCCAGCTGCTCTGAGGCCGACACGTCGTAGCAGCCTCACTTGAATGGCACATGCTGATTATAGAAATATTTCACAGACTACATGCACACGTGTTTACATGCACAAAAGAAAAGTGGTGGAAAGTGTCCAATGAGAAAAAGTCCTGCATTTGACTAAAATTGGGAGGAACTTGAACTTGATTTTTTATGCAACTATTTTATGATACTGCTACTTCACGTCAGGTTTTTATTAAATGTTATGATATGATTACCAGTAACTTATTACATAAGCATCTCATAAAAGCATCTCATAAAAAAAGAAAAAATACCTGCACCTTTACAACTGTAATATTAAATAGCTTTCATACTAATGCATCAAAATAATGATCCAACAATATTGTAACACTATCTAACCATTTAGCAATATGGCTAATTTTACATTAATCTGAATACTTCTTCAGGATAAAACATTCACAATATAAATTATGATTCTAGCTAAAGTAGTTAAGTAGATTTGTTTAATAAATCTGCTATTTTATGTAGTAAAGATTAATGATCATAAAATAAAATATTTTATTTATATTACAATACATTTTTCGATAAGATTTGTGTCTATTTTAATTAGGTTATTACTTGCTAAGAAATATTTACATATAATAATTATTATTATATTTATTATTATTATTGACAATAATAATAATACATGTATGTTATTATAATTATTATTAGTTTTATGATGATGATGATTATTATTATTATTACTACTATTGTTATTACCATTAATGCTAATAATAATAATTGTATATCATTACTATTATAATTATTATTATTATTGCCATTATTATTATTAATAATAATAATAATAATTGTTATTATAATAATAATAATAATAATAATAATAATAATAATAATAACAGAAGCGCAAGACTGCCATCACAATCATGGGTTCAGTCATAGACCATCAACATACCACCTGCATTAAAGATAAGATCTCTTCTGTAAAGAGATGGATGAGAACAAAGTTGTTGTCTGAGGATTGGTAGAAGCATCTCATTCCTAAATAAACAAGGATTGTTTTAATTCTTTCCACATGAGCAGAGGAGATCTGTGAGCGCCAAGCAGTTTGGCTCTCACCTGCATCAATTAGAAACCTCTCTCAAACAGGAAAGACGAGAGGCCGAGTCAGAGGTCAAACCCCAAACACCACTTTAAACCAAAGAAAAACAACTGGCTGCTCCAAAGGTACATTATCCCTCAGCCAAGCAAAGGCTGGAGCTCAATATTTGGAGAGGCTGATTTGACACTTTATTACATTAGTGTATGTCACAGTCTGGAGCACAGGGAGCGTGTGTGAGTGAGTGTGTGTGAACCTGCCTAAGCTCTGCCAGACTGCACCGCTATAACTACCTGTGCTATTACTACATGTATTTACACAACGTCACGATGCCAGGCAGGAAGTGGAGGCTGCCGCGGAGAGAGCGTGATGTCATGGTTCGAACACATGGCACAAAGCTGCGCGGGTTCATGGCTGTTGCTGTCCATCAACCTCAGTGTCCCAGCTGACAAGAGGCGAGATGACATTTAAAATAGCACGGACAGAGCAAGTATTGTTTGAGTCACAAGAAGCGAAAATGCTGGATTCGGAAAATATGAGCTGCCGTTTCATTTGCTCCGGTTTAATTTACAACCACTTCAAGATTTAGTACGTGAGTTAAGTCAATGAAATACAAGTCCTTCTAAGGGAACAGCATATAGATCCACAAAGAAAATAACACATGCATGGAAGAGCTTGGTAAAAAAAGTTTTTTTGGTAAAACTGGAAAAGTAGAAGCTCGGCTGTCAGATGGGAAAAGGTTCGTGGAAACCAGTTTAAATCTTTTAAACAATGCAAGGGGAAGTTTCGACAGTCACTTTGAAGTTATATTCAAAGTGACTGAGCAAGAAGTCAAAGTCGCAGGGGTGTTGTCGAGGTGGCATTGTAGCCCTGACACATTTTGCTCAGCTGTCCGCATGTGTTAGTGACGGTGTGAGACGGGATGAGGCGAGCGGCGGCGGTGTCACTAGGTGAATACAAGTGCGCGCTCATGCATACGCTCTGTTTTTTTTTTTCCATATTGGAGAATCCCAGACAGTTCAGTCAGACAGGAGAAAGCTGTGTCGAGACAATCCCTCTGCAGACAGACAGACACACACACACAACACACACACACACACACACACACACACACACACACACACACACACACACACACACACACACACACACACACACACACACACACACACACACACACACACACACACACACACACACACACACACACACACAAAAAGCCTGAGCAGACAGAAGGATATGAATATTTGAAAAAGGACTGAGGCAAATACTGCAAAGGCCACGGGTTTGATATCACAAATACATTGTCTGCATCAGTCATGGCCCAGTGAGCTGATGAGTGAGTGAGTGTGCGTCTGTGCATGTGTGGTTAACTTCTCTCTTTATCTGTCTCGTGCCCATCTACTGTCTATCACGTACTTTCCCTCTCCTTCCCCCCTTTTTTCTCTCCCCCTCTGTCTCCCTTTCAGTCGCTAATCCTGTGTGTGTGTTGGTGTTGATAACAAACTCAGTGGCGAGGAAAGGCTCGAGGAGATAGAGAGCGCTGGTTCCTCTTCGGCGCACTAAGCCAAATGACCACATAGGCACGCACATACGCACGCACGCACGCCTGCACGCGCGCAAACCGATGCGACAGCGCCGGGTGACAGGCGCAGCGCTGTGACACTAGTTGGGCCAATAATGAGACATGATATCCCTCCCTCCAGAAGTCAAAAACCTCTCTATCTCTGTCTGTCTCGGGGTTAAAAGTCTCAGAGCCAAATGAATTATTCTTCAATTACTCTTGCAAAAGACACACATCATCCGCAGGCTCTCCTCCGCTCATTATATTCATAAATCCCCCAATCTCCTCCATACAGCAGTGAAGAAAATTATTACAATTTCCACTCATTCTGCGACCCCCACAACCCCATTACCTTTCTTCCTCCAAATCCCCTCTGCTCCTTCGTTTCCCCCCCCGTTATCCTCTCCGCCACCCCTGAGACACAATCCACATGTACAAGTACACAGTCACACACACACACACACACATTTATACATAGGGAAAAGGTACACATAGACGTGAACGCACACGCACACACAGTTCTCTGGTTTGTGTTTGGGGTTATCAGTTTGACACAGGGCACTGTGATTATGTATTTTCTGTGCTCCAGTCAGGGGGAAGAGATAAGGGGCCAGTAGACTACAGCAAAGCCAAACACCACTCATCCTACATGGGGCGGCAGCGGTGGAGTGGTGAGTGTGAAGGTGACAGTGGGTGAAGACCTGTATCTCAACCTTTTGTGTTTCACCACTTTAAAACCTGCTTTCCAACCTGTGCTCATGACAATTAGTGTGCGAGAGTGAAAAGCAATAAATAACATGACTTTATGTTTCCTCTTCTCAGAGGTCGTGAGCCAAATTTGAACTCGGGATGTTGCGAGCACACGCTGCTCCACTGAGCCACCAGAACGGATGGAACATGTGATTCTGGTTATGAAATTAAATAGCTTCCCTGTCATAAACCAGACTGTTTTATTTGCTCATAAACACACAGAAAGAATGAGGTACTGCCCACAGTCCAATTCTGTCAAACGTTGAAAGCATTTATCAAGAGGTTCAAACCTTTTTTGGAGAAGAACAACAAAACCACTGGAGCGGCACGGACGAATTAATCTACAAGGCCCCAAATTAAGACCAGAAACATCCGAGCTCGGCACATCAGAGAGACAACACATAGCTATTACAGTCTCCCAACGCATACCTCCTCTCATCTCTGACACATTTTTCAACAGTCTCCCCATTTGTTATGTCTCCAGCCTGCTCGCTTTCTCCTGAGGGTGGGAACTTTCACACACACAAAAAAGGCATTTTGAGGCCCACTGTGTCTTAGGGCAGTGATAGGCTGATGTATGAGGAGGGGCATTGTGGGTATGCATGACAAGCAAAGGGAAGCCATCAGTGGGACATCTAAGGCTGCGGGAATGAAGGCTCTCTGGCACCCAGAGCCGCTCTCTCTCAAACACTGGCTCTCTGATAGAGCCGACCTTGGACTTAATCACTACCAGAAGAAAAAGAGCACCACTTGACAGGAAGATGGAGAGACAGAGGGAGCGCGCGGTGTGTGTGTGTGTGTGTGTGTGTGTGTGTGTGTGTGAGAGAGAGTGAGAGAGAGAGAGAGAGAGAGAGAGAGAGAGAGAGAGAGAGAGAGAGAGAGAGAGAGAGAGAGAGAGAGAGAGAGAGAGAGAGAGAGAGAGAGAAAGAGAGAGGGAGAAAGAGAGAGAGTCAGACAGAAAAACATAAACCACAAGAATTAAAGAGGGAAAAAAGAAACATACTGAGAATGACTGAATCAAAAAAGGGACAGAATCAGAGGTAGGACAGGTGAGGAAACTGTTGGACAGTTACTCGTTTTTTCAAACTCAGGCTACAGCAAAGTATGAAATTTATTTTCATTTTAAAATGGCGATTTAAACAAAAAACAATCTCCATCCATACAGATGTTTTAGCTCAAAATCAGTAATGATACCGATCCATACTAATACACCTGAAAAAACATATCATTGGGCTGGGCAATAAAGCAATAGGCCTATCAATATGTATTGCAGTATAATCTTGATCAACAAAATTCCATCTATATTGATATGTTGATTATGCATTGTGTGAGCACCATGAGGAGGTGTCACACATTATTGATCTACTACAGATTTGAAAAATATTTTCCTGTTTATCAGATGTTTGTCATTCTCTTTCCTCCATGAAGAGTTAAAAACCCCAAAACTTCCCTCAGGAGCAAAACTTGATTAAAAATGTTATAGTTTTCTCCCAGCCCTCACATACAGTATCACATGACCATTGACATAAACTTGGCATGTGCACGCTGCAGATTGTCCAGTTGGTTGCTCAGGTACAGAATATTCTATAGAAATGAGGAAAAACAATGAAAGTGAAAAGTAAGGAATTTCTTTTCTTGGACTGACGACGAGGTGGAATTGTTACTGAACTTAAGAGTTTGCAAAATTTGTGCCTTCGCTTATAAGAACCAATCAGGAAGCAAAAGCAGGTGAATGTGTCAGGGCCAGGAGCGTTTCCAGAATGTAGTAGTGTGAATGCAGCCCCACACACACACACACACACACAATTCTATTGTCCTTCCACCTCTGGGCTTGTCACTGGGATGACTAAAGAGTGAACCCGCTGGAACCAAATTAGACCAACACACAAACACATACAGTCGTGCAGACCGACAAACACAAATGTATAGAAGTTCTCAAATTAGCTGCTGAGGGACATCCCACCACTGAAAGCTGTGGGACACACACAAAGTCTCCATCCCAAGGCGTTCTGTATCCATTACGCAGCCTTGCAATGTGACAAGCCTCATCAATAAAAACATTATTAATGTCAAGAGCTTAGAGTCGGCTTCACTCCAGAAAACCAACCATAAATAAAAAATTACATTACACCCCTGGCAGAGCAACACAAAAGACCACATCAGACATGCATTTACTCTTAAAACCATCCCGTCTTTTTGTTCTGGCGTTTGAAGCTATATGTGATATGTGATTCCCGAGCAGCGAGGAACGTGTTACAAAGCTTGTTTTCGATTAGAAGTCTTTTACACCCTCAGCCAGCAGAGATCTTGATTTTTCCTTTCAGCCACTAACAAGACGATGATTTATCAAACGGCGCCTGGCTACAAATATTGAGTTGTGTTGCCAATCACAGAGGAACCGCAGAGCTCCCGTAGGACTGAGACACTGCAAAGCCATTAGAGGAGCATAAATGCCACAGCTTTACAGTTACTTTACAGACCCATCTGCATTGAACTCATCACCATGGGTGGCCTATTTCAACCATCAGCTCACTTGATTAAGAAAATACGATTTCAATTGATTTCCTCACACCCTAATTCCAGAGAAGTCGGTATAAAAAAAGACTATCAATTTGAATGAGTGTGTCATATGAGAGAAGTTAATAAAAGTAATGGATTTTCCTTTTTCTGATGATAGCTGGGTTGCAAGGGAGGGGGGGTTGCACGATTATCAGAGAGAGAGGGAGAGAGAGATGGAAATCGAGGAAGAAAAGAAGTGGGAGGGAGAGTGCTATAATCGAACGAGAGAGGAGCGCCGCAGTCCTGGAATCGCAGGCAGGTCCACGGAGTCATCAGAAATGCAACGATTCTAAACATGAATATGATTTTCAATCGACACTGGACGGGACCAAGTGGGAATGAATGAGAGGAGGAATCAACTGCTAAACGAGATAATTACAGTCAGATATTAGAGAGAGAGAGAGAGAGAGAGAGAGAGAGAGAGGTAAGAGAAAGAAATGAATGAATGAGACACGTGATGGGGCAGAACACAGAGAGAGATGCTTTGACTGTATATCTGTGAATCTGCAGTTAGGCCAGTATCACTGAAACATTTCCATCTCAGCACGATTCACTGATTACACCTGGGCCAGAAACTATATTCAGAAGAGTATTTTAAGTGGTCACTCAGATTAAATTACCTGTTTCTGTGCTGCAGTTTGATCATTACTTATCGCCACACAAATAAACCAAATCTATCAGTCGTAAACTAATCAGGCAAATTACTATCTCAGAAGATTTACTAGACTGGATCTATAAGTAGGTATTCAAAATATTACCCTGGAGAATCTGACTGAAATTTTACACCAGATTATCAAGTGACTTCTGAAGATATGAGACCCCTCTCGATTGGACGTCCTTGATACGAATGCATACTTGTTCTGTGAGGTGCAGGAATGTCCTTTCTGCTGGGTTTGGTGTGGCTTCTGTTTCCAAGGTCAATCATTCAATATTCAATCTGATTTTTAAGGCGTCGTCAAGTTGTCTGTAAAAGTGCTTAGAAAAATGGGGAAGTTTGAATATTTACAGTTCCATGACAACTGAACAAACTCAGTCTAAGTGAGAAAGATTGATCGTGTGATCCAATCAAAAGCAAGTGGTCATGCATGTTTTTGGTTGCAGCTCATAACCTCGATAAAAAAAGTCCCGCTGAAACAAAACTGGATCTTTAGAAAAAAATAAACATAAATATTATCAGAATTATGAACTTGCTCATTTGAACTCCTAAAACTTCACCTTGGTTAATAGCATAATAAATAATAATGAGGGGTGTGTGTGTGTGTGTGTGCGTGTATGTGTGTCCACTTCCAGGTATGCTAATGCTGTTATGACTGGCTGGCTTCATTACTGTCTGTCTACAACACCATGGCCAAGGTCAGTGGAGGCTGTAGAGATGATAGAGGGGCAAAACCAGGAGCACAAATTAATCTGCTGTTTAATCTAATAATGCTGCAAAGCATCGGGTGTCTGAGTCCTATTAACACAACTGTAATTGCATTTGAGGAGGAATGGGCGCACGCAGGTCCGCAGGTGTACGTTCACACTTGTATGTAAGGCAAAATACATCAAATACAAATCGAAGAGTATTATTGCACGAGAACACTTGGGTGCAGACATAGGTGCACACACACTTACACGCTCTAAATTGAGGTTATGTTGGTAAAGGGAAATAAATGAGAAGCAAAAATAGGGTGCACTACCTACTGGTGAATTAAATTCAAGCAATCACCATGTGAGTGCAAGTGTGTCCATGTTTATATGGCATGGAACATCTTTAACCACAGAGCCCTGTTCATTAGCATGGTAATATCCAAACAGCAGGGTGTAGTCGGAACAGCAGCGTATTATTAGGATTCATCTCATTAGGCTTTCATGAGATTTAAAAGTTAACGCAAAATAACTTCAGAGCTAAGTCTGAGATAAAACACACAACCAGCACCCAGAGTTTACTCTCCAAATTTTAAATTTACCCCCTGGAAACACTGCATGGCCTGCAGCAACACGGAGAGAGCTGGCCTACAGTAACAGGATTGCACCAACTTAGTCAGACCGAAACTTCTTTTGACACTTAATGATGCAAATAATTAGACTTAAGCTGTTACTTGAAATTAACCTTCTGCAGGAAGTACGGTATCTTCAGCTACAAAGGGTAAACATAGGACTTGAGCTCCTACAACAGGTCACGACTGAGGAACTTCGTCATTAATAAATAAAAGGGTATTCAGAGTTTATACAGTCGCCTTATGAAACCACATTTATATGCACTAGATCCAGATTTAAATTTGGATATGCAAACAGCACCAAACTGCACAAACAGTTTTTTCATCAAGATTCATAATTTATTCCCTGAGAAATCAACGAAAAGATTGATAAAAGTCCCATCTCACAGTTTGAATGATAGTGAAAAAAATTCCTGGATACGCCCCAGGTAATAAAAGTTGATAATATAAAGATCTGTGTGGTACTTACCGCTGTGAGGTGGATGACCCCCTGGGAGGTCACAGGGCAGCCCATGAAGCCAACAAACTGCAGCTCAGGACAATGCTCTGCAACAGCCTGCACGGACCGATCAGTGACCTGCAGACAGAAGAGAAGAGAGATTTTACATTAGTCTCCCAGGTGAGAAACCCTTGAAGGTTAAAATCATTGCAAAAAATATTTGTATTTCATGTTTTCTCTTAAAGAACTAATCTTATTTAATTAATTTAGTCCAAACATGGTGAATGTGTTTCTTTCATTCACAATTCCAGGATCAAGGTATGGCCTTCTTGGAGAGAAGACATCTGAAGGACATGTTTTCCTTTAGTTTGCATCAGGGACAAGCTGAACTTGCCAGTAATTTTAGTAAATAATTTCAGTGAGTGCATTTTTCAAAGGTAAAGGTGTGCAGACAGGTGCTGTCAGATTCAAGCCAAAACATTTGGTCCATCTGTGCAGAGGGTCGGTGTGTTTTGTGTTAGAAGAACAGCAGAGAAAAGGAGGATCACAGAAGGAGAGGAGGAGGTGGAGGAGGATAACGGACAAAACAGCCAGAAGTGTGTTTGGTCCAAGCTGCGTGGGCGACTTATGATGGATGGGCCGCTCCCCATCATTCACCCAGCCGTCGAGTAACAGCTCATAATGGATCAGCGATCAATAGGAAAGCATTTCCACCAGCTTCCACTGTAGTCATCAATAGGGGTATTGATAGCTTCTCCACCTCCCTCACCACACTCTGCACTGCAACAATATGTGGGAGATTGTTTGTCCTCTCTGTGGGTTTGCTCAGTGCTTCCTCAAACTTTTCATCAATCAAAAAAGGCCAAATAAAACAAGAAGAGGAGACAGAGAGACGGCAATCTACACTGTGACTAACCGAGGAAACAAAAAACAAACATCAAAGAACATGAAAGAATCCAAAATCAGATTTTCAATTATTCTTTATGAAACTCCCAAAACGCCCATAGCATGTCAAGCTAGTGATGGATACACACACAAACGTTCCCTTGTCAGCCTTAACATGCTTTTTTAAAGTATGTCAAAGTGCACTCTGAATCTGACATGTTTTGAAAGGTAAATGCCAATTATGTCTGAATTTAAAGTGAAATTCCAAGTGGAGCAAATTATAGAAGAAACACTTGACTGGAGCTTGAGAAGGTAGGTGCTTTCTCAGACAGTTTTTTTTTTTTCCAAAGACATTTGAAATAAGTACAATTTCTGTAGATGAGCATTAAAAATAATTCAAACTCAGTATCTTGAATTTCATATTAAATATGTATTAGTTCTGTCGGTGGTTTTACCACAACTGTCAAGAAATGGATCCTGAGGTTAATAAAGAGTGAGCCAAAAGGGAAAGACGGCAGGTAAAAGCTTAGCAATTTCCTTATTGCAAACCCAAAATGGTGATTCTGGACATTCTGCTAATTCTTAGTCATAATCCAAGGAGGTTTCGAAATAGTACATCAATCACTGCTGCTCCTCAGGCAGTGTCCTTACTCCAGGATTGACAAGATAATTAATTGGCCAGTTAAACTGCAGAGAGTGGTGACTTGCCAATTGAGCTGCAGTATTGAGTTTGTGCAACAACAGAAACGTTGCACAGACACAGATACGAGGTGATAGCAGCAAGTTACATCCTTGAAACTATAACGCCTGTTTAATCTTGTTTTATTGCGTTTTTCAAACTTCTGCATTTGAGTTAGAATCTGTCAAATGCTTTAAGCAGTGGCAGACTTAAAACATTTTTTTTATATATTACACAGCTGGCCAGCTGCTACCTCATTAATCATAGTTCACTACTGGCTTTACGAAACCAGGTAAATCTACCCCCATCATTTATTAAAGAACACAAGATTGAATGTTTGAATCTGTCTAAACCCAAGAACAGATGGGATGAAGGTGGAGGCTTGCAACCAGGAACTGAAGGCACAAAGTTGACAAAAAGTTTACAGACTTTAAAAATATATCCTGCAAGAACCGACTTAAATATACAACTTGTTTGTAAACTCAAACTAATTAATGAAACTAAAGCCCCTTTAAATCAGAGGTCCTGCTTCATTGCCACTAAGACAGCCCCTCATTATGACATATACAAACTATAAAATACAACCATTCTGCAAACATAAACGCAGATATGGACACAGTTTTTACCTAGTAACCATAAATCAGTCAGGCTTTTCTACAGGACAGCCAGGTGTGCCTTGAACCCGCTCAGTAACAAGGGCTGATTATTACAGGAACAACACTGTATTTTCAAGATAAGCTTCATGACTGATAAAATAATTCAGAGGTCATCAGTGCATCTCTATTGTTTCAGCTTTGACTGTTTTGAGCTACAGAATTGGGTTGAAATATAGGTATGTTTTTGTTGCAAAGAACTGGATCTCACTGTTAGTCGATGTCACCCTGTGACCACACAGTCAGGGACACAGAGCCACACTCCCCACCTCGCTTCTATTCATTCACAGCCTGGTGTGTGTCCGTGGATCCATGTAGCGCCCTACCTCCTAACACTAATTAAACGACTACTTGCAAGTCTTGCTATTTACCGATCACTATGCTTGTCCAGATTGAGGCAGAGGAAGATGGACGACCCAGAGAGACAGCGAAGGAAAAGTGAGGTCAGAAAAGGCGTCCATTTATCTTTCATCAAGTCACATGCACTAAGGCTTATCTGGGTAAAAAAGGCTGCTTCAACTTTGGTCCATCGTGAAATATTTCAACAACTATTGGATGGATTGCCTTGAATTTTTCTATTTGCATCCATGCTCCCCAGAGGATGAATCTCAGTTTATTTGGTGAGCAATAGCAGATTTGTATGGACCTAAATAGATAGATTCAGTCCCTCCAGGATGACTCCATGTCATGTTCGAAACCATAAACATGTTTTGTCCGATGAATCAACTTTTCAGTCAATTATTTGAATTCCCCAAAGGTTTCACCGATCATATATCAAATGAGGTCAGAGACAAAAGTAAACAAGTAAAAAGTATAATATATCTGTTAAATAATTTAGTGTGCCCGAGGAAGGATTTTGTGAAAATTTAAATGGCCCTTGAGAGGAAAAATGTTCCCCACCTGGGGTGAAAAACATAGTTTTGCAGAGCGATCAATAACATGCACCTTCAAATTCTACGCCTCAGGTGTGGACCCACCACACCACCCATCACCCCTCGCTGCAGTCAGAAAAGATTAACTGAAGGTGAGTCAGCGCTCCCTCTCCGAGACACTGATGCATATGGAGGCTGATCTGCAGGGCCAGGTGGAGATAGGGTGGAGGGGAGAGCAGAGTTGTCTTTCTGAGTACAAAAATTGGAGAAGAGGAAAAAAAATACAGGATCCAGAATGAGCAGTCAGTCTATGCTGAGCAGCTGGCAGGTGAAATGAACTGACCAGAGCTCCCCCAACATGGCTTCTGCCAAGAAACCATCAAGGAAAATATTTTCAGGTTGACTACCAGCAAAATCAAAAGCTACACACTGCAGTGATCCTCAAATCATAATCATCTGCGAGAAAGGCGAGCGAATCACAGCAGAGGCCACCTCCAGACCGTCTTTCATATACCGGTGTTTGTGCAGCACAGAGTGTGTGGGTGCAGCTGCGTGTGTGTGGGCACACGTGTGTGAAAGCAGAAGAGACAAAAACAGAGAAACAGCTTACACATCTACAGTAACTCTCAGCAGGTGAGAAGGGAGAGAGAGGAGAACAAAGTAAAATCCCAGCAGAGCAGAACAGGCCAGGAGGGCATGTACCATATCAGATTAAGCCTGTGTACGTGCGTGTGTGTGTCTGTGTGAGAGTAAGACCATATGGGTTTGTAGCGAAGATTTGTCTCCAACCCGCAAACACAAAAACCCGTCCCAAAATCCCCCCTCTTCCCCCTCAACCTTTCATGGACTTTGATTTAAAAACATGAAAAGAGCCATGGCAGAGCTTTGGAGAAGAAGTGGCCGGCCAAGAGAAGCCTTAAAGCCTTTTAGAAGGGATCTGGTTTAATGGCCTGTGGGTGAAGGAGGTAAGGAAAGCAGAAGAAAAAAAAATAAAACGTGGGCTGGAATGGCGAAAATGCTGCAGTCGTAAAGATAGTGTTTGTCTATGTGTGTGTGAGTGTGCACGCATGTGTGTGTGTGTGTGTGTGTGTGTGTGTGTGTGTGTGTGTGTGTGTGTGTGTGTGTGTGTGTGTGTGTGTGTGTGTGTGTGTGTGTGTGTGTGTGTTTAAAAGAGTTGGAGGTAATTGTTGAGAGTGCAGTGGAAGCAAAAAGGGGAAGCTCTATATGTGAGTGTGTGGTTTTTGTCTGGCGGTCTGTTCTTACAAAACGCTGGGGCAGCACCCAGGGGCCACTTCTCATCCAATAAGGGCATTTAAGCTTGTCAATATCGTCTATCATACGACTTGTTTGACTCCCATCAAACACGCAGGGAAAAGAGATGGAAACAGAGAAAGACCAGAGGGGATTGCCTTTCACCTCGCACTCTGTAGCTTTTCTCACTCCCTCACATCCAAGATCTAAATTCCTCCATCATTTAAAACTGGCAGATTCTCACAGAGAAAAACAACACAGTCAGAATGCTCCAAATTATGTCACAATTTCCATTGTGCATATTTCTCAAACACACACACACACAAGCCAGGTTAAGGAGTGTGTGGAGGGCAAGTTTGAAATCCTGATAATGATCAACAATCACACAGACGCACAAAAACTGATTCATCCCACACATGCACATTATGAAAAAATACACTAAGCTGCCTGAAAAAAAAGCAAAAGGTGGCAGAAGTTTCAACTTCTCATCACCAGCTGGAGCCCGACCTCTGCTCCAGCTGCGCCTGGAAGACGACCAGCCAGAAACCTCAGAATCAGAGCAGAGAAATAGAGCCACAGTTATGCTGTAACCGCACAATTGTCACTCAAACAAGACTTGGCAGCATCATCTGGAAATTACTGTAAAATATGCTCAACAGCATGTTGAAGTTGTGCTTATACAGATATTGGAGAATTGAACATTGAGATAAAGTTATATGCTAACCGTTAGCATAGCATTCTATCAACCTGAGGGCACATTTCGTATACATGCACCCAAATGAGCATGGCCTGATGTCTGGTTAAAAAAACTATTAACTCATATTTCACTCTGTAATCTTACTTATGTAGATCTTTGAAAAGATGTTTGTGTTGAAATAAATAATTATGTCTCTTATGTATTAGTTTGCAAAATTATTTATATGGTTTAAACCACAGACTATAACAGACAGAGTCATAAACTAAACAAAATGGACGACATGAAAGCCCCACAAAAGTGAAGCCAAAGCATCTCGATTGCCCCCTGGCCCATAAACCCCATCTAAAAAGTCAAGTTGAACATTTTCAGGTAAGTTTCTTTTTAATACGTTTTTTGATGCTATATAAACAGGGTCAATCATCATGATCAACATCTGAGACTGACCCACGATTGGTTGAGCCCATGTATTGAGCCCTTTATAACGATCCACGATCGCCACTACAGACGCCCTGGCTCCAAATGTGCAAGAAGGCAGCGATCGTATTTGGGATATTTTGGCTCCATTTCTGGAAAGTAGGTGGAGGTCGATGAAACTGCTCGTACTTTATCAGCCACGGCATTCAGAGCCTATCAAACCAGCAGGGCCCATCAGAGCAGATATAAGGCCTGATGAAGCTGCTGAATATCTGTGTTTTGGAGTAAACAAGGGTCCAAAACTTTAAAAAGTCTGTTTTATACCAGAATAAAGCAAAAGTCTATACACTTCTACTTCACAGTTACAAAGAGCACTTTACTCAGCAAAAAGACTCAATAAAAGGCCATCGGATATCACGATGAAAGCTCTCTGTTACTGAATCCGCTGTATTTTAATTTTAGAGATTTCCAATATTACCCATAAACAAGGACGCCAACTGCTTGCCTGCGAGGTGCAAATTGAGGTGGGACAATTTTCATCAAAGTTCTGCACTTTCCGAGGTAATCATTTTCTCCATGAACACTCTCTTAGGGGCGATACTGCAGTGGGTTCATCACAGCCTCAGAGTAAACTCACAATCACACAAACTTAGTTGCAAACACATAAACGCATGCACACTCATAAACTCATGCACACTCACACACACACAGACCGAACTTTGTCTCCTTTTAAAGAGCTCAGATGGGCTGTATTGATGCGGAGGACTGGTGATCTGGCAAAAATCTAAATGAATACTTATTATCCTCTGTAATATCCAATGCCTGGAGACAAAAGCAACACGGAAAGTCGTAAAGTTTTACTACAGCAAGGGAGAGTCTCTTTACTGTGCTGTCTCTGTGCTGATGAGCAGGCACTGTGCGATAAGTGCAGGGCGGCTCTCTTGGAGCAGTGCATGTGTATTGATCTGCAACTGAGGCTTCAGCAAAGCTGGTGCACATTCAGGCCTGCAGAGAAACAAAGATATTAACATGCTTTTTTCATGCTGACATGAAAACATTCACACAAGGCATTCAGACAGACACATGGTTGCACACAGCCAGACCAAATACACAGCTGAGTCTAGACAGATGTAAAGGTCCCGGTCTCCCGTGATGTTTTCCTTGGCTAAACAGAGGGACTCGTCATATTTATGAGATGTGATGAGACAGTAACACGGGATGGATCACAGTGAGAGACAAGGGGGGTAAGAAGAGGGGGAGGGGGAAGACGAGGAAAAGAAGGGGATGAAGGGGAATGGGAGATTTGCAATCTTTTTATGTTAACATAATGTAGCCTCTAGTCTTCAGAGTATTGCTTTGGCAAGCTTGACTGCTTCTTTCATGCCTCTAAATCCTGTCTAAATATGGATGTGACAGACAGGCAGAGAGAAAGATGGAGAGGTGGTGTGACAGGCCAAACAAGTCGTGTGCTTACTTGCGAGTGTGAGTGTGAGTGTGTGTGTGTGTGTGTGTGTGTGTGTGTGTGTGTGTGTGTGTGTGTGTGTGTGTGTGTGTGTGTGTGTGTGTAGGGGGGTACATGAATATGAGAGCAATCTGATCTTATTAGGGGGCCTGACGGGATGAGGGGCCGCGATGAGAGCTCTGAATCACCACCGACTAATCAATCAGGCTAATTAACCAAGCTTTATGAACACTGGGCCGGGCACGAGAAAGAATCCGCCGACACACAGATTAATAATGATTACTGAGTACACTGCAACACATTCTATTAACGATCCATCTTCATGCCATCCAGGGGCTTTGCATAAGAAGTCCCTTCACTGCCAGTCGCAGGAAATCCACTGAAACTTAATAGAGGTTCTTGTGTCTCCATCAAGTCATCAAAGAAAATGAAATACTATTCTCAAGAAGTCATTTTTATTTAATGAAGTTCTGAAAAGGACTCAGTGCCTAGATTTTATAATATCCACTATATCTATATGTATATATCTTCATGTCTAAAGAGTACAATCTAATATGTGCAAATGGGGGACATGATAAAACCCTTCAGTTAGTGATGGTTTAATTCAGAAGCCATTTTTGTTTCAGGTCGAGTTCGAGGTGAAGCCAGGACAGGCTGCTCTTGGGCGCTCACTCACGCCCTCACAGCTGAAAGAGGGGCAGTGGTGTCAGCTTGTGCTTGTGCTACTACCCACAATGCCATGCTGCGGGCACTTGACATGCGCCATTCTCTCACCATCTTTCTTGCCTTTCATAACATTTGACCTATTCATTATTTTGAGCTGGTGAAAGAGCAGCCTGGTCAGAAGCCAAGCGTGTAAAACAAAGGAAGCAGAAAGCCACGCTCTCACACTATTACTAAACATATACTGGGGGCAGGAGGAGGCGAATCAAGTAAGTGGGATTTTGTAAAAACAGACATTTTATTCAAGCAAGGACTTTTCTCAACAGAAAGTCCTTGAACGCTTTAAAGCAAAAACACCTAAAATTTGCAATTTCTGATGTTGGTCGGACAAAACTTTTATGGTATCGGGCTCTAGATAAACCGACAGAAATTCATGTTTTTTCTATTTCTGACATAGTGATGAATTGATAATGAAAAAAACAAAACACTAATCAGAGCCCTGATTGTAATTTTCTTTAATAGATGACCGACATGTGAACTGTAAATATAAAAACATTATTGCTTTTTCATCTCGTCTGATTAAAATCACCATCTGGGGACACTGATGCAGTCAAACGTGGTTTAAAGTACAAACCATTTGTCTCTTACTCTTCAAGTCACCTGACCAAGTATGATTTTCATACTCAGTCTATTGTTATGTCATGAGACAAACCTGCCAAATAGTTGGTGGTTTCAGCTTCTCATATATGATGAATTGTGGCTTTTCTCTGTTTTCATACGAAGGTAAATGTAATAATACTCTTGGGATTAAATAAGGTATTTCACTATTTTAGTACATTTTAAAGACACATTCAATCAATATATTAATAAGGACATTGACAGGTAATAAAAATACATAGTTGGTAGTTGCTGCTCTTCTTTAAACGTGCACTAGGCCAAAATAATGACTTCTAGTCTGCCTGATAGGAGTGTGGTCGTCCACTTTCACCAACTACCACCTCGCCAGCGGCTCTTCAGATCTCTCCACTGTACACTGAGACAAAAAGGGCCATAAAATGGTCTGAAAAGCACACTGTATATTTTTCAAAAATCGAAGCTGGCTCTGAAAGATGACAATGTTTGAAAAATGAAACTCCCAGGATCAATACGTCCACTTTTCTCCAGCTGTGGCCATCTCAGACCCACTTGGAAAAAAGAAATCCATGAAAAAATTGCCCTATGCTTTTCACATAACTCACAAAAAAAAAAGTAAATGGTACCTATTTGGCAGCAATAATTCCGTAGCCTGAACAAAGAAAGCGTTTTATGCAATGTTATCGGAAATCGATTAATGTGCTATCTGTAATATGCACAGTGCACACTTCTCTCTCTTCCCTCACATGCACTTGTCAAGCCATCTTGTCTTGCTCTATCGATGTCAGCAGCCTTGGTGATGCCAGGAAGAACTGGAATCTGCATGGGTCATCGCCAAAGTGATTGATCGGCTCACTCGTCTGCACGCTCCACGCTTAACTGAAAATTACCTGTCATTTGTTCGGTGGCTTAAGCCTTCAGAGTTTCATACACTGTCTTCTCTCATGAAGCGGTTGTGTGTATGGGTAATTGTACATGTGTGTGTTTGTGCGGGCAGGCAGTGAGCGTTGCCTTCTGGAGACCCCTTCATCGCAGTTTCCAAAAGATGAAGAAGAGGTTTTGCCCCCCCCCACCCCACCCCCAAGGATCAATAGTGCTTTGTTTTGCGTGTCAGATGGAAATCAAAAGCCCTTTAGGCTGAAGCAAAAAGACATACTTTACTCCTATAAATGCACAGTCATTACACCACATTGTCAAAACCCTGTACCCATTCTGCTGAGGCTTCAAATCCCAGCGTGTTCTTTTCCAAAGCGATATATCAATAGCTCTTTGCCGCGTGTCGGGCGGAAATCAGAAGCTACTGTTGAGGAGTCTGAGAGACACATTTTACTTCTTTAAATGCAAAGTGGTGTCTGTCATTACAGCGCATTGTCAAAGCCCTCGAACACCTCTCTCTCTGGAGTTTTCAAATCTCAGTGTGTTCTTTTCCCAAGCGTTTATTCGCTGAAGGGCTCATCCTCAATGTCAACGTGCCGTATTAGCTCTATGGCTCCATGCTATATAGTGAGAGGCCCTGGGCTGGTGAGTGCTACAGAGTGATGACAACGCGGTCCACTGTCGCTGCTGTGTTGGTCCATGTTACAATGAAACTAAAGGTTTGGTGTGTACAATAGAGTGACAGTTCGGCCTTTCAAAGAAGCACACACAGGTTGGACTCAATACCGGTTGGAGAAATACACCATTTCATGACAAAAACATACAACTCGCTATTCTCTTTACCCTCTTTCAGGGGAGGCCAGAGAAAATGCATTATTGGAAATTCTACTTCTAAACCAATTTACTCTGCCGAGAGCAAGCCATCAATTTTCTAACTCGCCCTTCAGCTTGTGTTGTACAGACTCACACAGAAGCATTTGCTTACACTAAAACTATTAAGAGCTGGACTGACTTTTGAAGATGCAGGATTTGTGTTTTAGCACATAACAGTGAAAATGCCAAGAAGGTCAGCCATTGGAGGCATCCTGGGGTTCAGTGTCTTGTCCAAGGACACTTAAATATCGAACCACGACCTTTCGATAAGTGGACGACCCGCTCTTCCTCCTGAGCAGCAGCCAATTCTCTGCCAACCAGTGAAGATGCAGTTTGCATCCTTGACTGTACAGACTTGTATAATATAAGTAGTGAGGATTTTGATGGAGTTTGATAAAAGGCATTTGGTGTATTTTGTCAGAATTAAAATCTTCATTCCTGAGTTTTGAAAAAAACTGATTTGTAAGGACCTTTGAGCACCGAAATCTGTTCATCCTGAGTTCAACTTGTGTCAAAATTGGAAAAATTCCCTTAAGGTGTTCCAGAGATATGTCATTCACGATAATGGAAAGGATGAACCGGCTGAAAACATAAAGTCTCTGGCCACGGCTGTCGTCAGTACAGAGGAATGACAATAAAACTTTATAACTATTTAATAATTTTTATTAATGTTGTTAATTGTGCATGTAAATGCTTTATGATTAAAAAAAGAACGTCCTACCAGCTTATACCACATGCTGTAATTTGTTTAGAGATGGAAACGTGTTTTTCCACAGCAACAGGACCCATGTATGACCTGGTTTAGTGTCTCACTGGTGGTCTGCCTCTTTGAAAAGAAGTGGAAGACCCACTGAGAGACTTGGTCTGCACAGCTCTGAACCTCTTAACCCTTTTCAGTTCCCCTGGTAACTGAGCGGGACAATCTATCAGGGTGGACTGGAAATTGACTTTTCAGGTCACTTTTCAGGACCACTCCAAGCTTTACTTAGAGATCAGTTTTATGTCTCATGCTAATGATGAAAAATGGGGCTTAAAGAGGCCAATTTGACCACAGACCTGGATCAGAATGACAGGCCGCTGCTGTGACGCGACCATCGATGCCTGGCGTTACAGCTGTGGCTCATATTGGATTGTGCTGTTCAGCAGTCTATGGAGGGAGCTGCCGCCTCTTCTTATCGACAGTATAAGATATGGAACGGGAGCTGGCAGCGGCTGAGAGAATCACAGGCCCAGCAACAAACAACTTCAACGCTCTTTTCTCTCTCAGGGAAAACAGCAGTTTTCAAAACCTTTGGAGTTTGTTGGAGATGACATTGATCTTGTTGGTGGATCTTTGATGTTAATCCTTGCTAAATAAGCTATTCAGCAAATACCGTGAAGCCCTAAGTGTGTGAATGTGAGAGAGTTTGTGATGTGAAAAATGCAACTATGCAGATAATAGGAAAAAAGACCTGAGCCCTCCCATGTTGCATTTTTAATCTCATCTTAATCTCAGCACGGCCTTGCTGCGTACCACGTCTGTTTTATCATGACATAATTAGCCAAAGAACCACTGGGTGCTAAAGGGTTTCTCACATTTTATAGAAGCACTGGACATTTAGCAGTGGTCACTGGCGACCAATCATGTAAAAGTGTCTTCACTTCAAGAAAAGAGTTAAAACAAAGTAAATGACCACAAGCCATTTTTTTTCTTAGATATTATCATTTGTTTTCCTATAGTTCAACAGTTTTTGATCATGTGTTGCTGATATATATATATATATATCTGTGAATCGTGAATCTTATATTTAATAAAACATCCCGCCTGAAACAAACTGCTTTCTTTACTTCCACTTATTTACCTTAATTTATTTCAATACCGTTTTCCTCTGTATCGAGCTCTCACCTCACTTTGCCTATAAACAGTGCTGCTCTAACTTCAGAATTGTAAAGTTAGAAACTTTACTAACTCTATCTAATTTAAAGAAGTCAGGTTTCTCAAGCAGAAGCTTTGCTGTTTAAAGGGGTTTCCTTTTATCACATGTTCAGATTGAGAAAAGCTAATTTCCCATTGACGTAATACTGGCTGCAGCATAAAGCAGAGCATAACGTGCTTATTTAATATGTTGGTCATTTGTGACGTGAGAAGAGGCCAGAAAACATTTAACTGAAAATATGTGTAGGAGGGGACATATTGATTCCAGACATCAGTCTCTCTCTAACTCTTTAAGAAACCGTTTCAAACGGCTGCTTTTGTCCGAACACAGTCCAACACACTGTTCAGATCACTTCTCTGATCTTCTTGCATGACTTTCCACTTGTTTTTCCAGTGAGCTATCGGCTCATCATCTTTCTCTTAATTTTTACCATGAACAAAACTCATCCTCATCTGCAGTGTTCACATCCCAGTTCGCTTTGAAAAGGAAACCACAGCTCCGGCTGCGTGAGGATCTGGACTAAACTGGCTTATTGTCACACAATCCGAGAGCCGTGCCCCCCTTGAATGATCATGAATGTTGGACACAGGTGCAACAGGCTCTGTGGAGCCTCTCGGTCACAATGGACAGCCTCCAGATTAACAGGATGATTAAAGAGAGAGGTCAGGCACAGCCGGACAGCTGCAGCAGAGGCAGGATGAAAATTGAAAGAGACCAAAAGAAGAAAAAAAAAATGTGTGTGAGTCCGTTTTCCTGGACTCACACACATCAAACCAGTGGGTCCAAACATTCCTGCACACCAACTTTAGCTTTTAATCATTAGTTCACGTCATGAGCCTCCTTCATTCATTTTCCAGACATTTAATTATTAGTTCATTTTAATAAAGCCAACATTAAATGTGTAATCTTTCTTAGTCAAACCCATCTGCTAACGATTTGTAATGAAGAAAGTCATTACGGCTGATTTTGTTTTGTTCTTCTGTCGGAAGGGACGGACACAATATGTCAGGCTTGTAGGCACAGTGACCTGATTCGAACCGTCTCCAACACTACATCCACAGTGAGAGTCCCTACTTCGTTCCCTCCACCTTGTCAATGTCATGGTAGGGAAGAAAGACCCAGGGCTGGCCTTAGGGTAGTGGCCTGCTCTGCCCTCATGGCCACCGGGCATGCCGCCTCAGCCTGCTCGGGCTTTATGATTAGAGCCCGGGAAGCGGTGTGGAGACAGTTGACATCCTAAATACTCGGCAGGTGCACCCCACATCCGCACACACAAGAGCATCCTGGGCGTTCTGTTATGCAGATAATGGCCAGGTAGGTGACAGTGCCCCGGGCAGGGGAATTAGAAGGCTGTTACATGTTATCGGCCTGTGCAGAGCTCATTCACAAGGCATAACTCACAGTGATGGTATGAGCAGAGACAGGGACAGATATCTGCTGTCAGAGAGACGGAGGTATGATTCAAATATAAAGAGCCAGGGAGGACAGAGAGGCTCTTTTCCATACATTTTATAAGCGAGGCAGCTTCTAACTAACTGTCCTACACAGAAGCACAATGTAAAGAAATCCTGTCTACAACCTGTATTCTTTTTACATCTGTTTAAGGACTGACTCACAAAAAAATCAACTACGCTAACACACAGTGACATGCAGCCACAAAAAACATTTGCACACATTGACTCCTGAGACTGCTGCACTGCGAGTCAGCCTGCTTTTGTATGTTTTTTTGCACTGTTTGTCTCCACTTGTCTTCACAACTTGTAAAGACTCGTTCCCCCCAACGTGCAGCTCTCTCTTCTTTCTCCCTCCTGCCCTCGCTATAAAACACTGCAGGAAACCCTGAAATTATCGACTAGATGGAAATGGATTTCTGGTGTGTTGGTTTGGAAGAGTTACAGAGGAACAGATTCAGAACACGAGTGAGGGAAGGAAAAAGCAAGGGAAATAGAAACAACAAATTTCAATACAAAACAAAGGTAGGGATGTGGTAAATGGACTATATGGATACTTTTCTAGTCTTATTTATCACTTAAAGCAAGTTAAATTACAAGTCACATTCACAAACCCAACCAAGCCCAAGAGAAAATTAACCAAGCCCAACCCTTACCCGACAGGCATTCGTTTTTTTATGTCCAAACCTGACGTTTTATCCAAGACTCTTTTCCCAGATTAAAGGCAAGTAGATAGCCCAGCCGACGTGACCCGATTTCTAAATTCTTGTCTGAACCCAGCCCTGCAGGCTCAGGTCGGGTATCCACATCCTAATTCACACATCATTCATACATTGCCAGCACAGCAGTCAGGGGGGGGAAATTGGGGTTCAGCATTTTGCCCAAGGACACTTCAGCACGCAGACCGGAAGAGCCGGACATCGAACCTCCGACCCTTTGGTTAGTGGACGACCCTGCTCCGACTCCTGAGCTACAGCCGCTTGCTTGGCATTAACATGTATGTGTCCCTGCTGAAAGCTCCAAAGCCAAGTGCTTTATTTCTCCTACATAATAAGCTGCAGACAAGTCGACCATTATCTTTCCCATTACTGCTCAACTGGACAATTAATGTCCAGGAGTTTAACAAGGACCTGACCCATTAACATAGCTAATAGCTATAGAGGTCCACTGTGTGTTTGTGCATGTATGCGTGAGACTGACTGAGACTGACCGACACAGACACAGAGAGAGTCAGTGGTGAGCTCATTAGCTAGGCAGTATCACAGATGGCTAAGGGGTCACTGTTAAACCTTTATTCACTTTCAGATTACCCACGTCAATGCAGATTCTGCAGGAGCTAGGTCATACGCAGCATGGCTTGCATAATAAATGTGCCTATAACAAGGCCTGGGGTATCAGTAAACCTGTGCATTGCCAGTACAAAAAAAAAAAAACTGGGAAAACTGACATTTTGTGTTGTTTTCTGATTTATATTGCACAGTCATCGGGTCCACAGGGTTTCTGCAAAGGTTGTTAGAAAACCATTGTTCCCCTGGGTGCTATGGGGTGCAGTGCGAGAGAAGGACGGAGGGGAAAGCACAAGAGCCTGAAATGAAAACAGAAAAAAGAAAGAAAATGGAGAAAGAAAAGCAATGAGAGGGACAGTGCAGGAGGGGGGAGTCGTCTAGACAGTAGCACATGACATAAGAAAGAGGCCTCTTGCTACACCTCAACAGGGACAAGCTCTTCAGATACTTCACTGCGTAAAGAGAGCTTAACCCCACGTATGAGAGAATTCGCTGGCTCACGAAAGACAAAACATATCCAGTATAGATTATAAATCCATCTCACCCACATGTATGAGCCACCACCCCCACACACACATACACCCACACACACTCCAACCCAAAGTGAGTCACTCCACCAAATGTATTGGCATGTGAGTGAGTGAGTGAGCTGAGAAAACCAACGGCTGAAACAAAACAGTGCTCTCACATGTTGTTAGGAGCCCAGCGCGGAAATACCAGTGTGGCTCCCCGGGGTTTTGTTGTGAATTTAAGAAATGAAAGGCAAGACATGTCCAGCAGGGACAGCGCTCTGTTTTAGAGCACGCACGCACACGCACACACACACACACACACACACACACACACACACAGAAGGAATGAACAGACAAATGAAAATGAGAATGTGAGAAGAAACAGAAAACAGTGTTGACACAAGCGTCCACTGTTGTTCTTAAGGCCATTTAAATGTAATACGAAGTCATTTTCAGACATGGACTTTTTTTTCAGTATCACTGATGAAGAACGCAGCAGGAGATGGTCCTGGTCAGATGCATTCAAGACATCAGGAAAATATCTGGAACGTCCAGGCCAGAGATGGCGCCTGGGTAAAGCGTCATGTGTTTTTGCTTACGGCACATCAACACCGGCCCATATTCGAATCTCGTTATACCCAAGTTGGCATCTTCGTAAATGTCTTCTTTGTTTTTTTACACCTCAAGATCCATCAGGGAAAAATGTCAGGAAAAAATCTGGAGTTCAATGCATGTCTGAAGGCACAAGTAACTTAAATTAAACTAAGGATTCAACATGACTGATGCAGAAAATTGCTCTTTTTCACCAGTTTTTGTTTGTGATGCATTCACTGTTGCTAGGCGTCCGTACAGATGTCGCACTGCTAATTCCGACCACATTTGATATTTCAGAGAGGCAAAGATCTGTCCTCTGTGTGATCAAAACCATCCCACGCAGACAAGTCCTCGGAGCAGCATGGTCACGATTTCCTCTTAAAAATGTGCAGATGGACAAAATATGGGCTGAAACAGCTTTATCATCTTTTCATATGGTCGGAGTCTGGTGGACCGGGGCTGAAGAAATACAGGAAAGACTGATGAATGGTGTCTGACATCATCCTGAAGTTATGAATATAAGTGACCGTTGTTATCCATTTAACTTATTCATCTTTAACTTTGACTAAGGAATAATAGTTCAATATTTATTTTTGCTACTTCTTCTTCACAGTGAGAAGCAGCGTATCCACAGTATCATGTTGAGAGAACAGCAGAATAGCTCACATCAGCAGTTATACGCCCCGCGCGTGTCTCTCTGTGTGAGAGCACATGTGGGAGATGAGCAGGAGGGCAAAAATAAAGAGCTACACCCCTACACCAACCTGCCTCCCAGGTTGCCCCTGCAAGGTCCTGCTAATGATAAAAGAAAGCAGAGGGGAGGATAAAAGAGTGGCACATTTACAGGCAACATTATAGGGATGCATAAAAATCTGATATTATGGGACGGCCTGCTGCAGAGTCAGCTCAGCGGGGGTTGACACGGAGATGTGCTATCTTAGGCAATCTCTGCGATGCGGCGGGAGGAAGAGAGGCACGGCGAGTCCTTGGTGCATTAGTGGGGTACTCAGAGACGCACAGTATCAGACGCACACATAAATACAGTATCACATAAACAAACACGCACACGATGGGGCGCCCGTGGCCATCAGTAATTGATCATAAGATCTGCAATATTTTGATTTTAAGAGCAACTGTGTAATTTCTTTTGAGACGATCAGTCTGCAACACAAACAAAATACAGAATGATTCTGATGCAGAGAACGACAGAAGATGTATCGATACAGTTTGAAATATCATTTAATTTATCTATCAAACATATGATGGTTCACTTTTTTTTCACAATGGAAAATGTATGTCATAAAATTAACTTCTTTATTGATTTAAAAAGACATGAATTGACCGATAAATCACTTGTGAAAAGAAAGAAATCTAATTTAATGGCAATAATTTAGATTGGTCATTTATCAAACAAAAGTGCCAAGAAATAATCAATGTAAAGTTTTTCTGCTTTTCATTGTCTTTATGTTATATTTTTGTGTTGTTAAAAATAAATGTATTTATTTGAGAACATCACCTTGAGTTCTAGGACCCTTTAAGGCAGGGCAGTAGTTATAATAGTCACATTGGGGGGGACACGAGAGGAGAGAGGAGAGGAGAAGAGTGGAGTGGAGAGGAGGGGAGGAGGAGAGGAAAAAAGAGAGGAGAGATGACTGGAGAGGAGAAAAGAGAGCGGAGATGACTGGAGAAGAGAGAGGAGAAGAGTGGAGTGGAGAGGAGGGGAGGAGGGAGGGGAGGAAGAGAGGAGGAGAAAAGATGACTGAAGAGAAGGTTAGTGTAGGATCAATCAAAAGCAATTTGCTTAACCTTTTGCTAAAATAACTGTACTTGTCTTCATAGATCTATAGCACTGCATGTATTTCTGTCCATTGTTTCAAAAATAATACAATAAAATATTAAACAGTGTGGGCCCTAATGTGTTTGTTGTCTTAAGTCTAATGTATAGATGCTAATGTAAAGATATTCATATATATTTAAAATAGTTTGATATACTTATGTAATTGTAGTTTTAAAAATATAAAAAATGAATATATAAAGCTATATAAAATACACAAACATGTTTATGTTACCAAGCAGACATTAGACTTACAATACATTATTAAACATAGTTTTAAACAACAAAATACATAAAAATGTATTATTATGGGTTAATAATGAGTTTTTGGTCCCCCCCCCCAATGTTGACTTCATGACTAAGGCCTTGCTTTAAGGGTCCCTTTTCATGTTTTCTGACATGTTGTAGACTAAATGAGGACAGAAGTAAATGTTGAGAGATCAGTGGGAAAAATAATCATGCTGAATCAAACGACAGACCTGTGAGGAGTCAAGCTGTGCGACTGCATTTCATTGACCATCGACTGATGCAGCCACTTCCAGGCAAAACAGAGGAGAGCAGTTTGGGGCGGTTCATAAAGACAGTGAAGCGTTCAAGGCCAAAAAGGAAGACAAGAAGAGTAAGAGAGCACAGATAGAAAGCTGTAAATGTATTATTAACAAGCATTCCCTGCTGTTCGTGGTATCATCATATGCGTGCGCACACACACACACACCCACAAACCAAAGACGGCATTTGGGGCCCAGCAGGCTTGGAATATAAGAAGGTTATGATTAATGCAGTGAGGTTAAGACTTTGATACCACCCAACATTCTCATGCGTGTTTTGCTGTGAACATCCGCAAACCACAGCAGCAGAATCGCACAAAAACATCCATCAATCTATTATCTATACCGCTTAGTCTTTGAGGCCCGCAGGGGGGCTAGAGCCAATCCCAGCTGACTGACAGAGGCGAGGTGCACCCTGGACAGGTGGACAGTCCATCACAGAGACAACACGACCACAGAAGCTCAAATTCACACCTACGGACAAATTCCAGTCTCCAATTAACTTGTGCTGCATGTCTTCGGACCCTGTGAGGAAGCTGCAGTACACGGTGAAAACCCACGCAGGTGAGAGGAGAACATTCAAACCCCACACAGAAAGACCCCGATCGACGAGAAAATTCAAACCCAGAACCAAGGCCACAGCGCGAACCACTGCACCACAGTGCCACCCACACAAAGACAAAGCCCAGGCTGGTCGTTTGCATGAGTAGAAGGCTTAGTCCACACAGGCTGAAACAGAGTTGTGAAAACATCAAACGGTCTCCCACATGTGGACTTCTTCTCCCCCGTCTCCCACATCGACTATTTTACAGAGGCAATCCTTTTTGTGAGCCAAAGAGCCGGGGCATGCTGGGTATTGCCCTCAGGGAAAGACAGACATCTAGGAATTGCGAAAATGAATCGGAGCACCCAGTGATGAGCTGTTAGACAGCCGGGGTCAGCTTCCTCCTCCAGTGGCCACTGATTCACAATCCCATACCTGTCCACCACCATTAAGGCCGTCACTGACGAGCAACATCCAGAGGCAGTGTGCTGTACATGGGTAACTCCGACAGCAGCTGCACTCACTGGCAGGTTTAACTTCAGATAAGCATTTTCTCTATGTTAACAAATAGCTCTCATCGATTTGTTTTTGTCAAACTATCCATCAACTGCTAAGACACATTGAAAACATTGCAGGCACTGCAGATACAAACAGCTATTTACGCTCACATTCACACCTACACCTACCCTAATAAACCCGACCTGAGTGTGCATGTCCTTGAACTGTGCGAGGAAGTCAGAGTACACAGAGAAACCCCCCCCCACGCAGACACAGGGGGAACATTCAAACTACACACACCCCAGCCAAACCGAGATTGAAACTGGGAACCTTCCAATATTGATATAAAGTTTAAAAAAAACAATTGCTTTAATGCATATAAGCTGATAAATACATGACACCGTTAAAAGAGTTATTTTTGTTAAGGATCCCTTATATTTTATGATAAAAGATGTACAGTTGTTCAAGCAGGACATTTTACTAACTTGCCAATTTATTCTGGAACTATGTTTATCAGCTCAATTTCCCTGTTTATGATGCCATTATTGATACAAATCTATATATTTATTTAACTTTCATTTAATTTTGGTCAAATATTATAATGTAATGTGTGTCTAGAACCTCTACAGTAAAGTCAAAATAAAGGAATTTCAGTTAAAGTTGATACAAATTACTGTTTAAATTTATTCTATTTCCATCTTCATCATAGTGCAAATGAGTGAGTCTTTTTTAAGTTGTCAAGTCTTATTTAATTATGTGTTTTAAGGGTAATTACACTGTTAACATTAGTTACAAAACAAGCAGAACAGACGCCCCCTGTTAAAGTCAGTGACGTCTTGTTTTCTATCCTGATGATAGAAACATTCATGTCAAAATCCATTAAAAGGTGTTAAAACATATATATGTATAAATATTGGTGTAAATTAAATTGGCATTTCTGCATTATCTGGTTTAATTTACATAACAAGATGTGAATTAAGCTTAAACTGATTATGTCAGAAACAGTCAAGACTTTATTAAGAGAAGGAACATGTGTATTTGCCAACAATAAAGCAGAGAGAGAATGCAGAGACGAGAAAACAGACTTAAGAATTGGCAAATAAAACGTTCAATTGGAGAAAAAAATGGTTCTGTGGTAGTTTTTCACCTCGAGGGGAACATGGAGAGCAGAATCCAGCAAGACACTGATATTGGTGTTTACGTTCAGGCTGCCAGTAATGTGTCCGGTGAGACGCAAACGTTCACCAGTGTCCTGACGAGTGTTGTTGCAATAAACCTCCACAGGGATTAAAATCTTTGACCCAAAACACGAAACACTGCCGACGCTAATTCTTTCCCCATCACTAATGAGAAATGATGAGGAGTCGTCAAAGCGTATCAGTGGTCCATTGTCTGTAGGTGCTTTGGGGAAAGGCTGGGAGAAATTGAATAAAATGTAAATTTACTTTGTTGAAAGAAAACCTGTACGTACAGTAAGTTATAAAAAAAAAACATTCAAACCCCAATTTAATTGACCTGAAGGCAACTGCCGTACAAACCACCTGCTGTTTGTATTTTTCCTTTCATTTACATTAAAATCACCATCTCCGCAGTCTTGCTTTAAAAAAAAAAAAAACAGATGCTTTATTTGCCCTACAACCTTAATTTCACACCCAGTTTCCTCCTTATTAAGGGCCCTTGTGGGGCTCCTAACCTCCTAATCACCATGGTAACAGGAGAGACAGTGACACGGCCTCGGTCCCTCACCAGGTGTTGAGCTGATCAGAGAAAGAAAAAAAAAGAAAAGAGGACAAGGAGGGAAATGAGAGGAGGGAGTGAAGTATGGCGAAAATATGAATTATCAATGTGCCGTGAGCAAATGGAAAAAATTATTATTTCATGGTGATTGTCGGATGTCTGATTCTGAATTGTAATAATCAATTATTAATATACTCAATCGGATTAATATTTGATGAATGAAACAGAGACCGCTGGTCGAGGTGATTTGAGAGCGGGAATATGGAGGAAGGTCACAGGTCAGCAACAAGGATACAGCATCAAAATGCATAAGGAAAACCCATTAGAAGAATAGATTATTAAATTTTATATGCAATGAATATTAAATTAATAATGAACAGACACTTCCAATCATTATACAGAGAACAGACTCCCGAACATGAGAATTATTGGGGCAGAAAGACTCCTTGAGTTTAGCAGACCGAATGAATAACCTTGAAAAGCAGCCCCGGCCACATCACTGGGGTTTTTACTGCTAATTACAGACATCGCTGTGAGCAAAGCATAACTCAAAATGCCTCTGTGACACTGACACACACACACACACACACACACACACACACACACACACACACACACACACACACACACACACACACACACACACACACACACACACACACACACACACACACACACACACACACACACACACACACACACACACTTCGCACAGCATCCTCACCTAAAATCTCTCCAACATACCGTTCCCTGATAATGGATGTTCAATTTTCTTTTACAAAAAGAAGCTCCAATGAGAAAGGGAGTATTTTATACAGATTAAAAGCCTTTTAGTGTTACTTCTGCTCGAGTTGCTCCAACAATCACATCTCTGCTGAGCAGATTGCCAGGTAACAGTCTGCAAGGTGGGGGATACGTGTCAGGGAGGGTGAGGGTTGTGCGGCAGAGGACGCACCAACCAAGCCAATCCCTCACTCATGTTTTCATCCATCTTTATTGCCAGTAGAGCAAATTGAAGTGCACTATATTGTTATTGAGAACAGAGAGAGAAACAGTCGGGTGAGAGAAGATAAAGAGAGACGGATGAGAGGGAGAGAAAGAAGAGACAATGACAAAACAGAGAGAAACAGGCGAAAAGACAAAGAGTGAGGAGGAGGAGAGAGAGAGACAGAGAGAAAAAGGACAAAGACTAAGTCAAAGACAAAGAGAATAAAGAAAAGTCACCAGACCAAGACCTGGGAAATATGGGACCATCTGAAGATCAACCCCTGGATAAAAAGGTACAAAAGTTACCTGGAGATAAAGATCCCAGTTCAGAGCAGGAGGCGAGAGGAGGACGTCCAAGACCATTCAGAACATATCATGAATATCAACCAACACACAAACATAAAACCTCATTTGCAATAATCACAGTTGCTTTCATTCAACTGAAAAAATTGAACTAAGTGAATAGGGTGGAAATTTTAATACGTGGAGAATATTTACAAAATCTCAGCTAAAAGCAATTCTGTGTCAAACTAGTTGTGACATGTCGTGTTTACTAAGCTTTTAGACGTCTACAGAGCTCGCGCAAATATGAAACATGAATGAATCACTATCAAACTGTGACTGTATATGATTTGACCGAAGCTGGATTCTAAAAGGACGGCACAGTGTGGCTACACACCAAGAAGGTTCTCGGTTTGAATCCCAGTTCACCCATGTTCTCCGCATGTCTGCGTGAGTTTTCTCCGGGTGCTATGCCTTCCGCTCACAGTCCACAGTCATGCGGATTGGGATTAGGTTGTTGATACCTGTGATACCATAGCGACCAGACCAGGTTGTAGACCACCTCTCACCCAATGTCAGCTGGCATTGGATCCAGCTCCTCCCCCCCCCGCAACCATTACAAGATAACCAGTATAGATAATGGATGCACGCATTCTAAAATCTTCAAAATATAAATCTATTCACAACTGTGTCATGTGTTTGTGAGTGTTAGTTATTTCATGAATAGATCCATACACCACTTATCAATTATAAACATCCTATGTGACTCACATTTTCATAAGCAGGTATTCACCATGAAAGCTTTTACAAAGTCCAAAGTGCAAAACTGCTGCAGAGCCTCATTTGACGAGGTGAGCACACATTGGAGAGATTGTCAAAAGGGCCACACAGCACAGTGAGTGTAACACCATTTTTAAGTGCTGCCCTGGATTCATTTGTCTTTGGTGTGTTTTAGTTAATCTCTCTCTGGATCTGCAGGAAATATCATCTTAAAGGGTCACACAGGTCCACTACTTTTATATCACAATGAAAAGTTTCCTCCTTTTCAAATCCACAGAGGGACGTGTTCTACGACCTGACGAGAGGAGAAGTCAACGAACAGCAGCCGGAAAGAGCGAATCGAGGGAACGAGTCATATCCAGCTTTTTTTGGGAGCACTGACTGCACAGGAAAATAGGACACCGGCATATTGCTGTATTTACAGAGAATATCATGGGTGACTGGCGGCATCTGGCACATCATCATTATAATCTAATCATGACAGCAAACAGCCTATTTTTTCCTATCTAGTGACACGTTTTACCTTGAAAATATAGGTGAAATGTAGGACAACAGTGACGTCCCTCTAGCTACAGGTTACCCAAAAAATAAAATAAAAATATATAGGGATTTCATCAGGGAGTCTGGTCACTCTGGGAAATGGACTTAACTTCCATCGGAGTTTAAATTATCCTACATCCCACGGCGCTCCGTTGCTGGAGCCACGTGTCGTCCATCACGTTTAAAACTGAATACTACGCATTAAACTGCCCAGAGGACATTTCTGTCCTACAGTGTATTATTGTGTGTGTGAAATTGTCTCCTGTGTAACCAATGAGGAGTAATTCTTGGTCATTTTTTTAAACTTGGGAGAGTAAAAAAAATAGAAAACGTGACCAAGAAAAGTTGGGGAAACAAAGAAGGAAAGATCAGAGGTGGAAAAGTTGTGCAAGAGAGAGAGAGAGAAGTAAGACAGCCATAAAAAAAAAGAAGCTGAAAGATAAAGAGAAAGACTTGCAAAAGAAACAGAAAGAGGAGCAAAACAAGGAGAAATTATCATGTAGGAGTAATCAGTGGCTAAAAGCTTCCCCCCGCTGACTCAAAGTGGTTTTGGGAGAAGGCCGAATAGCAGGAATAAAAGGGATGTGAGAAATTAGTGGAGCAACACCGGGACCGTGTGACAGCCGAGGCTGAGAAAGCAGAGCGAAGCTGATGAGGAGAAGAGCGGAAAGAGGAGGAGGAGGGGGGGGGACTGAGTGATTGAAACAGAGTGAGAGGGCAAAAGCGAGGGAGAGAGAAAATGAGCTTCAAGAACTCCAAGGGGGCTTTCTGTCCATTTCTGCATCATTCTGTCCTATTAGTACTGCTCTTCCGGCTGTCCAAACACCACTGAAGCCTAATAAAGCCTGAACTCAGTCACTTACACACACAAGAACAAACACACACAGTGATGGCCTGAAATGGCTGGGAGGGGGGCATTTCCACAGGGCTTTTAAAAATGACCTCCACACACCGTGGCCTCACTCCACCAAGACCCCGGGAAACTTTAATGGAGACCATTTGGGGGTTTTTCGGTGATTTGGCAAAAGGCCTATTTGGCACCGGCTCTCCCATTTTCCGCCCATTTTGAGGGGAGTGGGCAAATAGAAAGGTCTTTTTGGTTGTGTGTGTGTGTGTATGTGTGTGTGTATGATGGGTGGTGGGCTGCAGTCTAGTGTCCAGACAATTTTAGCATAAAGACGGGAGAGTGGTTGAGTGTGTGCTTCTGCGGGAACGCAAGTAGCTAAAACACCACTTTATAGAACACATGTATGAAAAAGAGGCTATTGAAAGTGTTAACTCCAGTTGAAGCACCAGAAATGATCGAGCATTATCTCTAAAAATACCAGAAAGAAAAACAGAACAAACCAATAGAAGGCAAGATATGGGCATAAAACTAAATATACAAGAAACAATGACTATTCCTTTGCCGTAAATGTTCTCAGAAGCCCTACATAAACTTTTTGATTGCTGTATTAAATATTGAGACAACTTGGTGTATACGTGTCCACAGGTGACATTAAAATTTTACGTGGCAACTGAGCACAGCCCTTTCTCTCACTCGTAAAACTTTCTTCATAACGTTAAGAACTTTAATGTGGGTGCAGGTGAACAGATTCCAGTGGAGGAGGAAGGGATGATGAAAGTTTGAAGAAGAAAGAGCGAGGTGATGCAGACGGCAGAAAATGGTGCTCATGATACTACACTCACATTTAGATTTTTCCCATTATTTAAAGAAAGTGGGAGAATGGTGGAGGAACAGGAGTTATGGGTCAAAATCATTTAAAAATACAGAAAAGGTGATCGGAGATACCTTCCCCTGTGCAACCTTCCTGAAAGTATGTGCCTCTGCTGTACTTTAACTCCAAAAATAAGGAAGAACAAAGACAAATATGCGGAGAGATGGACACGATTTCAGTCCCTAGAAGAGCAAAGAAAGATGCCTCGATGGATTTGGATGCTTTTTTTCCACCAACATCAACCAAATTATAGACATGAAAAGGACGAGAAATGGAGCCGAGATTAAAAATGTGAGACCAGACGACGTGTTACTCCCTTTATTCCCCCATGCAAAACTCCATCCCCAAATCAATTACTCTCCGGCGGATGGAGAAGAGCGGGAACAACTATGAAAGTGGAGGAGGAGAGGACTGAAAATGGCCACAGCTCTAAGAATCACATTAGACAAGCAGCTGAATTTTCCGCTGTTTCACTCTGTGTGTGTACAAAATATTTTTTCTGTCCGACCAAAGGCCAAGCCTTAAAATAAAAAATAAAGACAGCAACCATTTTATTTTAACAACAAGACAGAAGTTGTTGTTATTGCTTTATAACCTTAAAACCTAGACAACAAAGACACACATTACCTCCTTTGTAAAAGCCAAGGTCTGTGTTTGTGGCCTTTGTTTACAAGAATAATTGCGATGTGATTTCTGAAGGAAAGTTCCATCAACACATTTAGGACTAATCGAAATAAAAACAAGAATATTAGACAAAGGGTCAACTCAATACAGCAGGTAGATTATGGCCTATTATTGAAAAAAAAAATATTAATTAATTAACAGTAAGAGAATTCCAGGAAAAAATAATTTATGCAATTTTTTTTTTACTAGACTGTTTATTATTGCATTTATCAAGTTTCGGGGGTTAGGAGCCCAGTGGTGTTTTTAAATTTTAAACTGTTAAAATCTTCCAATTGAAACACTAGAAACAACACAATATTTGTAATGCTATGATCTATATGTCTTTAAATGGTCAAAATCAAGAAATGAAGCATCAGCACAAAATATAACCTAAAACATATTTATTTCATTTTATTTAACAGACTTTCAGTGTTTTGTATTTTAAGACAAAGTGGTTATTCTCACTGTTTATCTACATATTGTCCTGAAAATTAATGTGCATTAGTGTTCACGAAGCCAAATTGCCTCTTGGGTTTAATAACGAGTATTGATCCATCAATCCATTTGTTTTCTGTCCATTTGATTCCAACAGTGAGAAGGTATGAATTAACCTCTGGTTGATGATGCTCTCACATTTCATTCAAGCTCCAAAGATCAAAATGGATTTAAGATTCATGAACAGAGTGACTCGTATTTTGTTTTATTGTCAAACCAGGTTAGAGGTGCCTTACTGATTCTGCACAGTGCTCTTAAGTGGGAAAAAGGTAAAGCTAATATTATGATGATATACGGCCTGAGAGTCTTATTAAGAAAGCAAAGCTTCACAGAGTCTCCATGAACAATCGCGGCCGGCTTCTGTGCAACGGCCCCAAATGGAATCTTTGCAGAAGAAACCGCAGAGACCACACAAGTCCCACGATAACACGTCATCACAAAAGGTCGAGGAGATGATCCCGGAAATGATGTAAAACTATAAATACACAAACCCCAAAGTTGCAGCACAGACAGCGAAAATACAGTGGATGCCGCTGAGACCGTGTGAGGTATAATTGAGCCTTAAGGGTGCGTAACGTCTGGGTTAAATATACTGAAAATAGGATTTTTTTTTGAATTGGGACACTCAGTGGGGTGTGGACATTCAAGAAAGTGCAAAAAGACCACAAGTGTGGGTAATAGAACACAGCTTGTTTCATAAGATTAGTGGAGGCCACCTAATACATAAAGGAAGCGGAAAAACTTCACAGGTCACCCCCACATATGCTGTAGCTCACATACGCCTCAGAGAAACACACAAGGCTGAAATGTGGAATTGTTTATTTACCTTAATAAAATAAAATCTCCTTTAACTAATAAAATCTGGTGTAATTGAGATGTTTTCCTTCAACCTTCATCCTTTTTTTAACTTGAACTTTTAGATTGTTTGTCACCACCTCCTTCAAGCTTCTTCTGATGCCACAGCCATCAGCATCATTTAATGCCAAGTATAGGGAGACACAACCCATATAGGTGATGACGACAGGACATAGGTATCTCAAAAACAAATCTTTAGTCCAACTAAATCAAAATATGAAACCAAAACTAACCGAGTCATGCTCCAGACTTTCAGGTGTGTAAACTCTATTGAAACATGTCATCCTTCAACTCACGGACCTTTGGTTATTGTCAATGAAATCCTTAATAGACTGGATACTGTAGTCTGAGACATTCTTGCCATAGCAGAAATTGAAACAATAACTATCTGCGAAAGACCTTGAAATGTATTTTTAATTTCATGTTTTTTAATGTAACTCATTTTAATCAACAAAAACATCATCAAAATCTTAAAATGTCCACTAACCTTTTGACACGTCAAGATCAAGGGAAATTTAAATAGCTCTTGGTTAACAAAGAAGATGAAGTAATTTGACAAAGAATATTAAATTACTGAAAACGTAAGTCAATATTTAATCTCAAATGAATGGAAGAAGTAGGTGCCTGAAAGCATGCATGTGTGCACGTGCATTGTAGCTATTATGAGAGCTCAATCATTGAAAAGAGAGAGAGGAGTTAATGAGACAGACCCAGAGCTGGGTCACAGAAGAGGAAAGTTCATTTAGCTCTGTGTCAAGGTCTCCTGCAGGAAATATAATATCCCCCTCTCCTGAAAATAAAAGCTCCTTAACAAAAGCAAAATGAAAGCAGGGTTCTCTGCTTCTGCCAATTAACGTGTCCAAAAGGCTATTTATTTCAAACAGCCCTCCATGTAAAGATCCCTGGGAGTCAAACAGGCCTCAATCAATCAAAGCCATGTGGGGAGGAAAAAAAAGGTTCATACAATAATTGCTGGTGTTAGAGAGCTGCACGTGAAATTCAACAAGAGCAACAATGTGGAAGTCGACTGCATGTTGAGAGCTGGAAAACAACGTTTCTCCGAGCACAGTCAGAAATAGAGAGACAATGAGGCGACGCGTTAGGAGAGAAAGGCTTTGCCGAGATGTGTTTGTCTCGTTCTTTGGGAAATACTTCAATGAATGGGCTCGATAAGGTATTTTCTGGGCTTAGGGGCCGTGTTTACAATACTATTTAAAATGTAAGCCCACAAAGTTATAATACAATAATTCATACTCAACAATTCTGGCAGAAACCATCCACTATTCCGAAACAAGCTATTTTTCATGCTGCCAGTACTTCAGGGGCTACGTTGGAGACCAAGTATTTTATGAAAACAAGCTGGCACTGAAAGACATTAAGCCAGACATTCCTCCCAGCTCTGTTCTGTTTGGCATTTTGCAGGTTTCAAGTTAGGATTTTCCCATAATTATAACAGGGGCACTTGATTTATTCAAAGCCAAGTGTGTCTGCTCGACTTCCCACTGCTCTCTCATACTAAGCCATACCTGCAGTACATAGAGTATTAGGTCTCTTTGAAAAGGCCAACTGTAATTTACAGTGTTTGCTTTGCTCTTGCAGGACTTCATGGAACAAACAACAGCGACACCGAAGGCATCAATAGGATTAAGATGAAGCGCCAGTCCAAGTGCCAGGCAGCTACTGAGACCCCCTACACCAACAACTTCCTGATACAAAGGTCAATAGATTTTTATCAAATCTGGATCGTTTAGATCTTTTTAAGCAATTTGTTCCATTGGGAGATGAAAATAAAATAATTGTATATGTTTTTATTTCCCTCAATTTAAACAGAATTCGATAATTGAGATCTAGCCCCTGCTTATCATATTAATAACACAATTGGTCATTTTAATCGTGGATTGGAAGACCCATTATCAGACAAGCATGTCACTGACAACAAGAGAAATAATGGCCATTATCAAATCAATTTCAGCTGAAGGACTGTGGGGATTTCACTGCCATTTTCCTTTGCAAGTTATCAAAAATGCCAAACATTGTTACTTTAACCATAGGACGGAAAAAATATTTAAAAAATAAACTTGGCAGCTTTTTGTCACCTCTTTATCAGGAAGACCAATAATTCTGTCAAAAATGTCAATGTATTAAAACCTTCATTCTCTGTACGATGCCTCTCACAGCTGCCAACTTTTCTGCCTGATGTTAACATCTGTGGCATACAGAGCAATCTCCTCGGGTGATGCAAACGTTAATGCTAAATTATATTGACACTTCTCGAGGAGGATATTCTGATGTGTGCCAGGAATGATACAACTCTGATTTGTCCCCTGGTGGTAAAATATTTTAATCCTTCAGGTAGAAAGGAGGTTCACAGGCAAGTATGTGAACAATGCTGCTTCCATTGCAGCTACTTAACTTCATGAAGACACTGTTGAAGAGTAATAGGGGCTGAAGGCTGATGTACAACAAGGAGAATCTCACCACAGCAGGCACTACTGCAAACAACATTACCAAACACCTACTGCAGGCTGCAGCAGACGCATGGGCTTTATATGTTGTTAAAGACATAACGACAAAACAAGGCATATTATAGAAGCCTCAGCCGCAAGTAATAACATCAATAGCAGAACATTTGGTTTAAATGACCTCATCCACCACAGATGTACAAAACATGATTCCACAATCATTTCTCCGAGCTTGGCAGGATGCAAACCTAATCAACAATATTAGAACAATCAGGCTGATCTTTGAAATGACATTTTCACTTTCTGCGCACAGTGCCCCTAGCAATGCAAGCGTGAAATAAATGTGTTTTTGATGCGATAGTTTAAAGAGCTTAGAAGACTTGAGTTCAAGAGGCCACTTTCCTCTCCACGTACACACACACAGAGCATGAAACGCACATTAAAAGTAGGCTGAGGCTCCATCAATACGGTTTGTCCCTTCTGGAAAAGAAGCGAGAGCCAAAGCTATCTGGCATCGCACGACAGTTGGCAGCCAAACAGATGAAGAGAGCTCTCTGAAAATTTCAAAGAATTATTCAATGCGACAATTTATTTGTTTATGCTTCCTCTGTAATCATCTAGCGGGGCCAGAGAAGCCCATGTTATTAAAGAGATTTTCCCGCAGCCATCAAAGGTTTGGCATGATAAAGAGCTCTCACATTCACTCTGCATTAAAACCTTCAATACAATTTAGCAGGTCATTGTCTGGTAAAATGCCATTTCAGGAAAACAAAATGTTGACAGGAGCAATACAATGCTGAACTGATGAATGTTTGGCAGAATACCAAATATAATTGATGAAAAGGTTCTCTATTGTTGTTCAGACCCTCTCAGGGAGATTTAAGTAAAACAGCAGCGCTTCACTCACACACCACGGCTCGTTTGGGCCGATTAGATTCGCCAAAATGTAATCAGTTCAAATTTTGCAAATTAAGTAAAAAAAATTTTTAAAAACTCAAGCAGAACATCATATTTATTAGACGTGCACTAAAAGGTTTAATGAAAAGGTTCTTGGGGTCCAAACAAACGTAAGACTAATCACACGCCTGTGTTTAATGGTTTGAGATTTTCAAACCGAACGTCTCCATTATTCCACTCAGGTGGTGAGACTGAACCGGCAGGCTCAACCAATTAATCTTATTTCTGTTTGGATCCGCCAGGCAGTGGAAGCGAACAAAACCTTTGTGCTCTCACCAGGCCTTCTGAGAGCTGAAGTGCATTAACACAGCGGCGGTAAGACTGAACCACCTGGGCTTCCGTACGCTGAGGGAGGTCACGCAGCCAGAGGAGGGGAGAGGTTCCGAGGGAGAAAAAAGTGAGAGAGCACCAGATGCAGGTGTTTTTCTAACACCCTTAAGGACTGCATGACAAAATGATACAGACATCTGGGTCTCCTCTTGCACTCTCTGACTGGACTCTCTGGACTGGTGAGTATAAACCTCAAGAGATAGCAGTCATCTCTATAATAACATACTGTGCAGCAAGAAGCAACAGTGAAAGACACAAATAATGTAAGTGACAGATGGATGAAAAGCAAAGAGGAAACGAATGGAAAGGAAAAGAACAACTTAAAGCTCTTAAGGCAGAGCGCCGTATTACCTTTTTATACATCCGTCTGTCTTCCACTTGTCATTGCAGCCTTTCTATTACCTTTGAAACTCATAATAAACTACTTTTCACGAAACCCTACAGGCTCCATCCCATCAATCCAAAATAAGCTGAACCATATGCAAGCATCACACAGTAAGCAGTTATTATATGATAGTAAAACTGTTTCAGTCTGTATCTAATTGTTACCTGCTGAATGGAGCTACAGCCTTGAATCTGTCATTGGAGTCACACATCCTTGTGCTGTGCTGATACCGTTCCAACCCAGCCTGAGCCCCATGTTGAGGGTTTAATTTCATTTTTACTGCGTTGCTGGCCACAGACCCGGGTCCCACAGTATTAATGAACTTAGCCAATATAAACGCAATCATGCCTGAGGAGCAATTACAAATCTAATTGAGCATCTAAACAGAATATTAAATCGGTGCAAAACCAGGCCTCTAATTTAGAAGACACTTAAAAAGTCAAATCCTCGCCTATAAAATAAACTCCACATTACCAAAGGGGCTTTTCACAAAAAAATGGTCAATCTGTTTTTTTCCTGAAGAGCACAAACAATCAACTCCGATGGGCTTTAAAGTCACAATGACAACTTGATTCACAACAAAATGAAACAAGATGTATGTAAGGACGCTCTAACACCTACCTTGTTTGGTCCAAGCATTTAGACTTTTCATCTTGGTCCAAACCAATATAACAGGACCAAAGGACAAAACTTTTGTCCAAACCAAAGACATTGTCTCCATCCGGATCAAGCTGAACCATGGTTCAGTTCATTTGCAACTTGAAAACACTTTTTTACTCACAGGATTGGTTGCACTCTTTACCTCTGATGATATAATGTAATAATGAAATGTACAGCGGAAACGAAATTAACTAAATTAACCAGTTCATTGATTTTCTCCATTCAAATGGAAAAGACGACTACCCACAGAATTGACAATATGCTAATGCATGCCCATCAACAAATCAATCAATATCAAGTACAGGAAGACATAGGTGACAGGACATATACACAGTTCTTTGGTCCACCCGTAAATTGGAATATGAAACCAAAACTAACCAGATCAAATGTTTACAATGTAACAAAGACATGGAACTTGGGTCTGGCCTCGCTCCAGACTCTCAGATGAGAAAACGCTCTTACTCTCCCTGGCAGAAATGTTTGAAAGTGCTGAAAGTTGATTCCCAGTCTGATAAATGCTTACGCCAACAAGTCCACAAAAATATAACTTTGCTGTTTATAACTACTCTACAGGACAGCGTACTTACTGGACAAGGCATTGACTCACACTGACACACGGACTCCCTTATCAACAGGACTGCATCCCTTGTCAGTGCCTTCCAAAGTATGACCAATTACCAAATTATAAATAAAGACAATGGTAGTTTTGTGTTGGCACAAATAACTTTTGTATTGCGGTATCATCATGTTCATGATTTAGACACATCACTGCCAACTCTCAGATTGCCAAAGAGGTTTTCTTAGTCCAATGTTTTGCTGACCCTTCTATTCACCCCGACCTCCTCCCTAACCAGACAGGAATCATAACTCCCACATCAACGGGAGGGTTTTGTCACTTAAGGATAAACGTAATTCCTTATTGAGCATTCGCTAAAACCACCGATGCTGTTGTTTTTCTTGAGGACAGTCTCGTGCATGCTCTGACGTAGAGCAAAGACCAATGGTGGCCACGGTTAAAAAGCTTGGTCAAAACAATATTATTGTGCAAAAGGTTTACACAGACGCTATTAAAACGACAATGTGTTTTGAATTGGAGCAATTTGACCGAGAGCAAGTCAAGCTTGTTGATGCTTCTTTGCTGTATGGCACCCCCGCTGAGCAATGTGGACACCAGCTGCCACTCTGTGTGCTCACAGTAGGCATGAAATTCAAGCCAAATGATGCTCGAGCCAAACACAACTAGGCTAACAGTTTGGTAGCCTAAAACTTATTAAGAGCAAAACAAAGTTAAAGTGCATAAACTTCCAGTTGTGGATCACCTTTCTTTAAACACAATCAGTCATAACACTTCAGGACAAGGTAAATCTATATTAAAAGTTTGCAACAATAGAAAAACATATCAATTGGAAGAATTTGGAAAAAGCTAAACAAACACGTCTGTCCACTAATGTGTGGCCCCCAGTCATTTATCTTATTGTGGATAAACAAGGGAGGCAAGATGAAGAAAAGAAAAGCTCAAAGAATTCAAAGAGGTTTTTGTTGCGGTGGCTTCTGTCTCAACGGTGGGAGCCGCTTCCTGTCTTAGGGCAAATAGCAGGAGAAAAAAGGGCAAAGCAAAGGGGAGCAGAGGAGCTGAGGAGAGTGACACACAGCTCCAGCCCCTGAGAGAGCCCTGAGGGAAGGTTAGCCCTCCTCTCAGTCCCTCTCTCCGCTCCGTCTTCCTCTTCCCCACCACTTTTCTACATCTCTGAGCAGCAATTAGACAGGAGCCAGACTCTTCACCTTACCCTTTCTGAATATTAACAGAAAACATTGTCGCTGCAGCCCACGCACAAAATGCACCTTGATGCATTTCGCTCACATACAATGCCTGGAATGGCCTTTACCTTGAAGTGCAAATACATTTTTCAAAGCGAGGAAAAGTGAACTTTTTGTAGCAAACGCAAAATAATGCACTACCATAAAATGGCTGGGTAGAAGCCTGAACCAACGGGGTTGAGGAGTGACACTAAGTAGGTTGCCTAGCTGTGTAGAACCAAGCTGGCCTGAAGGTAAGCACTGATTTACCGCCTCTTGCAAAGAACAAATAAATCAACCATCACACTGAGGCAGACAGAGACCTCAAGAGATGCCTCAACACCACTGTTTATCGATCTCCCCGTGTGTGTGTGTGCCTCTGTGTGTGAGGGAGTGAGCGAGCGAGAAAGAGCATTATTTATTTCGCCGTTTATTCATTTGTTGGCAAGAGGTACTTTATCTCACCGGGGTTTGAAAAAAGTTAATGCGCTTACTTTTAAATTAAAGACCCACTTAGGTAAGGTTGGAGGGCAAACAAGTGTGGTAGGAGAGGAGAAGAGGAGGAGGAAGAGGGAAAAGAGGAGGCTGAAAAAAAAAAAAAGAAAGGGGAAAAAATGGACGGCAACCCATGCTGACGACAAGGATATTGAATTTCAATTAGTACACACCTGCATTTACATACAGCCTACATGGTGATGCTTGAGTATGCAATTTACCACTCCAATTCAAACAGCTGCTCTGCGCCATTTACATAAATTAATAGAACAAATTTAAATTCTATTGAAGTTTCCCCCCCCCCCCATCTTTCCTGTGCATATTTCCCTCTCTCTTCCTTTAAAACTGAGAGGAAATATCAGCGAGGGGTCAGGGCAACAAGTTGGCCAATCCAATTTGGGACTCCCTGGAGAAATTAGAGCTCCGCCTGATTTGCCTAAATGTAAACAGCAGGCACCTGACAGTTTCACTCACCACGTTAGCGCACCACGTCTGCCTCTGTCGGCGGCACCTTTCATTCAACCAGGCAGCAGCGAGCAATCAAGATCCTGCCAGAGCTGGAGTTTACAACCAAACACACTCTAAACGCGACAATGCACTCACAATACATTTCTTCTTAAAATCAACATACACAGGCTTCATGAAGATTCTGACATTCACCAATAATTCTTATTTGGGATTTGTTTATAGGTAAGAACAGAATTTAGACACACTCAAGGACACACAGGGCAAAATAAGTGGTTGTTGCCTTTTCTTCAATTCGACAGTTTTATAATATTATAAAATATAAATTCCACATTTTTTTTCTCAGTTATAATACTTTAGTAACTGCTGTCCAATGATTATTCAATTTTTACGCCAAAAATTAGGCCTATTATTGAACCCAATACCCCAGTGGCATAATTACTGCTGGTTCAAGACGTTGCAGATCGTCCCCTGAGGAGGGAACGCATCTTCCAGCACCATAGATCTATTTGCAGAGAGTGTCTCTTGGGGTCTTTTAGGCGACCAAGAGCTGTCCTCATACAGTATTGCAATATTATATATGTTGAGCCACACTAGATGGTCAAAGTATTTACCACTACACAGGCAGGCACACTCCACCTGGGGCTTCTCAGCCACTGGGACATTTCAGAGGGAGCCAGCAGTTAGGGTGGGCATATCACAGGCATCCATCACCTGCGCTGGGATGGATGTTATGGATGGAATAAATCAACTGGTCACACAATAAACTAAATTCCCCTATGCAGCAGTAAAACAGATCCACGTCAGGATAGGATTCTATTGTTGGTCAACACCATCGGGACCATTAAGGTACCCTTTCAAGATGTGGTCCTAAATTCCAACCGCAAGCAATACCACTCCATTATTGTGCGACTCATTTAAGACTCTCAGAACCTTCTGAATGTGGACGTCTAGAGGTAAACACACTTCACACATTGTTTTATCAAACAGTTCTGTGAGTAAAGCTCTTGAACAAGGAGCTGCTGTGGATGCACGGCTCATTGAAATGCATCTCAATTATAAATTCCAGCAACGGCGGACCTCTGTTCCTATAATGATTTGTTTTATAAGGAGGTCGAGGATACGCCTGGGCCTCCAGGTTAATGACACCACTCACCAACCTAAAGGTGTCCTTGAATCAGCAGAGCACTCATTCTACCATTGAGCACACAACTGGCATCTTAAAAAGACACTGGATATGTGTGGACACACCGGGGAGGTGTGGGTAAGGAGATCACACAGAACTGATTACTTCTGACAATTTATATATCGACATTTGTTTGAGTTTATATCTTTTGTCTTTATTTTTTTCACAGCCTGGTCATGAAAGGTGGTATACCCCATTTCGTTGATTCTGAAAGACCAGCTTGAGCTCTGATTCTGAAATGTCAAGTAAAAATGCCCCAATGCACCGGTCCAGCTCCGATGACCATAGGCAAGCCTTGACCGCTCTAGTGGTCAGTGTCTCTCGTGTGTCTGTGGCTGTTCACTTCCTGCAGCAGTTCTTCCACTTCAGAGCTACAAACTTACTTTCTTCATTTTGAGTCAGATGCTCCAAGCTATGGCCTCTCTCTATTTCTGTGTGTGCACATAACAGTGTTTCTCATGAATTACTTCGCTATCTAATTTTTCCCACCACAGTTTTACAATGAACCAAATAAATTTCTACTTCTTGGAAAAACAAGAAAGAACTCTAAAGTTTCCTTTTTAGATTAGCACGTTCCCGCAGCAGGGAGTTCTTAAGAGTTCTGAGTAGGTGAAAACAACTTTGCGGTTTGAGAACACGTCATGAATCTGATGTAGACTTACGATCTTCTCAAGAGTAAATTTAAGAAAAACCACATGAAGATGCTGGTGAATGAGCCACCCGTCAGCCTGTGAGTGTCTCATTAAACCAAACAAGCATCCAACAAGCACAAGTCAAAAACAAGCTACATCAGGATCAGTGATGGTCCTGCTCCCAAGTGCTCATATTTGGATCTGAACATGAAGGTATCTCATTACTGATACTTTAATGATATGCACTTTGGTGCAGTAAAATATTTTCTCCAGCAGAAAGAAAATGAGTCTGGTTTTTTGAGGTCAGTAACACAAGCTGTCAATCATGCCAAGCCAACATGTCTTAGGCAACACACGGATGCAATGAGCCAGCTGGAAAAAGTAAAAACAAAATTAGAACGCAAACAATTCTCATTCCAAAATAACAGAACTAATTTTAATTTTTAGGGGAAAAACTGTTTTGAGAATCTTAAACTAAGAACAATGCATTTGGTCTTTTTCTAACCACAAAAAATATCTTTTGTTTTTCACAGATTATTCAGATAATCACATCCATATTTGACTGATGTGCTGTGCATTACATTTGTCAATAATGCTTTATTTTGAGCATGTCCTTTCAACATTTTGGGACAGAAAAAGTGGCCGCAGAACCCCTGCTGTACCTCAAGTAAGAAAAGAGAAACCCTGTGGGACATCAGAGTCAGATGACATGAAGAAAAAACACAACACAAAGGCTCTGGTTCATCTAGTTCACAAAAGCATGAAGGTCATAAGAAAGAGAGCATTTCTCTTTTATATTGGTATTATCAAATTATGTTACCATATTCTTTTTTCCATCCTCCTTTTTTCATTTTGCAACATCTAGTGAGACATTGTGCGCTTAAAAAGTCCACATACAAATATTCGTATATTCATTAAAAATAGAAATGCCATGACAAAGACCGGAATAAATAATATAAAATAATACAAATAAAAGCAACTCCACCTTAATCATCTAATTAAACTTTCGGAAGCCTTCCCAACCTGCAAATTATTTTGTGCTTTTGAAATGGTTAAATTTGAATACTGCCTTAATAACACATTAATAGTGGATACTGGCCTACAACATTAGCAACAGGAAAAATAGCAGTCATTAATAAACGTAATCCCTTCAGAAAACTCCAAACAGGGACGCAACTATTTCTCTTATAATATTTCAACTATTCTTTTATAATATTTTGTTTACCCTGCTGTTATACATAGTGTCACTCTTATCGATGTAAATAGATTAGTATATTATATTGGTAATATTGTTATATGATTATTTTTGTATTTATTTACAGTTGAAAGTGCTTCCATAACTAATTCTGGGACATTTGAGGCATAAAATTGTTGTATTTCACTTCTCATTCTTGCATGATAATGAGCTGCAATTCTAAAGAAATGTGTCACTGGCTTACGAGAGTCCGTGGCTGATCAGATACCCTGTTTGTTTAGGTTTAGACCAATTTCATACGACAAATAAAATGTACACAAATCTACAAACGTAAGAGCAAAATAAATCTTCAATGAATCTGGCTCACAGTATTCCCATCCCACAGCAGCGAGCAGTTCTTTAGCTCTGAAGAAATGAACAACAGCACAATGTTCTGTTTCAGTCCCTAAAACTACACTCAGGCATATTTTTCACTCTGTGGTCGACTCCGAAGCAGAGTCTGGTTTTCATGAACCTTAAATAGCTTTGACAAATGGTAATACAACTGTTACGGATTTCACCTGTTTACAAAAGAGAGAGAACATTTACATGTGTAAGTGGCATATGCCAAACTAAACTAAAAAGAATAAGAAGAGAGAGAACAGCATGAGGAGAGGAGAGTAAAGACATTTCCTGGATTTCCTGCACATATCGCCCCCTGGTGGTGCCTCAAGTTTCCCAACCTTTCCAGCATGTCTGCTTAAGTGCCCTCTCAGTGCTGTCTATCTTTCCCGCATAAAGTGGGGAGCTTGTTACACACAACGGTTTCAGCTCTGTCTAATTTGTCCATTCGCCATTCCCTCGTCCCTCACATGTCTCTCCGGTTCCCTCCCTTCTGAGCTCCCTCTCTTCCTCTGTCTATTAGAGGCATTACTGAACAAGTCATTTCAATATGGCCTCAGGATGCAACACACACCACTTAATTAGCTTGTTAAAAAGGAAGGGAATCACTGAAATGAATTTTCCCTCTCTCCAACAGCCCCCACGGTGTAGCCAGGTGTGGCCCTGCAAGGCGGCACAGAGGTGTTGTGTTGTTTTGTGTTGTTTTGCGTTGTGTTGTAAGCTCAGGACGATGCAAGGCCAAGTTATGGGTGAAAGCGCCCATCGCACACATCTGCTTGTCATCATTTAGACCCCATTTCACATTAACAAACACACGCAGGCACAAACAAACACACACACCCCCTACTCAATCACATAACGAGGCAGTCCAACGGGGACAGCTCCATTCTTCAGAGGCCAAGTTAACCATAGTCATTAGTCTTGCTTTGCTGCCTAATTGGTCTGGCGGATGCACGGGGCCAGTTGTCCATTCTGACTGAGTACTCAGACGCTGAAGATTGTGCTACACCACTGCTCGAGTACACAACACAGTAAACAAGTACGCATTCCCCAACCTACACTCACAATTATTAGACAACTGCAGGTCTAACTTGCACGAACCTGCAACAGCGTGTATTCTTGTGCAAATGAGCATAACTTCAAATAAACACCGGTGCAATTAACCTCATCTAGTATCTGTATAACAAACATGCTGTGAGCCCTATAGTATTTGATGCAGCAGTTAAAAAGAGTTACAGAAACATGTGTAAACTACAGAACCAGAGACAATTGAATGGCTGTTTCAACTTACAGTCAATGTATTAACATCTTTGCCTGGTTTAAATTGCCCCCAATCATGCTGTGATGCATATTGTTAAGGCCTGTCACTGCTTTGCAAAAAAAGTTGAAGTAGAATGGCACCCAGTGGAGTGCATATCTTCGCCAAGGCCCAACAGTCCCCTTCAATTCAATCAAGCTGCACCAAATTGCACCCACTCAGATCAGTCAGCTAAATATGACAGATTTTTACCTCTGTCAAGGAGGTTATGTTCTTGTCTGTGTTTAGAAGGATTACACAAAAACGAATGTACAGATTACCATGAAACTTGGTAGAAGGATGCAGTGTGGGTATTTTCATTGATTTCTCAAAGGATAATTTGTGAATCTTAGTGGAAATAAATTGGGCATGTTTTTGGGGACTGTTGGGCCTTCTACTTTTCAATCAAGATACATGTGTGATTCCCTGGGAAATTGGTGAAAATGTAAAACAAAAAATACTTTCTTGCATTGTTAAAGAAAGTGAAACTTTATTAGATTAAAATTCCAAATGCAGGATGTTTAAGTGCAACAGGCTGAGCCCTTTAATCTGAGAAGGGGAGGTTGTAAAATCTGCTGTCAAACCGATCCATTGCATGTCCCCTTTCCTTAGCGACTCCCAGCCTGCCGTGAAGAGATAATCATGATACCAAACAATGTGAGGAGTAAATCACTGGTGAATGTTGAGTTTGTTTTGAAAGGTGCAACAGCCTGAAGTAATATTAACTGATTAGCATAAGAAATCTGATGTCACCTGAACGAGGCAACGGAGACGCCACGAATGAAGGCAACATCAATTCCATGTTTTGCGATTAAGCTACGTGGGCTGCTTTTAAAATTGATGAGTGAAATTCACATTAGTTCTTATTTGTTAGCAGTGACAGGCCTGAGTAATTAGATCTTTTAAACATTTGTTTGAATTGCAATTGAATTACAACCTTTACTGTGTCAATCAGAGCGGGAAATAAACAGCAGACTACTACAAAAGATGTCCCAAATAGGCTTTAAATACATGTTAACCAGCGATTACGTCCTGGCACATACTTCAATTTCGTCTAGTGGGTGTGAAGTGATTGACAACAAGCATGGCAATATATAAAACCCACCCACACTGACAAGAAAACACCGGTCCTGGGCAACAACTTAGAAAACCAAAACAAATTAAGGATTCGTATTTACTGCAATGGATTACCTGGCACAAGCCATTTAAGTCTGTGCAAATTGTTTTCATAATGTACAAAACTGAATGGCAGTAAATGAGTCCCTCTGATGGTAGAAAATGACTTGCTGGATACACCAACAATCTCAAGGGTAGATGAGAGTACACTTCTGCAGAATGGAACACTAGCGTAAGTAAACAGTGAGAGGAAGAAGAACCCGAAAGAAAATGGCTTAATTCCCTTTGCATTAGTCATCAGAACAAGTCCAGATTACAGGAAAATGTCAAGAAAACTAAGTTGGATTCTCCTTGGTAAAAAAATTTCTGAACAGCTCATGAAATTTGAGATTGAAGTCAGAATTAGAGTTCATAATGGACCGCATTTTTCTGTCCGAACCGGCCAAAGCCAAACCAAACCCCAACAAGCATTCTGCTATTTGTGTCCAAACCCGACCCAAACCGTGACTAACAATGTCACTCCACATGCTAATATTATGTGGGTTTCAAATGTTTCTATGTGATTGTGTTTAGCTGATCCATACTGCATATATATTTGCTTTTATTGGTAGCTAACAGTCCCAATTTAAAGTTCAACTAGAGCTCATACCTCCACCAATCCCCTTTAAGTCAATCAAGCCGCACCCATGCACACACTCATAGAAATCAGTCCAATAAATGTGTCTGATGGGTTTTTTTTAGGATCCATGGTATAACCCTGGGAAATTGGGGAACATGTCAAAAATAGCCGTATGTCGCAATGTTATGGAAAGTAAAACAAAATCCTGGACCCCCCCAGTCCATGCCAAAGTTTGATGGGTCTTTTTCTTGACCGATGTCCCAACCTTTCACCAAGTTATGTTGAAATCCATTCAGTAGTTTTTGCATAACTCTTATGAAAAAAAGACCAACCGACAAAAAAACCAACCAATGGACAGGGGCGAAAACATAACCTCCTTGTTGGAGCTAATAAAGAGTAGCACACCAATGCTATTCAATAACAGAGCAGATCGTGGACAGCTAACGCAACAGCAACCGTCATCTCTAAACTGCCACACTGCGCTGTTGCCAGCTCCAGCAGCATGTGAACCAAGTTTCCAAGAATCTCAACTCATCTATTATATGGCACTACATATTAGGAGCTGGGGTAAAGACCCTTAGAGACACGGCTATCAGCTGTAAGTGGAGTCAAGTCTCTGTTCTAAGCACCACATTGATATTGCACAGGTAATTGGAACTCCCAATGTCACTACTTCATCTGAGGGACTTACATAAACAAGTACAGAGGAGATATTCCATTTATCTTACCTTGTGCCGATGCAGGACACATCATTATACACACAACAGTAGGTGTAGTGGTCTAACTAGGCTTGTATTTTTGGGGAAATGGATGGAGCAGTAGCATGTCCATGCTTTCTCCAGACAGAAACTGCGGCTATTGTGCGGGTTGGGAGGCAGAGAGAAGAAAGGAGGACCGAAAACTGAGTTAGTCTCACTGTTCCTCCACTACTTAACTTTAAAATGTGCCAGGTCTTTTTGATGCTGAACAAGAATGTTTCTTGTGGGACTCGGGATTTGTGATTCTACCCTGCGAACCATTTACATTTTGTCACACATCGAAGCAGCCTTTTAACTCCAAATTCAGTGGAGGGAAAATAGCTACAGTTGGGGAAAGCCGATTGAGTGTCAGTGTTATTGTGTCCCCAAATTTCAAGCTTGCACAAAAAAAAGCACCATTTGACAATGAAATTCTGACAAAGGTGAGAGGGCTACAATGGCGTCTGAGTAAGGTTAGGGACACGACAATGCCGCCAACGAGAATGTATATGCTGCATGTATAATTGCATTGTTATGGCTGGTCTGCAGACTTGAGAGTGTCTGAAGGGTGTCACAGGCCAGTAAATGTCCCTTGGAGGGACGCAGTAGGAGGTGTCCAGTGTCCAGTGTCCGGTGTCCAGCTGCAGCCGGTTTCATAATCCAAGTGTTGTCCAAGGACGAGGTGATGTCATGCTATATACAAGATTGTGGATACAGTAATTACGGCAATGTAAGGCAACACAATCAACAATCGTTTTCTATAAGCTGCGGTTTATGTGCTTATTTGAATGACAATCCTAAGGGTATTGTATATAAAACGATTTTGTCCCATGACGCTTTGCTTTCAGATGGAGGCAGGTGCACCCAGGCCTCCGTAAAGGTATTGTTCAAATTAGAAACAGACATCAGACATTGGACAACATACATCAAATGACTACCGCAAGTCAAAAAATAGCTCCTGTTGAAAGCGTACACTTGCTCTAAACTTATGAATAGGCCTCATCCAATTTCCCTCAGTGTTCGTGATACAAATGGTGCACCAACGTTAACCTCTCCAGATGGGTCTCGGTGCGAACGATTTAATCCGTATCCAAACTTTCAAACCGTATATTCGTATCTGCCAAAGCAAACCGCTAATGAGGCCACCGCAGCGGGGTTTCGGCAAAACTGAAGCACGCAAATACGAGTGTAGAAGCACATGAATTGTTGTCCACCCTTGGCACCCGGTGAAAGCCTGGCTGTCCTTGTATTTTCCATTAGTATTACCTACAATTAATTAATTCTTTATTATGAGGTTTTCAATCAGAGCTGCTACGACTTGCTGATTTACGCTTGCCGAGTGTTGACTCAGACTATAAGTGATTACAAAGGTGCGTAAACACTTCTAAGCTCGTTTTAGTCATACAAGTCCAACTGTTGGAGTGTATTTTTAGTTTGCGTTTATTTATCACCAGCAGCCAACATGTAGACGTTGTGGGAAAAAAGTTTGTGATTTCAGAAATCACAAAAAAATTAAAAATATTTCTCAATACACACTTTCTCCACAAGTTTCTGCACATTTCTAAAATAAATTTACACTGCACAGACTACAGAATACGCATTTGTTGCAATGCTGCAACTTGCAGATACAGCTTTGTCTCAGTTTGGTTTGCAGAAAGCACAGTTGTCTATCCGTGGTTTTCATTGACACTGTAGACATCTGCGAATAAAAAATTGCTTCATAGTGTCGACAAGTAACGACAGACTGCCTGTAAAGAAGATTTTTTGAAACAATAAAGATTTGTCTTACTTGATGTTGACTCAGCCACATAGGCCTACTCTATTATAGAGCTATTTGTGAATAAGATTTACATGACTTTTCCAAAACTTTTCCAGGCCTGGAAATTTATATTTTCAAATTATATAACTTTTTTTTCGCATGGACCTGTTTGCTTTCTCTCTGAACATCCTAACATACTAACATAGCATAACACAAAATAACATAGCATAGTGTATAATGTGTAACAGGATTCTACAAATAAGAACACATTTATTTTAACTCTAGTAGACAGTAGTCCACTCTGATCTAATACTGCACCTCCTGTTTGTCTTAGCTCTTAGCCCTTGCTCCCAATAGCAGGAAAAGGCAAAACTATGAACTCTACACCCATTCACCACAAGCTGAGCCAGCAATTTTCATGCAATTTCATCAAAATTCTTTCTTTTATTGTTTAAACAGCAAAGCTTTGCTGATATGCACCTTTTGAACAGATGAATTCGCTCCTCAGAGACCCCAGCCCCATTTTTTTTTACCTTCCTCTGCTGCTTTCTCACACACACATTTACACAACACAAACAAAAGACGCCCCTTGTCTATCCCGCTGGTGTGGTAAAGGGTCGCAGAGGTCAGACTTCATGGGCCAGACTGCTCCCAGACACTATGGTTGAGCTCAGCGTCACTCTACCTCACACCGTGTCAGCATGAAGTGACAGAGCAGACAAGACGAGCCCCCGCCTCCTCTTCCAACTTACACCCGCTCTCGTTCCTACAGTTATTCCCTATTGGTCCAGCAGGCGTGGGATGCTGAGTGTGAGCTGGGATGAAAAGAGGAGCAGGGGTCTGCCGGATGACAATGGATGGGGGCAGGAGGCCAAGGAAGCAGGGAGACGCACCCGCGGCCAAAGTTCCTGTCCTGTCTGATCAGAGACATTTTAGATCTGTTCCTATTGCCCAAGGTGGCAAAGTTCACTGTCAGGGTCAAAGGTCGCTCCCTTTGCATGCCCATACTGACCGACATACATATATGAATACACAAGTAACACACGTAGGTTCACCAGGTTCACAAGAACAGCAGGGGGAATTAACAAAGAATATGCCTTCATGCATATTAAATCATAACTATATGTTTGCAAATTTCCCTACAAGCGTGCGAAAAACCATAAATAAAGGACTAATCCCTTCCCATTCCTCGCCTTTGTCTCCATGGACCCAGAGAGCTGTCACAAGAGCAGAAAGGCCATCAAACACGCCCACTAAGAAAGCTGACATGGACCAGTAACCATGACCCGGGCCTGGAGACAATGAACTGGTCAGAAGGGAGGGCGAGGGACGCAAATGCCGTAGAAGCCAAGGTGGATCGAAAAAATTACCCTGTTTGAGTCTAGAGCCCATCAGTAGGAAGAGAAAGATGGAAGAAGGGAAGACAAAAGACAGGAAGCAGAGCAGCACATCGTACTGCAACAGGGATGGATTGTGTCTACCTGCCTGGGATCCATATTAATGCAAGTGCAGAGACATTTACTGGCCACATGAGCAATAAAATCTGCGTCGTAAATACGACTAACAATCGTTGGAAGTTCCTCGGAACGAAAGTGAAAGGGAGGAGGCCATCTCTGCAAGGAAGAGGAGATGGAGGATGTAAGGCCAGAAGGAGGAAGACAGGAAGGGGGGAGACAGGGAGGAAGAAGAGAGGGATGGAGACAGCAGGAAGACAGAAAGGGCAAAAGACAGAACAGAGAGCGGATTAAAGGAGTGTCACGGCCCTGAGAGTTCACCATGCATCTCGACCCAATATCCTCTGCTCTCACCAAAGATAATAGGACGAAAGCAAGGGAAACCACAGGAGGGAAGGGAAAGACACGAACACAACCAGCCGACGTGTCGTCTGGCCTGCGCTTAAATTAATCCTCCTCCGTCACCCTGCTTTCTTCCTTTTATCAGTCAGAACAAAGGGACATGCTTGTGCTTCAGGTCCAGACAACAGAGGTGGCAGGACAGAGGATTCAAGTCCTTGCTGAGAGAGGAGACTCCGAGGGGTGGGGGGAAATAGAGGGGATTTGGGGGAGATGGGTGGGAGTCGGGCGAGTATGTGCCTACGTGCTAGGTCAGCCAGGGTCTTATGGTAGTGGGAAGATGGGAGATGAGAGAGGCACCCAGTGGAGGTTGGGGTGTTTTTAGGGGTGGGGAGCTGGCTGAGCTCAGGAAACACAGAGAGCAGAGAATCAAACACATAACTCAGACACACTCACGGGCTTAGTGGTGTGTCTGAGCTGGAAGAAGAGAGAGGGATCCCTGAAGAAAGACAAGAGGTGGCAGAGAGAGAGAGAGAGAGAGAGAGAGAGAGAGAGAGAGAGAGAGAGAGAGAGAGAGAGAGAGAGAGAGAGAGAGAGAGAGAGAAACAAGTGTCCTGGGAAGGAGAACAGGGAGACAATTTGTCACCTTAAGTTCTGAGATTCCTTTTTGTTTTTCATATTTGTTTATTTCCAAACAGATTTTTGACGTTGTTCAACAAAATCAGTCATAACACCATCAAACACGAACATAAGGGCTTAAAATTTGGGTGTTATGTTTTAGCTCAAGTTGGCTCAATGTGTGGCCAATTCAAAACATCTGTATCATCCATATCATCTATAAATCCAAATGTCAGATCCATATTTTTTTGTTTGTGGATAGGTTTTAGCCATTGAAGTGAGTTATTTTCAACTGATTAACTTAAATAACAATTTAATGAAGAAGAAGAAGAAGAAGAAGAAGAAGAAGAAAACATGTTGGCTTATTTAAAAAAGGTTTTTGAAATTCCGTATTAAAACCAGACCAGAACACATGTTTAGTGTTATTTAGACAAAAAAACAGCCTGACAATAACTAAGCATAAAAATCGGATAAACTGTAACTTAAATAAGGAAATATCTGATCAGTATAAACAACATCTGTCAAAACTATGGCTGCATTTCACTCAGTTCATATTGAGGTATTATACCTCACCCTCAGGAAGAGGGAGTTGAAAATGAATGAATCAGATCAATTAAATAAAGTGAATCCCCTATTTATAGAAATAAGGTGAACAAACGCCGGGTGAACGACATGACACAGACAGAAAACCGGCAAACAAACAGTTCGTCAGACAAACATTTTTTGGATATAAGAGAGTATTTGCCAAAACAGGATTGGAAACAATGACGCTTTCCAAAAATGCAAAAACTGCAGTGCATTTTTTATGTTTTTCCCTGCAATCATGTTGGATTTTTTCTTCTTTTCTTTTTTGAACAGTTGCGACACATGAGCACTGTAGCAGATAGCCTTGATTGGTCCCTGTGAGACGAGCACGGTAAACCCTTCCTGGGGGCAACTGGCCCCAAACCCCTTCACAGGATTAGGGTGTGACCTGCGGAAAGGCAGCAGATGAGCAGGGATGGACACACACTGAGCTGGAAAGCCATGGGAGTCCTGGCCACAGAACATCTAAGCCTTGAACGAGACCACAGCACAAGCCAACATATCTGTGTGTCTGTGCATGCGTCCAATTACTAAGCTGCTTTTCTCCTGTTTGTAAGGGAGTTGCCTTGTAAGCCACCTGTTTTATTCCAGCTATTTTGGGCTATTTTATGCCTTTATTACAGAGCTAAGTGTAAAGAAACAACTGGAAATTAGAGGACTGACAAAATGAGGAAGGACATGAAACAAATATTCTCAGCCTGACTAAAATCAGGGAGAATGTAGTTCATGATCAGCACCTGAAATCCCCAGGTTTAACGATGCCCCTTTATTGCAGATTTTAGTTGCCATTAGTTGCCATTTTTAGTTGCCATTTTGAGTGCTTATCCATCCATATTGTCACCAGTAAAAGATTGAACATGACTTACACAAGAAAACCCATCCAGGAGAACATGGTTAATGTGAATACATTTTTTCTTCAAACTTTTAATGCAGTTAAAAAAATATATATATATATATGACGAGGACACTATATATATGTAAAGGCTCCAATGGGTAAAAGTAAAGAACTAAATTAAAATTGCAGTGTTCTACGATGCACTTGTGCCTCTTTAACAAAAAACAGAGGGAGATGATGCAATCCTGTTATATTTCATATAATCCAGTCAGCATGTTGCTGTCAAATGAAAACATGATGATACTGTGTATTAAACACATTACCATAAAGAGAACTGTGATAAAAAAAGATCTAAATCACATGTACACAGTGATGTGCACTTCTGTATCTGCATGTCGACTATTTGCACTCTGTGTAAAGTACAAGAGCAACATTATGAGCCGACAGACTGTGCTGCTTCCCTCTGGAAAATAAAGTGAAGCCCCAGCCAGATATCGAGAGGGAGCTTTCTTCTGTTGTTAGAGGAAAACTTTGATCAAAGTTATTTCTCCTCATCCATCTCTGACTCTCCTGGCCAGTCATAAATCATCTTCACTGTGCCAACTGTCAGGTTCAGTCCCATAGCCGTGAAGAGCTAATTCACCGGCACGACGCTCGGAGCCGATCCCTGCTCTGCTGCCTGCGCATGGAAAAAAGAACTGCAAACCGCAGCTCGTTGCTCATACACAAGGAGCACAGAGGATACATGTAACGTCTGTGCAGCCGTCCAACAGCACCGTCAGCTGAGTGTCGGGGGTTAATAATTTGGCTACCGTAAGTTGGAATGATTGAATCCAAAGTATACGTAATTAAAGGGGACTGGCATTGTACATACAAACACGTGGAAAAACACACACAATATTTTGATGTCTTTTTAAACTGGCACACAAGCACCCAACCAGAGCCCAAATTGAAGTCTAGTTGACATGAATGAGACAAACCTTTTAGCCTTGAACTCCCCCGTGGACTACAGTCATAAAATTATTTGCTTGGCTACACCGAGTTTTGCCACAGCGTGTCTGCTATGCTAATAAACTCAATCAGCGCGGGCAGGTAATAGCATGCTACCGTAACTTTTCTACCTCAGCTCAGCACAGCTCAATCAGCCCCCGCCAGAGGCCTCTCCTCTACGAGTCCCCGCGGCTCGGAATCAGCAACTTTCAATCTCGGTGTGTTAGTACGCAAGAAGACGCAACTGTACATTTGGGATGGGTGATGAGACAAGCAGACAGCGCAGCGCGAGAGCGAGAGAACGGCACCGCTCGCGTACACACGAGTCGGGTCGTACGCACAAACACACACATACTGTCTAATATCAGCCCGGTCCCCGGCTCCCTTTAAGAGACCTGAGCGCCGGAGAGAGGGAAATAAATACTCTGCTTTATTACTGGGAGAAAGATAGAGAGGAGAGAGGAGGGAGGGGGAAGTAAAATAGAGAGGCAGGATGATACTGTACACACACACACACACACACACCATGACTGGCACTACCTGAGCTTGCTGAATCCCATACAGCAATGAAGAACTCTCTAATTCTCCCGGTCAGCAAACCACCCTCACCCCTGTTCTCTCATATACTGTCAGCTGACAAAGTAGAAACGGAGCCTCCACACGCTATATAATACTATAGCATAATAATATACAAACCATGATTAGTGTACATACCAACATCAATCACAGTGTAAAGCCACGGATCTGTTTCTTCTCCGATCTCCAATCAAGAGCACGACTAGTGTACCCAGAACAGAATAAATCAGGTTTGTTTACGCTGAAATCTCCATTGGGTACCTTTCATTTACATTCATAGACTAATGTTAGCCCACTGGATTTTAATCACACAGTGAAGAGGTGCCGTATTAAGCAAGGTGAGTTACTCTAGATAGAATAATGACTTCCTTCAAGTGTGATCAGATCTTGAGTTTGTGAGCAATGCAAGATCGCAGCCGCTTGTGATCTGGATAATAACACTACCGAAGAAAAGAGAAAAAGTTTTTGAAGTTTAAAATATACAACTTTCCACTTTTAAACTTCTGTACTTTTTGCTAATTTGGGGGTAACTACTTCTGTCAGTAGCTCTTTAAAATAAACCTTTATTTAGTTCACTGCATCCAGTAGAAAAAAAGTCACCAGTCCTGCAGGTTTTTTCCTCCTGCTGTTATTTTGCACACCAATTAAAGTGTAATGAAAAAGTGTAGCCCGATGCCATTTTCATGCTAAAACTGACTTATTACTAAGTCAGAAATATTCAAATTTTCCAGCCTGTAAACGGCATTTGCATTAACATTGTTATTCATAATTATGTGTACAGAAATAACTAAAAGCTCAATATTTTCAACTTGGTGATTAATAAGTCGGAAGCGCCTGAAAAACAAAACAAAACTGGATGCGGCCCTGTGGTGTCAGTTTAAATGTTTCACCCTTAAAATTTGCAGTTTCTATACCATTCAGAATGTAGCATTAAGGATCTGATGGGCCCCAGCTTCATCGAGAGAGGATAACCTGAACCTCTTCACAGAAAGAGACCCTGAAGAGCTCCTATCTGACAGGGGAAAGGAATCCAAACTACACGTGGATCACAGGAGGCATGTGGCTGCCTACTGCTGCCAAACCAGGCTAGTAGAGCAGAAAACGAACCAAGTCACAATGGACTCAACCACACCACACCTGCTTTTTAAAAATGGGGAGAGATCATGTGTCTGTTCTGTGAGGTGGAGACTGGGTATGATTGATTAGGCGTTGAAAAATGTGTTCCACGAATTCAGCCCACGGTAAATGGACTGTATTAATACGGCGCTTTCTTAGCCTTATCGACCACTTTACAGTACAAGTTACAGGTCGCATTCATACAGCCCTTCTATCCGATTTTTCTCTCACACACCATTCGCATACTGCCGGCAGAATGGAAGAGCCGGGGATCGAACCACAAACCTTCTGGTCAATAGCAATGAATAATAGCAGATGCAGATACTGTAAAAAACACAGATGATTCAAACTTTCCTAAAATTGTCAACCAAAACCTCTTAAATACCATTTTGAGGCACTTTACAAAACAAACTGAGGAGCAACAAGCTGATTGATTTCCAGTACTCTGCTTTTAATATTCTCCAAGCTCTTTCCTCTTCTATCTATCCAAACTGATTCACTTCATTCAACAATCCATTTCTACTGCACAGTCAGACTCCGAACAGGAGTGTGAGAAAGTGACTAAGAAGGCCAGGATTCTCATAAAACAATCTTCCCTAACTCCGCAGAAAGAGGAAGGACGGTTTCCCTGACCCAGTGCCACGCAGAAAGTTCCCTTGAGTCCAGATAGGCCCTTTACAGTCAACAAGGACGCCCCTCTGCACATTCCTGTGGCGCCCCACACACAGGACGGAGAAATTTGAAAGTATATATATATATATATGTCACGTCTGTGTGTGTGTGTGTGTGTGTGTGTGTGTGTGTGTGTGTGTGTGTGTGTGTGTGTGTGTGTGTGTGTGTGTGTGTGTGTGTGTGTGTGTGTGTGTGTGTGTGTGTGTGTGTGTGTGTGTTGCAGTAATCCCATGCTTCTCTGGCACGACTCCAGCAGACATGGGAACATCACAATGGATTACACAAGAAAGAGAGGGATTTACAGAGGAAGAGAGGAGTCAATGGAGGGAGGTACAGTAGAAGAGGAGGCAGAGCAAAGTATTTCCTAAATACCATTTGCCTCTGTGCACAGACGCAGTCAGAGAGGGGGGTTATCATCTCAAGATTACCATTTCTATCAATACAGTTCAGATAAGCCAAGAGTATAAAAACGACAGGAGCTCTGCAACGTTGTAAAACTGTGTAGTTGCTGGGATAAAAAGAGGCTCAATGGAATATGAGGAGCATTTGCAAGTTTTCTGCAAATTGTAAAACTGGAAAAAGTTGATAATCATACAATAACCTGCCCTCAGTACAGGTTATAAACTCTGCCTCCTCCATGTCTGAGGATGGGACAATCATCAAAATGGTTGACAATTAATTGTACATTGACTGACTAATCCAATCATTGGCTGCCAGCTGCAGCACTGGGACATATCTTCTGAGAATGTTTGAGAATTTATAGAAATAATATTGCCACGTATCACTGCTGTTATTTGTACACTGTGAAGGTTTGGGCAGAACTGGGGCTGTAGACCAATCCCAGGCTGAGGCTCTAAATTGTTTCAGGTGTACCAGAGCAAGGCTGGAGCAAAGGTATGATGTATTGGCTTTAGATAAAATGTGTGCTGAAGCCACCAGCTTTAATAATGTGAAAGGAAAAATGTCTCACACACAGACACAGACAAGAACACACACAGACCCACAAAACCAAGACTCACAGTCATTTGCTCGCTGCTTTACAAGCACACAAACACACAGAGAGCACATCACGCTCGCACCGGGCTCAGCTGCTCCTCTACCTCCCACACTGACCTTCACCTGTCACACAGGCTTCATATTTACTGCCACCACAGGCCATCTGCCCACACTCATCCCCGACTGTCATTCAACAGCAAGCCGCCGCCTGGCCCCCTCTGCCAATCCGGCGACAGGCCTGAAGCACCAAACCGCACCACCTGGCACAAACACGGCATCGGCAAGTGTTCCCGTGCTTGATGGATTGACGTTTTGCCAAAATGGCATCTACTCAAACACCGATCAGTGGACTGCACAGATTTTACCCAATACAATTAGAGGCCGACTGATATGGAGTTTTTGGGGAGAAGTGCCGATACCAATGTAAGGTAAAGAATTTCTGATGGTGATATATTGGGCCATAAATATACATTTATATTGATTTTGAAGAAGTCATTTTCAAACCCTATCGACAATGAAATGTTACTGAGGCTTGATATTTTACAGTTTAACCATACATTTAAATAGGAAAATAAACATATTTCAACTTAAATGCACATTTTTTTCTGCATCATCTATTCTAAATATCAGGTTTATTCTAAAATAATAGTTTTGTCTGTGAAGGGTTAAACATATCGGACGATATATCCAACTTATCGGTCGAGCTCTATGAACAATGTTCTCCTGCAAACGTAAAACCAACTCAATCATCTGAGCCCTTCCCCAAAAGGTTTGACTCAGGGTTTGATTCATCTTTAATTCAGGTTAGTTGTTCACCGTGATGAGTGAAAAACAGAAGCCTCTACGTGTAGAATCAGGCAGCAGGCGTCACCATACAAGTGTAAGGGCTGGAAATACATTAAACATGAACTCCCACCAGAGAATTCACTAAATAAATTACTGGTGACAATTTGAAGTCGAGCTATAGCAGCAGGAAAAAATGCTATATGATCAGAATGAACTAATGAAAGCTGTCGGCCTCTGGACACTGCCTACCACCCATTGCCCAGTTTTTCAGAACACGAGTGTCTTTTTTAATTGTACGTGATGAAGGACAGATGTGAAAACTGAACAGCGACACCCTCAGTAGTTCTTTACTTTCTAACACACTGTATCAACAGTTAATGGGGGTGCGGTGTTTGCCAGTTGTGTGCAGTCACTTCTCATTAGTCATAATTTTAGTCCGGTGCAGGTATTGAAAGGTCAGTCATAAATTTATTACAGGAACAATGCATGTGAACACTATGTTACCGGTAATGGCTCGTATTTCTCTTCCCTTCACCGCTTGCTAGGAAAGTGGGGCAAATGCTCCAGGTAGTCCTGCATGCTAACAGCTCTCTCTCACGCACACATTAACACACACATCCAGCCCTGCAGGGAGTAGGTGCACTAGCAGGGGGCCACTGGATACAGACCCCTGCATCTCAATGACAACCACACATCCACGGGGATTTATCTAAATGCAAATCAGCTGTCTTCACTCTCCAACACACACACACACACACACACACACACACACACATAATTTACTTCTCATGCCCCAAAATACACAACGCAGCCAAGTACCGCACCACCAGACAGACAGAAAGACAGACAGGCAGCGAGTCAGGCAGCCCGGCGGCCCTTTCAGCTCTGCCTCCCCTTTTATCTGTACCCTCTGGTGCACGCTCATTTTCACCAAATTCGCTTTTAATTGAGAGCTAATTTAGCTGAGCCCAAATCTACAGCAGAGGTGGATCAGACAGGAAATGAGGAGGGGAGCAAAGGGAGAGGAAGATTTAGGAGGAGAATGAGACTTGGAGTGACAGGTGACAATGAAGGCTGCTGCTCGTGTTGTTTTCGCCCTCAAAGGAGAGAAACAGGTTGAATGACAGGAGGAAAGGAGACAAAAACAAAGAGTAAGTTACATCTAATTTGTTAGAAACTAGGCCTGAAAAACAATCTTCATAAAAGGTGTCATCAGGTTACTCAAAGCCAGCTTCTAACTGCTTTCACACATTTAATAAACTCCAGATAATCTCCGGACATTCTCCAGAGGGGCTCTATGTGAGAACGCAAATGTGCGAGTCAGAGGTTCCGGACATTCTCCAAAGTTTCTCCTGCCAGCCCCCTGGTAAAAATGTCTGGGTGAGCCCATGTGAGAAAACAGCAGGAGAACCGCCGGAGGATTCACAGCGAGCGAGTGGGCATGTTGATGACGTTTCTAACACACAACTGACACACAACTGAAAAAAAACAAAAAGAATCCAAAGAGAGGAGCCCCACACGTTCTGATATTCATTGTGCGTACAATCCTCCAGAGTTCATGTCTGAAAACGGCTTAAAGCTTGTCCTGAAAAGACAAAATGTGTTTTCATTGCAGCAGCAACCATGTCAATCGAACTTCGTTCACCTTTACGACCTACGCTATCCTTCGTAGTGATAAAGTTGACCAGGAGCAATGTGCAAGGTGTCTATGCAGCTGCTGGGCCCGCCGACCCTGTGATGTAAACCATGCTGTAAAGTGATCTATGCCTCGAAGGTTATCTGGGGTCTTGGCGATGGGGAAACAACCTCCTTGATGCTGCCTGATGCTTTCTCCACTTCTACATAGCTGTTAATTAGCCCGGCTAAGTGCACCATTAATCGATTGCTTGTCTCGAAGCTATATCTCATAACGGTGTTGCACTCTGGCAACGCAAGGCGAAGAAATGTGAGGTTCAGGAAGTCACACTTTTCCACTGGTGACATACTGGTGCTGGATTGAGAGGAAGCGGGAGACTAATGGCTGCGTTTCAAAGACAGGAGTGGGTGTTGGACTGATGGCAACTGAGAGTGGGGGGAAAAAAACCTGCAGTAGAATTTAAAAGTATTGACTTCAATTATATTAACACTCCGGATAAGTGGGAGAATGTTGTTACAGCTGCGGGGTGGAACTGTGTGCATCAGAAATTCTCACAATACAGATACGATTGCTTGAAATGTTCTGAAACACATCACATAAGCTTTTACCGTGAGAACTCGTCAACCCTGAAGAGACAAGCGGGGAAAACATGAGGTAAAAGAAAATATAAGCGAAGGTGAAAGGGAGTAGAAAGTGGAATATGTTTGGAAAAAGAAATACCCTTTTGGTGGATTAGAAAAATGACAAGTGATGAAGAAACAACACTCTGATTTTTGTTCGGGCCTTTTCATCAGATTATAGAAAGAAGGTGTAGAAACAAAGGAACTGTCGAACAGAATGTACGGATCAGATACTGCTTCAACAGGCGGCAGACAATACTACTCTGTTTGGATTAATGGTGTATGTCAATCCAAGCAGGTGATGCTGTGTAGAAAAGTGTGTGATGAAACAATCTAATTCTTAATTTTACATTCAAGTTATTATAAGGTTTGCGCTTTTATTTGGACACATTCATAAGATGCCAGGACTTGAAACAGAGGAGAGTGTGATTCAAATCTTTCGGCTGCTATTTCAATACTTTTATACATGGTCTTTGTTTGGTTTTTGTTGATGATACATTAAACATTCCAGACATAAATTGTAGTGTTTAAAAAAATACAAAAATTGATTTGCTTTTTAAAAGGTGCAGCAGTTTCGATAAAACTTGATAAATTGTTTTGGTCAGTTATGAAGTAAAAAGACCAAACATTAGCTATTTGTATTTTCACAACTATGACCTTTGGCTGGAGTGACGAGCATCTACCAACTCTGACATTGTAAAGACGTAATCGTTAATCAATACGCTCCTGATTAGTGTTCAATACAGAGTTTTAGTAGATTTCTAGTCTGATGAAGATGTAGAAACCTGAATCTTTGAAGACCCAACACCACATTTAAAATGCTGCACTGTAGACAACAGTTTCAGAAGTAGATCTGCAATCAGGTTCTGCAGTCTCCGTTTGAAACCACTTTTACAGTCACTAGATCTGGATTTTTATTTGCATCTGCACCAAATTACGCATTACTCATAAATATCAGTCCACTCCAAACAAAGTGGAGCAGCGTGAGGTGCAGCTGTCATTCTTTGGAACAGAAAGGTTTTTCTGACGTCAGGACCCGCTACAATGAAGGCTACCAGCCTCCAGAAATAGCCCAGCAAGCCTCTTAGAAACCCACTTCTAGGAAGGGGGGGAAAAAGGGGCTTGCACTACTTCAGTGCATTTTTCAGGCCACATTCCTAAGCCAGGTCGTCCTTGAAAAGATGGACCTGCTGCAGCGAGGCCAACAGGCAGCCAAACAAGAGCGATGGACGGAAAGATATAATTAAAAATTCAATGAGAAGACAGAGGGAAACAATGTAGAGACGGAGAGAGCAGGAGATGCAGAGTAATAAAAACACCTCAAAGACAAACCAGCAGAGGGACAAACATGTTCCATACTGAGCAAGAACAGAGAAAAGGCAGAGGCCGGGGAGACCTAATGGCCGAATGGTTAGGGGAAATAGCACATGAGCAGCAAGTGCCCAGTTCCCAGCCAACCAGAGCCTTAACTGAATGTCACTCCTCTACAGGCAGAAAATGCACAAAAAAGGTAGAAGAAAAACCAGAGGCTGCACGTGAGAGGTGGAGCAGCGCCTAAAACCCGACCGAGAGACAGACAGGAACTGTGCAGGTGAGGGAATCCCGATTACAGCGTGACCTCGTTAACCCCAGAGGCTCGTTAGAGTCTCGTTCCAGCGGCATTCTCCAGGCCCATCCTCTGTCACACCTTCATTAAGCCCATCGACCCACTGTGCTTATTAAACACATTCATTACACCGAGTATTGAACCGCTGCTGCCATCACTGGCCCCCGATGCATTACAGGATGGGAGGCAGAAGGGTGACGTCTGGTGGAGGGGTGGCACGGTTGAGGAGGGGATGGGTCACGCACACAAACAGACGCGCAACACATAGACATTCATACAGACGCACACCTCAGTCATCACTAATGAAGTCAAATTAGAGACAGAGGCAGCAGGAGGAGAGGGTGACAGAGGGAGGAGAGAGGAAAAGAGAGGGAGGATATGGCTTGTTTGAGAGAGAAGGAGAGTGATGGGATGAGTAGTGGGACCATGGGTGTGAAAAGATGACAGGTAGAAGACAGGTAGACTCTCTCTCTCAATCCTCCTCTGTTTTACACTTGCGTCTTTTCTCCATAGAGCAGGAGAGAAGTGAATCCCCGAGGAGGGCCATTCATCATGATACGTACAGAGCGGTCCGCTGGGCGAGAGACGAAGCCTCCGTCCTGGCTTCGGGCTCCCGCTTTAAATGATGACATCATCTCTGCCCTTCTCAAACAAAAGGAAAACTCATCAGAGAGAGGGAGAGGGAGAGAAAGAGAAGGAGAGCGCAAAGAGATTAAGAAGAGTATAGGCGTGAGCGAGGTGTCGGAAAGGGCCATGAATCATAGTGACGTCCCTGGCTGGGTGTCAGAAGCCACTGCTGTCTGGAGGTGGATAAACACAAGGCCTCTTAAGCAATTTAAACACAGGCCAGGTCAGAGCCCGCCACTGGCCCTCGGAGAATTGAAATCTGCGCCAATTCTTTCTTCTAAAGCAAATTGTGAAAAAGTCTCTGGCTGTATTTTGTTGCCAAAACCTGTTCAGGTCGCTGCTGGCAACCAGAGGTGATGAACGAGCAAAATCTCAAATTCAGAGAAGCTGTAATTGAACTTTAAGGGGTTTAATAATTCACGTTAGGTCATAAATGGCTCAACTGAAGGAAAACAGAGGGACTGACACATCACTTTCATTTTCGATTAAATCATTGATCAGTTTCTTAGTTGGTTTATTATTCATTATGTCTGCTTCTGCAGCTAAAGTCTTTATTGTCAATGTCGATAAATCCACCCAATTCTTTTCTTGATAAATATATTGGTTAGTGATACATTTAAGAACAGTGACAAAATATAGAGCACAAGGTGATGCAATGAAATACTTCCATCCAATTTAACACAATATAAGATTAGGAAAAGCAGCACATTTTCATATCATCAACTACTGGTCAGTTTTGCTTGGGTTTTTGATCATCGATCGGTTATTGAAGCAGTTGATGATTCATTTCAATCAACCAATCAGTTACTTTGTTGCAACTCTAGTTCTATCTGTAAAATATTCACCAAAAAATACCAAAAATATAGTATTTAGAAGCCGGACAAGGGAAAGATTGACATTGTTTGCTTGAAATTATTAACTGATTGTAATAATAGTCTGTTGATCGACTAATGGATGGAATTGACTAATCATTCCGCTTTGTTCCCTCATACCCTCTTGTTTCATTTAAACTTTAAAAGTATAAAGTATTTATTTATTCCATTTTACCACAAACTTTCAGCTTTAGAAAAAAAATAATCTAAAAGCAGTGTGTTAAGAGCCGGAAGGCGGGATAAATTTTGCAAAACCTTCACACTCTCCACCCGGTAAGAAGAAAAGGTTTCAAGCAAGAAAAGAAAAACGTGGGTTTCATCTCGGCTTTATCCCCATGTCAGGCTGTCGTCCCTCCGTGTGCTCGGGCAGTAAAAGCGGAGAACAGAGACAGAAAAAGAAAAGGAAGTCACATTAACATTAACATTCTTCAGTGCTTTTCCTGGTCGTCTGCTAGCTGTGGGCGAATGCTTGATAGCGTCATGTGCTGCTACATGTACAGCTGCTGAAAGATTATGGCCTTTGTAGTATCACCGCTGCGAAAGGCCATTCACAGTTACTGGCTACAGCTGAGAGATGCTTATTTTCGTTTCAAAAGTATTCAAATTCGAACATAAATTACACGTCATTGAAAGGACCTGAGGTACAAACAGCAGGCAGCCACTTTGCACAACTATATTTGTACAAGGAAATATTAAAGCCTTAATGTCAACTGTTATAAAAGATAATTCTGGTCCAAATGACTTCCTGTGAATGTGCCTCTGTAAAACCTGTCGCAGGTACATAAACCACAAAAGAGGAAACTAAAAACTGTGTCACTCAAACATATATTATTATCCATAGGTTTTTACAAACGTCATGGGATCTTTTATGTCTAAGCAGAGACACGCTCAGCTACATTTGGCCCTTTTGTTTGCTTTTAGTCAATCCTACGACACCCTCTGCAGGTGAAAACCATGAACAGCAAGTAACAGCACTGGAATTGTACTGTCCACTCTATTTCAATACAAGGTACAATATTAATCCCTCAAGAGGCAATTAGTAACAACCCAAAACAAATAATTCAGATGGATGAAAACAATATTTAGTATTTTAGATTGTATTATTTATGTATTTATACCTGTGAAAACATTTTTGACGTGATTGAAAAACCTTGAGGGACAAAAAAAGGAAAATAAATAATGTTTGGCGATAATGTCTAACACCACAAGGGCACAAATGCAATAAGTATGTAACATTTTCTTATATTTGATTTTACTTACACACGTGTGTAAACAATTCCTGATTTCACTCGCTGAAAGTAATCATCAGGGATGTGATTGGGATAACTGATAATGTGACTTTTTAGGACTTGGTCAGTAATAACTGTGTTTAGTCAGTAATGTTAGAGCTGAAATTAAGGATACACTGCATTTGGTTCTTTTCATTTTAAAACAAGAGTCATAAAGACAGAAGATGACACATCCTCCTGTCAAAGTTCTGCAACAGATGGACAGACATACTGAAAACTATAATACCCATGCATTGAATACTAGAGGGGCAATAATAATAAAAAGGAACATGAACATCCATTATCTGTACAGCTTATGCTTTAAGGGTCGTGTGGAGGTGGGAGCTAATCCCATACACCCTGGATTGGTTACCAGCGCATCACTGGCCCGACATGCATCAATTCACTTTGTCATGTACACCTATGGTTAATTCAGAGTCTCTAATTATCCTAACTTAATCTTTGGACTGTGGGAGGAAGTATCCAGAAAAATACCCACGCAAAACACAGGGGAGAAAATGCAAACTCACAGAGAGACACAGAGAGACCCCGGCTGAACCAGGAAGTGGGAACTGGGATTCAAACCTTCTTGCGTGAGGCAGCATTGCTAACCGTGCAATTTATGAACCAGTTGTGAATGCTTTTAATAAAAGATACATCAAACTCTGAAAGAGTTCAGTATGACCAGAATAATGTCAGAGTTCCATCACCATCACATCAGGACTTCTGTAAACATAATACAATACTGCAACAACTGCTGCTACTATTAATAAGCAAATTCCTGTGAATAACTTTCCAAAGTCCATAATTCATCAAATCATTTCACATTATGTTTAACGTTACAAACTAAGATTTTGATTCTTCAGCTCAAAGTTTTCTCTTTGTACATGGCAATAAAGTTTTGAATCTTTCTTCTGCTGGTAAAAAAAACATCACTCCCACCAGCACTTCTATTTTCAACTCAGCCAAGAGAGATTAAGGTATTTCCAGCAGAAATCCCCAACACTACTTCTAACACTCTCCATTTTTGTCCAGTCAAACAAAGATATTTGACTTTGGCATAACCCTTGTCGTTTTTGGCATTGTGTCACTGTTAAGCAACAGGGAGCCCAGCGGTGTTGGCTGTCCCATTTCTCAAGTGTTATTCACTCTCAGCATCTCCATGAGCCACTCAAGGAATCGAAGACAGCATCATGAAACGGCAAGGCCTTTGTCTTCTTTTTCAAAAAGCAGTTTCACTTGTGTTATTGATAGAGTCAGAGGAAGAAATGCCACATGCTGAATCTATTTTTCTCAGGGTAAACTGATGTTGAATGGAAAAGCTCGTAGCAAGGTGAAATGTTGCTTCGGAGACTTTCTTTCTCTTCCCCTTTAAAACTTGCTTTGTTCTGGGGCAGACGGCGGAGGGAACTTATTGACAATTTCTGTGTCTGAGTGCAGCCGGCTGTCCAAGCGAAAGTCAGTGCTCATTAATGCATCTGATTACTCTTCAGGCAAAGGCCGATCAGCAACGAGCCCTAACACACACACACGCAGAAGTATTTTGGGGACAGGGATCGATGCGGAGGCTCTTCAAAAGAGCACTGAAGAGGAGGATATCGGAGAGAAGAATGTGCTGTTAGCTTTGACTACACACTGAGAATGTAACCAGAGGTAAAGGTGAGAGCGAAAGTTTGAAAGAGATGATGCAAAAACAAAGTTTATCACTACACAAAATACACTCATGTTCCGATTCTAATGAGACAAACACAACTGAGGATTGTTATTAATAATCTACTGATCCTGGTTCGATGAAAATCAAATAAATGACTATAAAATTCAAGTCAACTGTTAAAGTGCTGATGTAAATTTCTCAAGGTCCAGGATAACTTTCAAAGACCTGGTTTTGTCTGGACAATTCTCCAAAAAACAAAAGTATTAAGTTGACTGAACAACCTCAGCTTGCTCTGGAGCTTTCATCCATATCACATGGTCTTCATCATCAGTTGAAGTATGTGTGATACATTTCACACATTATATTTTTACTTTAGACAAAATGCAGCATCTACCACAGGCATTGGATGTATTTCCTTCCTCATAACACTGCCAGTTTTTTAAATATGCCAAATTCTGCATTGCTTACAGCCATGTTTAATAACTTAGTAGTTTTCACTGACTTTGTTGCTGGATTTAAAATCGCACTCCACTGTGCAACAAATCAGGAACCCAATCACAAAAACTTTGCTCTGCAGCACTACTAGTGGTCGAGTGAGTAAATGATTAATCAAATATTTATCTCAGCTCTTAACAAGGTCTTGACCGTCGTGTCAAATGTTCTTTTAAACATAACTAGAAGGGGAAAAAAATGAAAGATGAGGAAAATGACAACAAAACCAGGGAAATAGAGGGAAACACAAAGAGCTGGGACAAGGGGGAAAAGAAGGGATATAAATATATATTATGAAGGATGTATAATGATTTAAAACATAGAAGAGCAGGAGAGAGGAAAATGACTTAAGATTATTTGATTTAGAATGACATAAAATTAGCAGATAAATAAACAGAAAATATCTCGAGAGCTCTATCCAGTAAATTCCATTTCTTCCTTATCTACATAAGTCAACTTCTCAAATCCACAGAGACAGACACAGAGAGCGAAAGCCAAAAAAGAGAGAGAGAGAAACAACTAAAGAAACGTCCTGATGATATGAGTGTGGTGGAAATTATGGAAATTGTGGAGCAGAGATTTTCCCTCACTCTGACAAACATAATCCACTGCCATTAGCAGTTATACTGAATAAATCGTGCAACAACTGACATTCAACATCCTGAAAAATCTTTCTAAAGACCAGGGGGGATTTGGGGAGATTGTGAAAAGACGATGGACAATGCACTGTTGTATTGTGTGTGCATGCGCGTGCGTGTGCGTGTGTGCGTGCGTGTGCGTGTGTGTGTAGTTGCATGTTTGTGTGGCTGGTCAGTGTGGTTCTGTTTATCTCTAATTACAGTCAAGTATGTGAACAAAGTTTCCAGAGGAGATTCCAGTGCAGCTGGCAGCTATTCAGCTCAGTTGCTCCCATGTGTGTGTGTGTGTGTGTGTGCTACAGTGTCTGCGTTTTATCTAGGTAGGTGTGTGTGTGTGTGTGTGTGTGTGTGTGTGTGTGTGTGTGTGTGTGTGTGTGTGTGTCAGTCATGTCAAAAGGTCTATCCCATAATAACTTGACATCTATCATTATCACTTCCTTTGCCTTTGCTCTCCCTCTAATCCGGCAAATTAAATCTGCTCATGTCAATATACAATTTAATCTGCGATTACGTCTGATTGGACCGGGCGTGAGCCAGACAGACCAATCAGATTGGAAGATGAGACATCCGTCACTGACCAGCGGCCAAAAAACACCATTTACTTTGACAGTTCGTCTTTCTCAGGGTTTCGTGCCACAGTCACGTCCCCTCCGTTCCAAACGCCTCGGTGAGAGAGAGCTGGAGAACTTGGTGAAAGCTTGGGAGAGGAGCTCTGATTGTACATGCAGAGTGGTAATTACACCTAAATTGAGGGCACATGCTAATCTATGTTAGGTCATCTCTCCAGTTCCACTTACATTTCCACATTTTGGACTAATTAAAACTGTAAATAATCAGAGCCTCAGCGTGTGTGTGAGTGAGCATGTGAGCATGTGTGTGTGTGTGTGTGTGTGTGTGTGTGTGTGTGTGTGTGTGTGTGTGTGTGTGTGTGTGTGTGTGTGTCTGCCGGCAGACATAATGTCTTCGAGATGAGCCAGAGGAAGGATCTTTCCATCACCCTGCAGGAAAATTAAGTGCACACTCTTTGATTTTAACAAGACAGGAGAGCAGATAAAGTTTATAAGAGAGAGGAAAAGTGCTTCACTCGCAAAAATGTTTGCAGACCGCGATGTGTGTTTAACTGAAAGGAAAGTTACTAACAGGGAAAGATGGGTGACAAGAGCTTATAATTCGTCCAGCAGTTGGTCTGTGAAACTGACAGAACTCCGAGTTAAACTTTCAGGAGTGCGTCTTCCTCACCCTTACGGTAAATAGGAGTGAGATGAGGAAAAGGGGAATTTGCTATTCTCAGAGCCTTCGCTCTCCGAGGTGGTGCAACAGAACAGAATATGAATGAAGTGGGAGAATGAGAAAAAAAAAACACTTCAGAAGATGAAAACAAGACTTGAAAGGCAACTGGTGTAATATAACCAACGGTGGCATAAATCCTAAATGAACGGCAATAAAGAATGCAGGGTAGATGTCAAAAGCAGTGGGATCCAGAGACAACAGTCACCGGCCTCTCCCAGCAACACACTCTTAGCCCAGGGTTAACTATAGCCCTGGGCTGATTTAGCTCCAGGCTAACAGGCAATGAAAGAGAAAACTTCAATTTGTCGCCTGTAAACAAAATTTTACGATGCTAGTCAGAGTTGGAAACATCTTCGGGAACGCATCAGCAACTTTTACCTATCATTTGTTAAAATAAACTGGTTTATATGGATTATAGACTGAATATAACAAAAGCATCTTGATCGCCACCTGGTGGCTGGCTGCAGTATAGGTCATGATCCTCACCTCATCCATGTTAGTGGATGGAACATGGAAGAAATAAGAAAGTCAAAGTACACGTAAAATATATTTTTCTCAAAGATAGTTCCTGCCATTTTAGGTATCAGACTTAGTTATGTTAATACGGGTTCACACTGAATTAATGAAAAATCATATTCATATAATTTAGCTAACTCATAGCGTACCTAGGCTCACGTAGCTGGGGCAATGGCCAATGAAACACTTGTTAGCAGTTCTGGATTATAATTTTGACAATAATTTATATGTTGTCCTGAAACGCCTTCTTCTACAATTCGAAAATGAATGTAATATGAATTTCCCCTTTTTGTATCATTGCAGAACACCATACAAATCTCCACAGCTCTTTACGACTCCAAAACCTTCCCAGACTTTTCCTCTGTGAACTAACAACCATGATTTTGTGGCTTATGGGATACTGACAGAGCAACATTAGCAGACTTACGACTAATATTATTAGTGCTAGTAGTGTTTAAAAATTTCCTCAAGGCAACACAAGCTTATTTAGAGGAACTGATCTCCCTTCCCTCCAAAAAAAGCTGTTTAACCATCTACAGAACAGGATATGAACTTAACAAAGAGAAAAATATCCCTCCAGCATGGAACTGAAACCACAACCACGACAAGAAGAAGGCAAGGAAAAACAGAAAACATGTATGTGGGTGTGCACATGGCCAAGAAAAAGTGAAAGACCACACAGAAACATCCTGCAGCGATTCAATTATTCAATTTCAGAGGAGGAGAAGAAAGAGAGGGACAGATCACAGTGAGTGAAAGGCTCATCCTCATCTGTGATTGATTAGGCAAGACAAAGACAGGATCCCTTTACCGCAGGGAGGAGGAGAGGAGAGAGAGGAGAGGAGAGGAGAGGAGAGGAGAGGAGAGGAGAGGATGCATTTCACATTAATGTAATGAAATAACAGTGGAGATAGATCCTCACAGTTCAAGAGGGGTAATCACCTATTATATATACAGCATGTGATATAATATTTATAATTACTCCATGAAAGCCAACAACCCTGTATCATTTGATGGTCTAAATGAGTAGAAAATCTAAATAGAAACTGGAAGGACATATACGTCCACCAAGGCACAACAGTGCCCTTAAATTCAACCAAGATGAAACAAATGCACATACTCATAGATATCAGTTCACTTAGTATGTCTTTTTCAACAAGATCTATAGGAATTAATATCGTGTAATCTTGCTTACAAACAAATAAACCTACAAACCAACCAACAGAGAAAAGGACAGGGGTGAAAACATGACCTCTTCGGCGGAGGTGAAAAACAACATTATGTGTTTAGTCACATTTTTGAAGCCTCAGTGCCAACACATTCAGCCAAAGTGATTTGCAAATTGTAAATATAGCCACTTTAGTTCAAAGCAACTCAATTAAGTATATTTTCCTGAGAAGCTGAAGGAGAGAGTTTTTCAAGCCATGAGAGAGAGAGGAGAAAATGCGCTCTGAGAAACAGCATTTAAGTGTTTCTGGCATGACTCACTTTCTGGCAAACTTAATGACAATTTTAGGCCAAGCAACCACAGCTCCTAGACATAACAACTCCCATATAAGCTCGGGCCGTTTCTCTCCACACTAATGACAGCGAGCTAAAATAACTGCTGTGATCTCACCTCGGAAAAATGACTGAAATTGATACTGCTGCGCTAAAATGTTATCAGCGGCAATATTAATCTCTCACCTCGTGATAAATGCTAATTTCATACACTATTTAGTTGATAAATAGGGTTTTAACAAACTTGGCTATCGTTATTAACTTAAGTGGACTAATTTATCAAGGTCATGATTACTCACGGAGTGCAAAGAAATATGAGGAGCGGAAAAGAGACAAAAGTGTTAGTGAGAAAAGGAAGATCTAAATAACAGGGGGTCACAGACAGATGAGCCAAACTTGTGCTCTCGCTCTGTATCAGGATCCACCACTAAGTGACCAATACAGTTGAAGAGGATATGTGGTTCGGGACTTGGTGGAAAAATGCACAACTCAGCATTAGCATCAACAAGCTGTGGTTTCCAAAAAGAAAGCAGCTGGGAGACGGTTTTCAGAAAGTGGAAAACAGTGACATCTAGTTGTGGTTTGGAGTCATATTTGTTTGTACCTGCCAGAAGTTTGGTGGGAGGGAAAAAAAATGAAAAGGGCAGCTCAGCTTTCTAAGGTCATGACCGTGAGGACGTATAAAATAAAAACAGGCTGTGATAATGAGATTAGCCATTAAACTCATTGAGGGAATTAGTCTGCAAACATGTGTATAAACATGGTGTTAATATGAGCCGCATATTTCCATGCAGACATTAACGAGTTACAGTAGTTTCAATGAATATTCTCTGAAGGTTTTATGCACAAAAGGGAAAAAAATAACCTGTGGACATTTTCTAACCCTGACTTTTTAATTTAGTGAAGAAGCTGTCTTTCTTTTTACTCTTCAAGGATTGCAAATTATACACGCTGTTTATCACATAGCCCGTGTACCATAACCTATGATGTAGTTTGATGCACTTATAGCAGCTGCATACATATGTCTGCCAAAGCAAGAGTGAGTGAAAGAGGAGTAGATTGACCAGTTCTCTAAAACAACAGATTCAAACCTTACAGCTGGAGGGAGTATTGAGCTGAAATCGTACATGAATTCTTAGCCTCTTAAAAAAGGCAAGAGACAGGGCCACACCACTCTGCCAATATTCTTATAGCCCCTGAGTGATGGTAGTATAAAGCTGAAAAGAGCTCCTATGGAGACCCTATGCGAGGTGAATGCACCCTTGAAGATTTTTCAAATTGCCACACAGAGACACACGGACACTTTGGGGTGAGCAGAGACCCTGAGGCAAAGCAGGGAGAAAAAGCACAACGCTGAATATATGACCAGAGGTGTTGGACCGACCTGTTTGTTCTCTTGTAAGTAGAGTCTCTGCAGTTTCTGACATCCTCGAGCCAAGGCCACCATGCCCTCATCTGTGATACTGTAGCACTGACCCAAGTGGATGTCCTTCAGCTCGCTGCAGTGCTCTCCCAGCTGGAGGCAGACAGGAGAAAATCATTGAGTGTATGTAAAATTAAAATACAGGAAAACTTCACCTGAAGCATTTTATTGGATTCTTACTTCAGTTTTCAATTGGGAATAAAAAATAGTAGGTAGATAGGTGTATCACAGACAAGCAAAGTCTCCATCCAGGTTTATAATGCTCACTTTTTTTAGTGCATCATCGGTTAATTTGTCCTGGTTGCCCACGTGCACCTTCACCAGCAGAGGGCAGTGTGTGGCCAGGGCTGACAGGGACATGTCACCCAGCTGCTTGCAGCGATAAGCTGTGTACTTCTGCAGGCCGGGACAGTGAGAGGCCAGGGAGGACACCCCATGGTCATGGACCCCTCTGCAATCTGAGATGTTAATCTCTGTCACATTCTGCCTCCGAGAAGCTATTTTCACCAGCAGATCATCGTTCACCTGGGGAACAGGATAACACAAGGGGAGATGAAGGTCAGAAGAAACTAAAATAAACTTTTCCTTGTTATGAAAGTTAAGGAAAAGGTACAGAAGTAGTCAGCTTTTATCTCAGAAGTTATTCTTTCTGTAGGTAAGACACTGCAGCCTCTCCTGCTCACCATGTCCAAGCCAGAGCTAAAAATATCAACTAAATTTCTAAAATGTAAAAAGTGAACGACTTTAATGAACTTAGTAAACTTCCTAAAGTCAATAGAGTCGCAGATAAAACACGCACTGCCCTGTGTGCTTACTTGTTGTAGGCCACTGAGGTCGATTTGCTTCCAGAACTGGAAATCCAAGCAGAGGTCCCTCCAATACTTACAAACCAGGGAGGCACACAGGCAGCGCTCCTTCACCGTCAAGTGGGAGAGCACCTGAGAGGAGGCAAAAGAAGATAAACAGTAATGCACATAAGACAAACCATTCAAGAACCATTCAGATGCTGTGGCTCATTTGTGAAAAAGTTTTAAAAAACAAACTTAGTACGCAGCAAAGCTTTGGCTTAATATTTTAGCATATTTTAACTCTTTATGAACTCTAACCTTTAGAAGGATGGAGGAAGGCAGGTGGTTGATACTTAAATGGTCAGCAGCGTCAGAACTTCTCGCCTGGCAGTCGTCGTAATTATGCAGGGAACCGGGGGACGTGTCCGAACTGTGCGGCAAATCAGCACGAAGTCCTAACCCACAGCAGCCATCAGCAGGTGAGGAGGAAGAGGAGGAGGCAGAGGAAGAGGAGGAGGAGGAGGAGGAGGGAAGTGGACAGAGGGGAAGGTGGCAGTGGCCAGTTTCAGAGTTTGAGGAGGTCTCTCCTCCGCCTCCCCCCACTCCTCCATTCTCCAGCCCTCCGTCAGGGGCAGCGAAGGCACAGCGCGGCTGCTTACAGGGGGTGCACCTCTGCACCTCTGAGCACTTCCTCTTACACACCTGCACCCAGACACACACACACACACACACACACACACACACACCAACGACACACACACACATGTCAGGTGAACCCAGATTTTCTTCAGTCAAGTCAAGTCAGGTTAAATGAAAAAGCCTTTAATTACAGTTTGAAGAAATCTCACATCAGCCATATGGGCACTTGGAACAGCGAAAACAAAACAACACTTCTGACTTCTGCCTCAATGAAAAGAAAAAAGTGCAACAAGTCACTCGTAACTGCTGCAATTATGTAATTACAACTTGAAAATCAAGGCTACATCTCACTAATATGTTTTTGTTTTAAGGACAAGAGATTTAGCTCCATATCAGAGATAATCTCTGTCCAAACCCACACTCAAGCAAATGCATATCAGCGACCTTTCACGTAGACTAGTCATGTGAATGCCGATGTAAACAGGAAGCAGGTTGTCTACTCTGCAGTTGGTTGCTTTGTTGAAGAAAATACTACAAATTAAACTGTTCAGACCTGGTATTAAAATCTGTCTTGAGAAATCTGATCACAAGTGGGCTGCATAAAGTTTGTCTGTTCACACACAACAAATGATGTTGTTTTCACCTAGTATGTGTTGCAGTGTCACTGTGTTTGTGATTGAGTCTGTGTGTTGCCACAAGCGAGAGATAGAAAGAAATGTGGCAAAAAGCATCCCAGTCCACCTCTGAATGTGGTTTGAGTGATTAAATCTCAGGACTCGTTCATGGTGCATTTGGGTGCGTTCAGCCCTGAACTTAGAGCTGACCTCTTGTGATCGGACGGGTGTTAATACCATGACGGAACAGGGACTTTGAAACAACAAGGTGCAGCACCTCCCCAGCTCCCTACCATCTCAGTGTAGTCGCTGGTGCAGCCAGGCACAGGTATGGGTACGGTCACAGTCACCCCAGCGGTTCGAAACAGCGCCGGTGGTGGAATCAGTTTTGCAGGGACAGCTGATAGGAGGCTCCTGCCTTGGCCCTCCCAGATAGATAGCTCCCTTGGCGACAACAGAAACTTGGAGCAGTCCTCAGGAGATGCGAGTGTTGCGTATCGCTCGGCAAGCTTCGAGGCAGCTACTGCTCCGATGCCAACTCCACCCACACCAGGGACACTGATTCCGGTGACACTGTTGAGATGGCAGCCGCTGCCGTTGACACCGACCTCCAATTGGTTGCTGTCGTCGTCGAGACTGCTGCTGTTGCTGTGGACGATGAAGCACAGCATGCAAGGCCCCTGCAGGAAGCAGTTCCTCTTCTTCTTTTTTCTGTGATGCAACTTGCGTGTCCTCTTCTTCAGACGGTAACCATTTTTCGAGAGAAGATGGCCCATATAGATGATTCAAGAAAACTCTGGAACAAAAAGAGTAATAAATTCATTAGCAAATTCATCCGTATGAACGTCAAAAAATGCAGGACTGGCTATTAATGTTGGTGTTCATACAATACCTGGGTTTTTGTACTGATAAAAAAGATACTATTTTCAATACCTTACTTCCTCTTGCTCATAACACAAGCAACCGTGCAACAACTTTGGCAAAACTTTTACTGGCAAAGTTATAGTTAAAACACTTAAACAAGGCCTCATAAAGCATTTGATTGATGCTAACATATATTTTGTAAATGATATGTTTGCACATTAATTTTAACACCAAGTAAGGAATATGGTAAAGTTTGTCTGGCAAAGCTATTCTCTGAAATAAAAATGAATAGATGCAAAAACACAAAAAATTCATATATAAGTATTTCTCATCTCTTTCATTTGCTATTCTTGAGGCAAAGCGAGTTTCATCTTTGCGTTTCCCCCCGTGTAGACTAGTTTGTAGGCTAGGAAATCTGACTGGTCCTGAATTCCTTCTGTAGCCTGACAGCAACCCCAAACACACAGCCAGCATCACAAAGAATCATCTTCAGTGACAAGACGAACAAGGAGGACCCCAAAGAGTCCTGATCTCCACATCATGCCATCAGTCTGGAGTTACACAATCAGACGGAAGACTCAATCCACAAAAGAACTATGGGGCTTGGAACAACCTATCTGCCATGTACCCTTATATATTGTGTTAAAGTGTACAACATTATCCAGACCAGAGGAGCTAGATGAATCTGTGACTTGTGGCCCCTCAGGGTTTGGGGACATTTAGACAGTCGAGCAGTTCTCCAGCCTTGTCGGTGTGGAGCGTGTTCCAGTGTTGTTTGTTACCATGTGTGTGGATCATATCTCAGATTGCTCACCACTTGTTTTCTTACTGTCTACTGTGTGTTAATCAGTATCACTCTCTCATGAAGCTAATCAACAAACCTAATACAGACGTGTTCGAAACCACCACAGGAGAATTACATGATCATACCCATCACTATGACCCTCATTTGATCACCTAGGTTACGGCACAAGGTTCCAGCTACTGTTATTGTGTTACTATACAGCATCGAGGCAACAGCGACGGTGCATCGTCTGGTTGACGAATGAAAACACAAAGATGTAAACAGTGAACAGGTGGTCAAGTAGCACACATACACACACACAGCAGCCTGGACGTTGTGTTTTACATGGCGACAGGTTCACGTCTCCACATTTGCTCGGACATCGCACGTACACCTCAGTTTGTGCTGGAATACAGAGACACGGTCCGGCTGCTAACCCGGGTCAGCTCTCTCTCTCCCTGGCTGTCAGGCTAGCTTGCTCCATCACTGGAAGCTACGTTAGCTGTAGCTCCGACATGAAAACACGTCTCACCACTTCACACGGTGCTCCCACGCTCCGCACGGTGCTCGCATACTACTGCTCCGCTGCACGGCCGAGGTGAGCGCTGACGGGTCCCGGCAGGAGAGGCGCGGACGCGGGTGGGGGAAGCCTGCGACTGAACCAGCGAAGCGGTGGCTCTGCAGCTGCTGCTGCTCCGGAGGAAAACACTTCCGCACCCAGGGAGCTGCGCGAAGGAAGCCGACGAGGGCGATTCGTAATTCGAGATTCAATGTGTTTATTCGGGATATTTATTGACACACCGGTTATATCAGTACAGTCATGTGGGGGGAAACATTCTGGGAAGTGCCATTCAATAAATAAAGTGGTTAATTATTAATGGTGGAACACATAACACAGTATTTTAATAAAATGTGTGTTATATGCAGTAATGCATTAATATCTCTCGTTACAAAGCGAAACAAATATGGTGAAAGCTTGAATATCTAAATACTACACAGTCATTGTACGTGCTCTTGTAGTGTGTCTGTGTGATGTCTGTGCAAACAAATGTTACACCCAAAAGTCCTGCAAGTACAAAAGTGTCAACATTAAAATACACTCAAGTGACAAGTGACAAGTTTATTAGGTACATGTACGCATAACAAATTCAGTCTATTTTTATTATTATTATTATTAGTAGTAGTAGTAGTAGTAGTAGTAGTGGTAGTATTTATATTATTATATTGGAATTGCTTCTGAGAGGGGTTGAGGCGACTGTTTCAGCATTTGTCCTGCCCCCATTGATGGGTTGGACGAATAAATAGCTTTTTAAATCTCTTTAAATCTGTGAGCTCCCCAACTTTATGGAAGTTCAACACTAATTTGCAGAAGTATCCTTATAATTGATCACTTTACTCCTTTGTAAAATTAATTACTGAAGCCCAGTACAATACACATGTGCAGCTGAGTGTTAGACAATAACTGTTACTCCGCACGTTGTGTTAAAAACTCACAAAACATAAAACCACATAATTACCTATACAGAGGGGAATAGTGATTGTTGCATTCAATACCATTAAAAAGTTAATGTTGATGACAATATCTATCTATCTATTTAACTAACTATCTATCTATCTATCTATCTATCTATCTATCTCTCTCTCTCTCTCTCTCTCTCTCTCTCTCTCTCTCTCTCTCTCTCTCTCTCTCTCTCTCTCTTCTCTCTCTCTCACACACACACACACATGGGTTTACGCAGCTTTCCTTATGAGGACTTTGCATTGGGTGAATTCCATTCATTATGAAATCAACTGTTTACACTGGAGAAGGTCCTACACACACACACACACACACACACACACACACACACACACACACACAACACACCCACACACACACACACAGTCAGCACATGGGCGTGTGTTTCCACCACAGTGGCAGCTCCTGCGGGCAGCTCGGCTGCTCCCAGAAATAGTGTAGAGAATCCAGGAAGCCTCCGAGCAGAAACATGGCTGAAGTAGTTTCACCAGTAACTCGACAAGTAACTAAAGGAAACGTGGAAACGTGGAGCCAGTGTGTCGATGTCCGTCTGGAAGAAGTGGAGGATTGTTTAGTTTACGACCGACACGGAGTCTCTGCTCCTTTCAAGAAGTTATACCAGGACAGGAGGGCGGTCATAATATTCCTGCGGGTAGGGGGAACATTTCTTTTGTTAGGTTTAACTTTACTGATGAGCTGAAGGCTCATAAACTACCACGATGTCCCATGAGAGGCGGAATAAACTGAGACTGAGACTCAATGGAAGATGTGTGTGATCCGTAGTTTGTCAAAACCCGGTAACAACAGCCGCACTTTGAAAATAGATGAGCGTCTATTTTTGTCTTACGGTAAAAGTCCTTGGGGCAGAGAAAAGGCAGGAGACAAACATTGAAAGTTTAATGACACTTATTGTGGACGTTTGATTTGATGTCCACACAAGACAATAAGAAGTATAATGAAATGAAATATTATTGAAATTATTGCACTCATAACTTGCTCATATTAAATATAAATTATAAATGGTTCTTGAGAGGTGACATAGATATTTCACCTCATTCTTGTTAGTGGTGACCCCCACTGTCTATCTGTCAAGTTTCAGGAGATTTTACTGTAGGATTTCTGAGAAAATTAAAGGCAAAGTTGGCTATTTTTTCATTATGGAACTCAAAACATGCTCATGTTAAATAGTATTATAAAAAAATCCTTGAGATGTGACACAAGCCGACTTTGCCTTGAATTCCATTAAACATACATAGATACAATATTCCATTTCATACTTGTTATTGTCTTGTGTGGAAATCAAATCAAACTTCCATAATAAATTTCATTAAACTCTCTCTGGCCTTTTTTCCACTCCAAGGACCTTTACTGTAAGACCATAAATAGACGCGCATCAATTTTCAAAGTGACCATAGTTGCTTGACAGATGCCCCCAACAACTACTGCCAATGCTAGGATGGACGTAGAGGAATGGAGAGATCATGTCTATAGGTGAAGACAGAAAACTAAACATTACATATAGGTGCAAGATGAGAGCTCTTAAATGTGATGTTATATTTCATATAACTGCAAACTGTTGACATGATGTGTGCTGTGTATGTCCCTGTAGAATTTCCTGTGCTACAGCTGCAAAGAATATGTGGACGATTTGAGCAAAATACCAAGAGAAGCACTGGAGGTAAGAACTGGAGAATGAATGCAATGCAACCAATCTGAAGTGTAAATATAGATGTTACTGTCAACTCTTAATGGAGCTGGCCCTGAATATATAACAGACATGACAGTGCAATCTGTTAGACCTGAGAGATCACTGGGGAGTGCTCAGCCAGTGGTAACCAACTTATTTAGTTATATTTTATTCATCATTTATTATTTAATGCATTTATATCTATTTTATCTTTATTATTTTACTCCTTTAATATATTTTTCAAATTCTATACAGATGTATCCTTTTTATTTATTTGAATCTCTTTTACTCTTCTATTCTGCTCTTTTTAATTTATTTTATTTTGCTTAAACTGTTCTTTTTATTTTTTATTTATTTATTTAAAAGTGTCTCTGTGTTGTTTATAACACTTTTAAACTCTGGTGGGAAAGTGGTCGTTAGTACAGACTCATGTTAGCATCATTAAAACCTGCCTAACTTCATTTTAAGATCTAGGGGAGATGTTCAAGTTTTCAAACATGCAAAATGTTTGTAGTTAATGATGCACAAGATACATAGAATATTTCAATGTCATGTTCAGGTTGCAACATTGTGCATTTGAATATGTCACATTATACGAGTTCAACCTAGTTTTGGATGAAACACAAAACAATAATTTGTTTCCGTCAGACAGTGAGGGAAGACAGGCTTTTTAACTTGTGTCTATATTTCAAGGAATTTAAGGAGTCAAAGAGGTGACAGAGAACAATAGCTGCTCTGTTAGAGTCTTAATGTCTCTCTGCAGCAGCTTGAGTCTATCTGTATGAAATGTGCTTTCTAGATAAAACTGCCTTGACTTACTTAGTGACTCAGATAAATATCAGCTTAAATGATTGATTCTGAACAATCCAAACTTTGATGTGTGTTGTTGCAGGATGCTGACATTAGGCTGATTGTGATTGGTCAGTCTGCTCATCATCATATAGAGGTAATTCATTTAGGATCAATAGACACAATATCACATTGTCCCACAGATTTCTGTCCTTCTGACTCTGTTTGTCAGTTTCCACTTGTTCTATATTATATAAGTGTCTCTGCACATTTCACACTTCAGATGATTTATTACTTATCAGGTTTCTGATGCAGCTACCAACATGTTTTATTGTTTTCTGGCTTTTTTATCCCCTGATCCTAAAAGAGAAACAACTAGAATGACACTCAGTATAGAGCACAGACCTCTGCCAAGGCCCAACAGTCCCCTTATGAAACTGAATTTAAATTCAATGGATCCAGATTTTTATTTGGATCTGCACCAAATTGCACACACTCATAAATATCAGTCGCTTAAACATGCCAGATCTTTTAAATCAGGATCCATGAATTATTCAACGAAAGAAATCAACAAAATGATGGAATATCCCACAATGTTAAAGGAAGTGGAAAAATTCCTGAAGCCGCCCCCTTGATCTGGATCCGCACCATGTCTTCCTTGGATCAAACCCCACCTCTCCACAAAGTTTCATGGGAATCTGTTGAGTCATTTTGATGTAATCCTGTAAACCAACAGACAACAGCAATATTAATTAATTACAAATAAAATAAATGTTGAACTCTGACTGTACACACATGTGATATATGTCTCTCTTTCTCTCGTAGCCATTCTGCTCGTTGACAGGCTATCCTTATGAAATATATGTGGACCCGCAGAGGTGCATTTATCAAAAGCTTGGGATGAAGAGAGAGGAGAAATTTACAAACTCTGGTAAAGCAATAACACTATTTGGAGGCAGCATGTGTGTAAACTTACACCAATGTGGTGATTCATGAATAATAGCTTGTGTGTGTATATTTCTATGTCCTCAGCATCTCCTAGTCCCCATGTGAAGTCTGGTGTTTTCCTGGGCCAGATGAAGAATATATGGAGAGCCATGACCAGCCCTGTATTCGACTTTCAGGGTGACCTACATCAGCAAGGGGGAGCCATCATTGCAGGACCAGGTACATATTTGTTTGCTATTGTGGAAGTGGTAAAGGGTCCGGTTCTTCTCAGGAAACTGTGGTTTGACACATATGGCTTCTTTTCTCATTATTATATTCACTTTTCATTCATTTATTGGTTGGTTTAGACACAAATGATTGATTAGGTTGTCGAAAAACCCACAAGATCTATCTTGTGATTGTTGAAGGAAACAGAAATCTATACCATTTTTACATTATACCACATTGAGATCTTTTGCATTACTAATTACGATGATTTAACATGTTCTCGCTCTGGAGAACAGTCACAATCTTTTTCTTTAAGATAATTTTTTAGGCAGTTGTCTATTTGAGAAGAGGCAGACAGGAAGAGAACCTGGAGGGAGAAGTGGTATGACTTGCAGCAAAGGTCTTTGCACACTGCTCATGTGGCCTGTGCTGTAACCGTCTGGCCACCAGAGCACTCACTTTCCCCTCCTCTCCTCTCCACAGGCTCTCAAGTCCATTTTTCCCATTTTGACATGAACCACCTGGACCACATGCCCATCACCTGGCTGCTGCAGCTGGCTGGAGTTCAACAGACTCTGGACTTCAGTGATAAGCCAAAGATCATCCATGTGTAGCCATGTGGCCGCCCGAGAGAGTGCTGTGCCACCACATCACTGTTATTATCACACGGGGACACATGCTGCTTGTTTAGTTACATCATCTTTACATACTGGCATATTGAACTAGAAGAGCTTGGGCAGCATCATTCTCAGTAACAGGTATTTGTGTCCCAGTGATTCTGAGTACAGTGTTTATCATTCCTGTGCGAGGTCCTGAGGTCACAATCTTGAATAGGTGTGATTATTTAATTTATTTCTTTAACCAGGGAATTGAGATACATTATCTTTTTTATTTACAAGAGAGACTTGGAAAAGTGGAAAATTAACAAAATTACATAAAAACACACACCACACAAACACACATAATAACACAACAGAAGAAGACCTGAAAGACATGACAGTTTATGTTATGTTGTAGGACAGGGCAATAAAACAATATTAATATTAATAGCAATATAAGTTTCATCAGTAGCGAAATAACAAAAGTCCAATATACATCTATTATATTGCTTATGCATTGTGGAAGCACAGCTCATAAAGAAAAGTTTAAAACCACAACCCTCACTCAGGAGTAAAAACAAGTCTTAACTTCTTTAACTAAGAAATAATAACGTAACATTTATCATGATAATAATCAATATCGACTGATATGAAATGTTTAATCTTGACGTGCTATTTGGATACATCGCCATAGTTGAGCGTGATCCTCATTGTCAATCTTTTAAATAGTAGTTTTAGTAGAGAAAATGAAAATAACTCAAGGTCTCCTTACTGGCTTTTTGCAGAATTTCCAGTCACATCTCTTGGGCTGATGAACTGGGAAATGTTAGAAAGGAAACTCGTTTTGCTACTGAAAACTATGAGATGGGATAAAAAGCTTGTAAAATGAACCTTGGGGTGATTTTGTTTTTGGTCTTTCTTGCAAAAATAACACGGGTGAGTTTATAAGAGGGGTACACATGCACGACTGTTGTCAGGTAGGAATACACGCAGTGCGATGTCTCATGTTTTGTAATACTGTTGGCACACTGGTGACCTAGATATTAGGCCTTGTCGCATCCCTTCCTTTTTATACCCACTGTCTTCATTTGCTCAGTATTTATTACACTGTAAATAAAGTTGAACTGCCACACCCAGGCAACATTGTGTGTTTATTCCCATGCATGTGCAAAATGATGGCACAGTCACATGTACTGAGCAACACAGGACTACAATCCACACACAGCTGCTGCTGCTATTGAACAGCGAAGGGTGGGCACTGGACATCTAATCCTCATACGTCACATGCAGGGGCTGCAGAAAGCAGAAACCTGCCCCGGCTCACAGACGTCACCACCGCCGCTGGAGAGGTTGGATCAGGCTGCTGTGTCTGTGGTTGACAACACCGATACACAAACACAGATCATCAGCTGCACGGCGCCAGGACCATGCCACGATAACCCAGCGACAGAAACTGGGACAATACGAGTCTCCGCATTGCGAGGGGAGGAGGAGGAGGAGGTGGGACTGTGCTGCGGCTGCACCACAATGTGAAGGGAGGCTCTGAGGAGGAGAAAACATGAAGCGCAAGAGCGAGAGGAGACGAGGCGAGTCGAGGAAGAAGCGCTGCGCCGCTCACCGCGGCTCAGAGGCGGGGCCGAACTCTGACTTGTACATGGACATAACAGGTAAGCGGCCGTGCACGAACTTGTCAGATGTGCACGGGTGCACGCAGCGGCCGGTGCACGCGCAATATTGCGTTTCAAACAAGCGAGGGTGCGAGAAAGTCTGATTTCTTGCAGGGTTTGTCATAATATGGCGACATCTTGTGTCCCCCTCTATCGTGTGTGTGTGCGTCGATTTAGCTTTTAAAATCTGTGCTCTGCAATAGTTTCATTGTAGAGGAGGGAATTACACCAGACATGATGTTTTATAATCGTGTTTGAGTTATGCATGTGCACAAAGGTTGATCTGTGCATTCATTACATAAATATAATTGTTATTGTCGTTATTATTGTCGTTTAAAGTTAATTATTTCACCTCCTGCGGCGTCTTCCTGCTTCTTCTGGAGGAAGCTCGGGTCTGAGGGAGGGGCCAGAGTGGAGATCACGCCTCTGATTGGCCGAGGGATCGTCTTAGCAACCGTTTGGGCAACGTTCCCGCGGCCTATCGCGTGTCTCGCGTGCAGAACTTTAAACAAGAACGGGGCGCGACCGACAGTACGCTCCTCCAATCGCGCCGCGCTCCACATCTCCCGCAGCCAATAGCGTCCCGCGGAGCATCCGAGGGGGAGGAGTCAAACGGAGGTCATTTTTTAGCAGTGTGCGCACTTCTTCTCCTCCTTCCTCCAACTTTCTCCTCGTCCACAGCGACGCCTCCAAATCCACGTACGTTCTTACGTTCAACTTTTCAAATAACTTCTTACGATCTTCCCGCACGTTGCCAGTGTGAGTTTTTCGTACTATGCTCAAGTCCCGGTGAGTAAAACCAGCGTTTCTCTTCCACACGTCATGTTTAAATCTGCGGGAAAGATGACCGCGGACGAGGTTTCGCCGAGATGCGTCGAGTTCGTCAGGGGTAAGAAGCAAATACTCAGCAGAAGTACTTGTACACACGGAGGGAGTAGTTTTTTTGTGGGGGGGGGACTTAGTACTCAGAGTACTAACAGAAGTGTGTTTGCATGACCAAAGCAAGTAAGTGCCTCTTTATCTGACCCCCACCCTCCTCCCCCAGATCAACTGTACTTCGCCATACTCCACCAGAAGATCAAGAGCACCGCAGAGAGACACTGTTTCTGCATAGACGAGGAGTTGGCGTATGAGAAGTGAGTGGCAGGGTTTGATTCCCAACTTTGCATTTTGAACAGATCGTGAAGTGGAGTGGTTTTACTCATGCCCCACCCCCACCACTGCACTGCAATGAAAGGCAATGCCAAAAAAACCTCCTGTTATCACTGCAGCTCCCTAAAAGACACCGATCTGCACCATCAGTGCTGCCTTCAAGCTTATCTGTCAATCACTGACTTTCATTAATGGATTCTGTGTTATTGTAAGTTTAAAACTATGTAAATACAGGAGAGGATCCAGGGGTGGGGCCATGCAGGGCACTGGCCCCAGCTCAAATCTGATTGGCCCCTGAAGTGCCCCCGGTTCTGTCAGTATTTAAACAAATCATGCACTTCTTTGAATGGAATAAAAGGCGATGCCAATTCCTTCTGGTATCACTGCAGCTGTGTAAAAGACACCGCCTGCACCCCCACTGCTGCCACTTGCACATGACTCCTTCAAACTTATGTGATTTAAATTTTTGAATGGGGAAGGCCACTGACTATCTTGGGTTGGCCGAACAAAAACAAAAAATCCATAACTGAATTTCATGTATGGATGTTTTTATGGCGTAAATGTGCACTTTGCTAAATCAGTTGTAAATATAGTTTATTTTCAGAATGTCGTCTATTTCGGTGCACTGTCCTTTTTACTATCTACTTATATCAAAATAAAAGCACATTGCTACAGTGGCAGTTTCCGAGCTTGCAGGGGAGGGTAGATCTGCTTCAATGGGCTGTTGTTCTGGGAGGACAACACTGACCTTTCCAAGCCTTTTTTTTTCTGCCAGTGGTAGAAAAAAAGACTCCTTGTCTTCACAGCCTTTTGTGTTGTTCTCATTGACCCACTCTTGCATCGAATGCTTCCAAATATAGTCTTTTACTCTGTAAGTGTTTTTTCACTGTGTCAGTCTGATGTAGTTGATTGTATCTAATGAAACTTCTCCAGAGATCGTTGCCGGTTGCATAAATAGCTTCCCTGACACACTCCTTCTTTTCTCCTTTGTCCCTCTCTCCCTCAGCTTCTATGCGGACTTTGGTCCCCTTAACCTGGCCATGTTTTATCGCTTCTGCTGCAAGCTGACAAAGAAGCTCAAGGTAAAGTAAATCGCTGCTCCTAATTGCACTTCCTGGAATGGGTCGCGAAATCAAGGTCGATCAATATCTGTGGAAACGAACAGAATTAAGCAGGGTTATAGTCGTTTTACGTGCCAATTAGCAGGACATGTCAACTTTTCACAGTTCAGTTCATGTCCTGAATAATCCTTGTGGTCCGTTTATGCTATTGTTCCTCTTTGTTGTGGCAGTTTGTGTGGATTTGGCACATGATGTGGTCCTGGAGGCTGTTGGGCACAGATTTGGGCAGCTGAGGTTTGGATTCGGAGGATTCAGCCTCTCTGCAGCTCTAAAACTTAATTGTCTCTCGTGGGGATTACCCAGCGTAGCTTTTTCTTAGCTTATAAATACAGTTGACCGGCATTCTCCACACCATGTAGTGCTGTAAATGGGAAAACATTTCTATTCATAAGTCACATTTTCATCCAGTGGTGTAGATTGTCTTCCCACTGCAGCTGTTCAGCCCCAAAATACAATATTTAATGTTACATAGCAGAGGTGGGAAAATACATGTCGACACGCTCATGTAATATCTACTTATACATTTGTATACTCTTTTGTCACATAAATAAATAATCACATGTTTGCTCATGTTGTTTGTAATTAATGTCGTTTCACAGTCTATTACGCTGTCAAGGAAGAAGATCATATTTTATACATGTGGAGACCAGAAAAAACAGGCCAATGCTGCTTATCTAATAGGCTCATATGCGGTAAGTAGTGCACAAACCCAGGTTTCATATTTGTGAAATTACATTACGTCAACATTTAATACAAGCCGCACTTGCTGATTAGACATTTGTGTTTGAAGGTAATGCATCTGAACATGATGCCAGAGGACGCCTACAGTCTGCTGGTTGCGAGGAATTCAACATACCTCCCATTCAGGTAACAACTGATTAGAGGCCTAAGGTCTAAGGACTTTGTTTACATGGTCACACTTTTATTTTTTTAAAGGCTGTTTCAAAGACGAGCAGGGTTTGTGTCAAAAATGCAAAATAGCCAGATTTTTTTAAATTGCAAATTTAGCTTTGGACTTTAGCATCCATGGAAAAAACAAGCTTACCATTATTACATATGAATTTTGAATCTACAGTAAAACTAAGTTGTACAACTTTAAAGATTTGTTAGAAAAATAGTCATATTTGGAAATGTTGTAACTTTAAAAATATTACATTCAGAACAAATTAGCAATGTTCTTTTCCCCATATTGTTAAGTGCAACATGAAAATAAGACTTCAAGATTACAAGATATTGAAGGCTCATAGGCCCTGGTGCCCTTTTACGATCACTGTTACTATAAAGTGCTTAAAGAAAAAGTATGAAAAGCAATAGAGCAAGACTCGTGAGGGAGATGGAAAACAGTTGAGACCATTAGCCGTGAGACAGCAGTCTGCATTCAAATTCAAAGGGGAAAATTAATTATTTCCGCTGAGAAAGACTGTCAGTGTAATTTGTTTCACAGAGACGCTTCATTTGGAAGCTGCATGTACAACCTGAACATCCTGGATTGCCTCCGTGCCGTTCAGAAGGTACGGCAGCGTTAGATTTACTCTATTTATTTTTCTTTCTTGCTGTGTCATGCACATAATGAAATGAACTCCCTCCCAACCGCCTGTCAGGCTCTGCAGTACGGCTGGCTGGACTTCTCCAACTTCGATGTGGAGGAGTATGAGCACTATGAGAGGGCAGAAAATGGAGACTTGAACTGGATCATTCCAGGGAAGTTCCTTGCATTCAGCGGACCTCATCCAAAAAGCAAAATAGAAAATGGTAATTGAAAAGTCCATCCCAGATTTGTTTCTGGCTTTGTTTTAACACCTCCTAAACTCACTAGAATGTTTTCCTCTCTTACCTCAGGGTATCCTCTGCATGCTCCCGAGGCATACATTCCTTACTTCAGAAAACACAACATCACCGCTATCATCCGCCTCAACAAGAAGATGTACGATGCCAGGCGTTTTACGGACTCCGGCTTTGAACACCACGACCTGTTCTTCGTGGATGGAAGTACACCGAACGACAGCATCGTCAGGAAGTTCCTCAACATCTGTGAGAACGCAGAAGGAGCAATAGCGGTCCACTGCAAAGGTAAAGTTTCTGACCCGCATTTCCACTTCTTGTACTACACTTGTGACTCTAAACTAATGATGTTATAATGCCTTATCCCTTATTTTTACTTTCAGCGGGTCTGGGGAGGACTGGTACCCTGATTGGCTGCTATATGATGAAACATTACGGCCTGACTGCTGCAGAGGCCATTGCCTGGATACGGATCTGCCGGCCAGGGTCCATTATCGGGCCTCAGCAGAACTTTGTGGAAGAGTAGGTGTCCACTGAAGCAGGATTTTAAAAATGTCACCGATTTAAAATAGGGAAAGGCAGTGCAGTGGTTCACCCTGTCTCCTCAAAGCAAGAAGGTTCCTGGTTTGAACCTTGGTTTGCTCATGCCCTTTCTGTGTGGTATCTGCATTATCTCCCTGTGTCTGTATGGGGTCTCTGTGGGTAGTCCGTCTTTGAATCACAGCCCTGTGATACACTAGCAACTTATCCAGGGTCTAACAACCTTAGTTAACATTCAGAATATAACTTCCTTAAGATTTATTAATTTTGACAGTTTAACAGTCGTAAATTCAACTAATCTGCTCCATTAGAACAGTGTGGGTGTGGTTTGATTGATGGAGCTGGCAGCATAAGCAATAGCACAACTGTTGCCACAGTTAATTAAAATGTTGTTACGCTGGTTGGGGCAAGGTGCCATTGTTAAAACATAGGGTGTGAATGAAAGAGTAGATTTTATCTGAGAAATTAAAAATTAAAACCAGTGGTGTTACAGCAAGTACTGCAGGTTCATTCTGTGGTTTCTTGCTCTGTTGTGCCTCAGGAAGCAGAACAATTTATGGGCAGAGGGAGACGTTTTCCGAGAGAAGATGCTCAATGAACGAGAGAACGGCAAGGTGGCTGTCACAAGGATCCTGTCCGGAGTGGACGACATAACCATCAACGGGAGCAACAAAAACAGGGCAACCAAGAAAGAAGAAATGGATCTGGTGAGTTCTAGAATGATGCTCCAGGAATGTTTTCATGAATGAAAAAGTACCAAATGAACCATGAGGGCACACGTTATGTCTATTTATCACTTTGTTTTACAGTATAATGATGAGGAGGAGAGAAATGGCCTCACGCAGGGTGATAAACTGCGAGCACTGAAGAGCAAGAGGCAGGCCAGGTCGTCATCAGGCTCACTCACGTAAGTACCCTGGCAGTGTCGTCAGTCCCTCGGATCATTACATATATTATTACGTGTTATTCAAATCTTTTATGACTTATGATTTGGGAGAATTAGGATTTGATAATGACCAACATGTGACCGTGCTTATTCAGGGTAGGCTGTTGTAGTTTTATGATGGGTTTTAGTCATCTGTTAATGCTGATCCTTACCCACACCATGGCAGTTTCATCCAAATATCATTTATCTAGGAGTTGAAGAACCAGGCAGTATCCTCGTGATATTTCAATAACTCTGTTTTTTGTGTCCTCTGGGGTACATGGCATCACATGCAGATCAAGTCTAATGTAAATTATTCAGTTTTCATCTAAAATCAGTGAGTGATGAGGATGAACGAGAAGTCGAGGAGGAAGTAGGTCACATATGAAGACGCAGAGTAAGTTACACAGTTGTTTGGCCGACTGGATCAGAGTTATCAGATACACAATCTTCCAAAAATGTTGTAGAGGGCTGGATTTATAAAGGCACAAAAGATGTGGAACGTAACAGATACAACCCATGAATTAGTTTTACTGAGCAACTGTTCATAAATTAATGTTCCTCTTTAGTCCAAAGGTTAAAACTATATCTCTGGGGAGAGGAGGGTAAAATACATAGGACAAATCAATGTAGAGCTTGATAGTCACCGGTTTATTATGGCACATTGGCCTTGAGGTAAATGGGTCACTCATGTAAGCTTTACTAAATATTGATTGACCTATTTTGACCAAAAACACAGGGACAAGACAGTGCAGGTGTATTACAACTGTTGTGGACTATAGTGACTCTAGAGCCACATAACAAAGCTCCCAGACAGAGACAAAACAATTCAGTCAGGATTTTAGGCATTAAAAAACTAAAATATGACATAGTAGGTCCTAAATACATTAGATTAGGTCTTAATTTTGTTAACATTCATTCAAAGCTACTTCCTTCATTAAATTGGTTAAGTTTTTAAGAGAATTGTTTTGGCAGAATCCATGTGTACAGTGTATAATGTCAATTATAGGGTAGTGTAATACTACCTCTGATTTTCATGTCTTACTTGACATGGGTTTTAAATTTAAACCCTAACCCTTAAATTCCATTTGTGTAAACCAGCAGACCACTCTGACATATTACAAACACTTCATTAAGCCTTTGTCAACTAATTAATTACATTTTGTATCTCACACATTTATGTGTAACAAGCATATGAGGATGGCTGTACAACTGTAACATGTGACTAGCCAGCTCTTTAGAAACACTGTGTTCCAGCAGTACAGGGCTAATTCCCCACAGTGATCGAAACAGGAAGAACTCTAATAGATTTGTTTTGCCTCCCTGTCTAAAATAGATTCCACATCATTTGTGCTAATGTAAATGAAGCCATGGAAGGTTGTTAGTCAGCACGGCTGAGGATGGTTGACTGGCCTCTGCCAATGTACCCCAATGGCTTTGGCTTGTGTTGTCCCATGTCAGGCAGGTAGTATTCTGCTGCAGCCTCATGGGCACGGCGTGGCCGATGTGTTGCCTGCCGTTCAAAAGATAGAGAGAGAGGCAGAGAGAAAGTGGGGGAGAGGAAAAACAGAGAGAGGCTGGGAGGTTTTGTATAACGGAGGTAAGTGCACATCACTTCCTTTCTAGCTGACATCCTCTTCCTGTAGAGACGGTTGCTATGGCAGCGAATGGTATGGTTATAACAGTATGGCTGATTTGAAGTTGTTCTGTTTTTGTTTTTTTTTTCTTTCCGATGACAACGGTGTGAAGTGGATATGCATTTAGTGGATGCATTACATCACCCGTCATTGCCTCATGGACACACTGAGCTGATCCGCTTTGATATAAAGACTTTTCCTCTCAGTTACACTTGAGGTCTCATGTAGAGCCAGCTGTACTTGTTAACAATAACAGTACCAGTGATTCAACTAATCACAGTTTTACATGAGATCTGGATTAGTTGGATAATATGTTTTTAGTGCATGGCTTGCACTACTGACTTGACAATTCTCGAGAACAAAAACTAGTAAAGGTCTTCGTTAGGATTTGCAGGTACAGTATTTGTTTATTCTTTAGTAAAGTAGCTTAGTTGCTGAATCATAGGAGGCTACATCCACACTGCTATGTCAATGATCACGTGATATGCATTTTATGATATGTTGGGATTACTGAAACGGATCTAAAACACTTTTGTGTCATCTTTTCCTGAGGTGTTTTCATGAGATAAATTGTCAGCTTTAAATTGCATTGCTGGGAAGGTAAATGACTCCTGATCCTCATTCTGCTGTACAGGATTATAAAACATTACATTTGAGCTTCTGAGAAGGTGATGAGATGAAAGTGGGTTCTTATCCGTCCTCAGGAGGGAGTTGAGGCAGAAGGGAGATTTGCTTACTTTTCAGGCCATATGCGTTATCAGGGTCTGCGCTGCTAGACAAACATCCAACCTGCAGCTGAACTTCACCATCTGGCTCCACTGTTTGTTTTACTATGTAACACTGAGCTGCATGTTGTATTCCAGTGAGAAACACAACAACTTCTCTTCACCCTGTCTGCCTTTTTCGTGCATGGCAGTAGGCATGAAACCCTGTGACATGCACGCATGGACATGCTTCTGTGTTCGATCTGTGTTTGTGTCTAACGTAATTAATGTCGGACCGGGTTCATTGTCAAAGGCCTGTTGTTTTTCCACTGCTTTATGTGACTGGATCAGTGTCACAACCCACCAGAGCTTTGCTTACTGCTTCAGGATCTCTGCCAGCAACTTTTTAAATTCCATAACTAATAATTAGAGCCAGTGATTAGAGATATTATTATAATTATTATAAATATATTAATGTAAATTAGGGCAGAATATTTAGTTCATTTGTTATCTTTGATCATGTATAACTTTTTTGTTTGTTTGTTTTTAAAAATTGTTTTTATTTTACCATAGATTGTATGTGATTCTATATCTACTATCAGTGTCATCTATCCCACAGCCAGTAAAGTTTATTGTCAGCTGAGCTGTAAAAGCACCTTGCACACTGTTAAAAATGTTTATTGGTTCTTGTATAAACTTGAATGTCAGCCTCTAAGATTTAAAAGCTTTATTTAAACAGTTCTACTTCACAATCTCCACATTGGTCAGATTAGTATGAGGCAAACTGCAAACCCATCAGAGAAAGTGAAGAACAAAAACTTGCTGACTGGCACTGCTGGATTCAAGGCTCTGTGAAAGGTATTTAATCTAATCCAGTCCCAGTGGAAAAGCAGAACATCAGAGGCTTTGTGTCCTACCCGGACGTCTCTTGTCTCTCTTTCCTTTTTTTTTTCCTCCCCTTTTTTCCATTTTGCTCTTGTTATTGGATTTGTCCTCCTTTCAGATGGCTGGTAGCCATGCTGCTCTCCTCCCTGTGTAGCCTTGCCCTGTGGTGGATTGTGTATGGCTTCCCTTCTTCCATCCTGCATTTCTGTATAGACGGGTTAGGATTTCAATGAGTTCCACTGCCCGTCTGCCCCCTCAAAAACCTGTCCTGCCCCCCACGTTCTGGAGCTCTAACTGAGAATGCTGTAAGTGAGCCCCCCCTGTCTCTCCTCAATCCCCAACCCCCAAATCAGAAAGTTGTTTTTTAAAATCATCCTCTCTTTACTTTATCCTTTCTGAGAGCACAGTACATTTTGAGCCTGTTTTAAAAAATCAGAAAGAGGCTCCTGTCTTGTCCTTGATACCATTGATTCAGCACATGATTATTTTACACCATAGTCCCTCATTAAACATCATGCTTTGCTGTTTTTGTTGATTGCACAGTCAAAATCCAGAACCCCTCAAGCAGTTAAGCCGATGAAAATAACTGTATTAAAACAAAGACAAATCTCGGCCCTCTAAATTGTTTAGTGCCACCTGCTGGCTTTTGCTGGTACTCACCTGGCTTTACTAATCCTACTTGGCTGCTGAAGCTGCAGTAATGATCTGTGCCTAAGTCTAAATCTATACATTTTTTAAAGCCTTCTCGCTCATCTCCATACAGTATGTCCCTCCTCTCCCTCCACTTTGTCCTCTCATCTCTCTCTCTCTCCTTTTAATTGCATTTTTACCGTCGTGTTACTTCTCTTTTTTCACAGACAGGAGGAGAATAAGATTCACACCAGGTCGTCATCGCAGTCCCTGAGGTAAAGTTTGCAGTCAATGATCACACGGACGAGAAGAAAAACATGGCTGAGATTAATGACACTCCGCTCTCTCGTCTGCAGCATGTCCATCTTACAGGCCAGTGTTCAGGGCTGTAAGACCAACCCCATGGCTCTGTCCGACCAATCAGACAGCAGGAAGAGAACCAGAACCTCACTGCCAGCCAACAGTGTAGGAGGAAGGTATGTCGCTGGATTTCACACGGAGCATTCATTTACTAGAGTGACAGCCCTGATAGAATAATGAGAACAGCACAAAAACTACACATGGACAGAGTTACTTGGCCAATAAGAAAAGTAAAGCTTTTCTAGAGCCCGACCAATATAACGGTAGGCTGGAAAAAATGCTTTTTATGTTTTTAATTTATATTTAAAAATGTGGTTTGGATAATATAATTCTTTTCTTATTTCAAGTTCTATAGATTTGGTTGTATTTGTGTTTTTCATTCAAAGTTATTCATAATAAAGTTTGTGGGTAAACTGTAAAATATCAAACCTCAATACATTTCTTTGTCATAAGAGTTCAATTAAGACATCTTAAGAATCATTGCCTATTTTTTTAATTTATATTTTGGCCGATATCAGAATTTTTTACTCCCTAAGTTATCAAATTGGTCGGGCTCTACTTTTTTTTTATCACTGCAGTTGGTAACTCATTGAGTTATGAGGTGGCAAGTGTAGTTTGAGAATTTTTCAATATTTACATTAACAGAGTTTTATACATAGTTGTTATATACATGTTTATATTGGGAAAAAATGATTAAACCCTGTGTTAGACATGAGTTGTACTTAAATAATACATATTATCAATTGTTCCGTTTTCTTCATTATTAAGAAAAATGTTGTGTTGACGCAATAACAAATGCATTACATTGTGTTCTGTGTGATTATTATTTTTTCATATTATTATTATTAGTAGTAGTAGTAGTAGTAGTAGTAGTATGTGGAGTAGACACAGTTGAAAAGCAACCCAGAGGCTATAAGCCACTTGTGGAGCGTTGTGGAGAAAATTAACAGCTTCCCCTCTCTCTGCCAGCTCCCTGTGCCACACCAGACTGGTCAGGTCCCTAGGCAACTTGCATGTAGTGGCTGGCGACAGGGACCCAATGTGTTGTGAGCCATGCGGCAGCCATAGAGACGCAGCCAGTGCCACAGCCAACACAGGCACTTTCATCAACTTAAACATGGCACAGGTCCACCTGCAGGCAAGCTCCCGCAGACCCCACTCTGAGCCATTTGGACACTTTGGCATTTGCACACAAACAGAAACACATTTTTAAACATGTAATTTTTTCATGAAACAGGAAAAATGAATGTTTACTATCTGGTTTTAGCAGCTATGGGATGATCAGAGTTAAAAAAGAAAGAAACTGATAATTGGTGCTGTGTAAATTCAGCCAAAATCCAGAGGCTCAGCACTCTCACTCTTTCTCCCCTTAATGTTCATGACAGAGATTGTCATAATCACTTAATGTACTTAGGCTGGGATGCATCAACAGTCACTAAATGTTTAGACAAAATCAAATTGTGGTGAAGTTACAAACTGTCTTCAATCAGATGTTTTATCCAGTTAGGATAAACTAACTTAATTTGATTTAGAGCGTTTTCAAACTGATCTGACAGTTCAGACTTTTTTTTGATGAAGTTCCTAGAAAGATAAAAATGAGATTAACTTGTCTCAATTACTTAAATGCACATTTCATTTCATTAGATTTTTATTGTTTTAGCAAGTTTGTAAACAGTAAACATGATTTTCATAGAAATGATATAAAACCGTATTTTACTCAGATTTAACAGAAGTCAAACTTTTTTAGAATTTTCGTAGCATTTCCCAGCTTTATACTTTTTATATTAATCAGGTTTATTGTCACAAATTTAAAATCTAAATCATCAATCATAGTTTATTTCAAATACACTTTAGTGGTTTGCCTTTATTTAAAGATGATGGTGCAACCCAGCTACGGTACTCAGATGTTGTACTAACTTCACCCACTTTATGTCCTGATATTCTCCAGGAGTGTCGATAAACTCCACCTGCCTCAGTCTTGCTGTTCTTCCTTCCAGTAGCTTTCTTTGCACGTTCTTTAAGAATAATATATTTCAGAGGACGACTGGCTAGAGCTTCTCTGGACTCTGCTGCTCACTGTGTCTTCTGCCTCTGGGCCTGTTGTCACCACGTCCTTCACTGGTACTAATCTGCAGTGTTTCTCTTCCTCCTCTTTCCTTCTCCTTTCTATTTCTGACATGCAACAGACGCACTGCCTCCCAAGGACGTAAAACTTGCAGGTCTTTGCAATCAATTCGATTTTCCAGGCTATGGTATCTATCTCCACTTCCCTTTCTGCTACATTCTGTATTGTAAATGGTTTATTTAGAATTGTATATTATGAAGCATGGATCAAACATGTCTCATGCGTCTGATCCATGTGCACAAATGGTGATTGCATGAAGGGAAGTAGAACAGTGCTCTAACAGTGCAACCCTCCGCCAAGTTTTAACCCCTTATGTTGCCATGTTAAACTCCAGGATCTGCCTGTGCATCCACTCCAAAATGTAATTGGTCATGTCCCTCCTCACAATTTCAGTAGATTTTCTGTTATCCTGCTAACATACACAATGAAACATAACCTTGGCGGAGGTAAAAATGTTAAATTTAACTGTAATAGTATAATGTAAATCAATGAAATCCCCTCCACCCTCTGATGCTGGCTTTGTTTGTTTCCTTTAGTCACTCCATACCCAAAGCTAGAGCTCCTCTACTTCGGTGAACCTGTGGATCTGCAAAGCCTGATGAACTTCACATGAAATCCTTTGTATACAGCTGAACTAGTTTGTTGATTCTTAATTTTGAGGAAAAGATTGGAACGAACTTTACCCGACATGTAATCGATTTATAGATTTGTTTTTTTAATTCCAAGTTATTTTCGCCTGAAGGCACTTTGGTTTTTATAGTTTTAACAGCATCATGAGACAAACTGATAGTTTTAATCATTGCCTGGTTGTTCCTATACTTTGAAAGCATGCAGTAGCAAACATCAGATTGAAATATATCTAGAAGACCGGCATGTGAATGTGTGAATTCAGGAGGTTTCCTCCAGAATACGCACTGTACAGCAGATATTCTGCTTTTTAAAGATGGATGCCTCACACAATAACGTACTGTGCACATTTGTACCATTGTTCAATATCTGGCTCGTCTTTTATCCCCATCGTGTATTCAAAGCTTTTCAATACTGTAAATGTGTGATCATTTGATATACTCAGTTTGTATTTTGTAAATATTTTTGTACTATGTTTAAATCATGCTATGAAAAGTCAACAGTCCTAAAGGGGCCTCTATCTAACTCATGCTCATAATCGACAATAGAAGTTTGCTCAAAGCACAGAATTGGACATTTTAAATAAATTGTACCCACCAAGTTCCTGGCTGTTTGTCCTTTTTTCTTCCAGCAGAGGATAGTGATTGTTTATGAATACCAAAGACAGCACTCAGACTTTAACTTCTTAACATTGCCCACTCAAGTAGTTTCAGTGTAGTGGATAAAAAAACACTTCAAACGGGTCCTAGATAAACTTGCCATATTATTTATTCTACAGGAATCAAACTCTTGAATAGTGCAATAGAACCCCAAACCTTAAGAACAGCAGGGACTTGAAAACAGTGTTGTCAAGCAAGTGAGAAGTGCAACAAATTCTCCCCGCAGGAGCTGAATGTAGACGAGTGTGTTCAGTTATCTTCCTGTTGGAAGAGCAGGGAAGTCTTCTGGGTTGTCCGGGTTAGGAGCCAGATCATCCTCCTGATAGGAGAACAGACATTAACAACTCAAGATCAGATTTTTACATCAGTTCCTAATATTCTGGTTGATTCTGTTGATTATTTAACACAGTGTGAGACAAGTACACTGGGTTTTACTGTTAAAACTACCAGCAAACAGTCTGCCAATATATAAAATAGCAAAAGTAAATATCAAAAACGTTAAACATCTATAAAGACTATGTAGTTTTAACTGTTCCTTCCATCTCAACACATTAGTTGAGAGCATACCTTCTCCAATATGGGTTTAGGTCTCTCTGGGCGATTGGTCATGCCACCTCGAGCTCCTCTTCCTCGCCCCCCACGGGTGGGCCGGCCAAGACTCCCGAAGTTGATGTCCAGAAGAGAGGTGATGTCATTCACAGACCGACGGAGGAAGTTGCCTTCATCCTCTATCTCCTCCACAGGGGGGGCCTTGAGGTTCTGAAGATTGGAGGCAAAGGCCAACATAGTCGGAAACTTGGTTGAACCTGACATGTCAAGCTAAACTCAATATCTCCTTCTGCCATCATGTAAAGTGTGATTCAAAGTCATTTCTGAAGGATTTGTTTGGAAGCAACATCACAGAAAGATGAGCTTTAAGTCATGGCTCGACTTTCTTGTGAGTGGGTTCTATGAAGTGTTTTACATCCTCACCTCCAGGTGCTTTGACTGGTGGATGACTTTGGCTTTGGAGGGAATCTTGTTCTCCGTTTTGCGGATATTAAACTCCGCCTTGGGACGACTTATCTCCTGCATGGCCTTCCACTCGTCCAGGGTCATCTCCATGGCAACTTGGACCACCATCTCTCCATCCTCCTCTTCCGTTGCTCTTTAATAATTGGGTTAAATAGCAAAAAGAGGGTCGAATCCATTTTGAAAACATTGTTATCATAAGCAACAAATTTATCTAAAATACAAAATATGAAACCGGCAGATATATTGTACTTTTCATTAACAAACCTTAAAATTTACAAAATAATATATTTAACAGCTGAACTGATGACGTGTCAATTTGAAAAGATGTTCATGTGCATTACTCACGGATTCTGATTTTCACCCACAGTTATTTGGGCCTCCTCTGCTTTGACTGGAGCATCAGATGACACCTCCATCAGTTCACTACAAAATAAGGGACATGAAGAAACAGTTACACGTCTGTATTGTGTTGTAATTCCCATGTTTCAAAAGTTCTCCGACCTTGTGGCCTCTTCAACACAGCCCCAGTTCCAGGGTCCTCTGCCTCCTCTCTTCTCCTCAGGAGATATTCCTCTGCAATGAACGTTAGATCAGTCATTAATACACCGTGAGGGAGCGTGAGCTTTTTAACTGGACAGCTGAAACAATGCTTACGTTCCATTGTGTCGATCATATTCTCTCTTGCCCCTCAGGTTGAAGTTGTCTAGGTTCCTTGTGTATCCTCCACCTCGTGCTCCTCTCCTGTCTCTGGCCCCTCCTCTGCCCCTGAGGTCAGAGTCTGCATAAGAGGAAGGCCTGAGGGACAATCAGATTCAAAAGTCAGCTCCTACATGTCCCAACCAGCTGGGAGAGTATTGCTCAAGACATTGTCACCAGTTGTGTGTTGTCTGCACCGTCTCTTACTGAAATGCAAGATCTGTTCTCGTATGAAAACACTTACTTTGCGATGGAATACTCCTGTGGCCTCTCCTCCTGGTTGGCCGTGCGCTCCCCAGCAACACCTCTCTTCATGCCCCTCTGAGCCTCCTCTCTGTCCTCTCGGGTCTCCGCCACTGGTCCAGGACGAGCTTGTTGCTGCTGCCACTGAGGCTGCTGCTTTTGGACTGAGGACAGAAAGTCAAGTCAATGTGATATTTAACTGAGGTGTCTTATCACTTTTCCCCCCCTAATGGTTTGTGAACTATTTGACAATTTAAGATTATGACACGTCTGGTCCAGCAAATAAAGTCAAAATACTTCCCTTGATGGAAGTGGAACCAATTATCAACTGGAACTGTACTTTGTAGAGTGCAAACTCATGCTGAGGCCCCAATGAAACCACATTGAAATTCTGGATTTCTATCTTTTTTCGGTGGAGGTAGTAAAGTTCACCTATTACAATCTACAATCCTCCAACAAGTTGAATCTTCTGGTGGCTTTTGTCCTCCTCCACTGGGAGCTGCTGAAACCAGCTCATGCAGCCTGTACAATGCTATATTTTTTATTCTTTCAATATTTGTAAAGTTTTGTTCTGATATTTTTACATCTTGAATAGTTCGCTATGTGCCTGATACCTTGCTGCTGGAAAAGGAATTCTCCAGTTTGGGATCATTAAAGTTTAAAGATTTAAAATAGAGAGAAATATTCAGTCTACTGCTGACTATTTTAAAGCTCTTCTGCAAAATGAAAAAAAAAAAAAACTGGGTCTGATAGCAAATAAAAGAAAACTGAGAATCCCAGTCACATTGAGAATTGGCATATAACCTCACAATCTGTATTAGCTTTGTGTTTGTAGAGTATATTCATACTTTTACAAACAGCTTTGAATGTGCTTTGAATCATCACCCAGACACGTGCACACCGGCCTCTCCTGGCTCAGGTGCCCGGTCTCGAAGCCCCAGCAGCGGACAGACCCGTCAGGACTCGGGGTGTGGTGCGGTGTGGAGCTCACCTGGAGCTGGCTCCTGAAGCCCCGGAGCTCTGGGGACCCTCCTGTCCTTCTGGGACTCCTTCTGCCCGGGTTTCTTCTGCTTGCCTTTCCGCTCATCCTCCTGCTTCTTCTTCTTCTTCTCCTCCACTGCCCGGATCATGTCGAACGGGTCAGCGTCGTCGTCCAGGAGTTCCCCGAACCTGTTCGCCACCACGCACCCGTAGGTGTCCGGCAGCATTTTAGCCAGAGTGTCGCCGGGGAGAGAGGAAGACATGAGTTCAGACTCCAGCCGCCTCCTCTTCTTCTCTCTGTGCGTGAACTAGTAGCTGTAAGAAAACTCCAGAATCCAGCGGAGCCGCGGACTGACCAGTTAACATCAAGCACAGCGGCCTCTATTTAAAATGTTTGCACGTGTGGTGCACGTCCAAGCGAAGACACGCCCCCCTGCTCATCAATAGGCTGTTAACCAATCAGTATTCATGCAGGAGATTCGGTTCAAGTCCTCGACCAATCAAGGTGCGTTATTCTCTGCTGAGTCAGGAAGTGCTGCTGCAGTACAGTTACTTTAAGTTTATTAAAACCTAAAGTCTATGATTAAAACATAATCTGGACAAATGCATATATTCATCAGAGGTTTAGCTAATTTGGCATTAGCTAATATTACTCGAGTACTTATGTCTGTTGGCTAGCTAGCTATCGTTTAAGGTCATTTAAGCGTTTTGTATGTGGCTGAGAGAAACGCACTGCAAATTAAGAAAACAACAGGAAGTTATTGAAGTCTGCTGCTCGACAGTGGTGATGGGACTTCACAAAGCACTGAACTACAGTCCGGTTAGCAAAACCAGTTCATAATGACGCATTACGCTGCATTTCACGCATGCTAACACCGTGGTAAAACATCCACAGACAGTATTTGTCTGTGCTATGTGTGCGACACATTTTATGAAAGAAGTGCTGATAAAAAACGTATTCACGCAATATTATGTGAATACTTATATCTGGTGGCTAGCTGGATAACATTTACGGTTCGGCTTTGGCTCCAATACTGTCACAGTGACTGCTTTATTTAGCACATTTAAAAAAAAAACTTGGACAAATGCAAATATAACAAATGTACACCACTTAACACCAAGAGCTAAACAATGAAAGTTTTCTTTATTTAGCAAAATTGTTTTTTCTCTGGCTTGGATGGGTTTTCCATATTTGTCTAAGGTCGAGGTCACAGTATGGAATCAAAGTGGGAAATACATTGAAAGCACATATACATACATATGCAATTGAGATGGTCTTTACGTTATACATCCAACATATATTCAAAAAATAACCTTATGAATGCATGTATATTGCATTGCATACACAGATGTATGTATTCTAAGTGTAAAATTACATTAACATACCTCAGATCTGTGTCACTCTCACTAGCTGGATGAGTCAGGATATATCTTGCACAATGCAACTTAGCACCATCTAGTGGTCAGCATAGAAAATGCCAAGCTACTGTGTCAACATAAAGGGACGTTGGGGGACTGTGTTTGCATTGCTTACCAAAATAGTCACATTCAGCATGACGTGTAAATATGGTAAATAATGATTTATTATTTATTATAAAATATGAGAAGATTATATTCAAATTGTTCTGGACGATTCACATTAAACCAGAACAAGATTCAATACACTCTATTGGAGATTCTTTTTTAGGTTAGTGTGAGGGAGCAAGAGAGAAAGAGAGAGAGAGAGAGAGAGAGAGAGTGAGAGACCACAGGCAATGAGGCAGTCACATAAAAACCAACAGAAAGGCTTCTGTTGCACCGCAGCGAAGAACTGGAACCACTCACTGGACCCTATGACTACACACTTTATTCATATGGGCTCCTTTTCCTATTGGACGAGAAAGCGCCAATAGATGACATCATACATTCTGAAGTTCTGAATCACAGCCTGTGTAGATAGAAAACTTTTCTTTTATTAGAAATGTTTGGAAAAGCACAATATTTACTGCTTCGATGGATCTACATGCAAAAGATAGGGTTGAATTGTGTTTTTTCTTAATTACACTAAGTTCTTTTTTTAATGGTGGCAGCCAACATCAAAGGGCACTCATTATCCTGGAGCATGGATCATTTACCTCGTGGAAACAAATAAAAACTGTAATAATTAATCTAGTTCCTCTCAAGAAAACTACTACACTGTTACAACTCCCTAACTGTCCATGACTGAGTTTATGTTAATACTTGATCCTTTCAATCCCTGCCTTTATACTGCCTCTCTTCCTGAAAAATACTTTTGTACTTTAAGCACTGACATAATACGTCATCTGTTTGACAGACAAGAGAGATAATTTACCTAATAGAATTATATTTCATCTAATCTAATGTGTTCCACTCTCAATCGTGTTATTATGTTTTCCTCTGTTACTTCCACTGGTCTCATAGCCCCACCCCTCCAGCATTATGTTTTTGTTATAGTTGCTCATTTTACTTCTGCTTGGATGAATGACATTTCAATGGTATTTTACTGTTTCACCTTTAAGAGTGTATCTGCAAATGGATTCCCTCCCCCTGGAACCCACATGAATAAACAGATCACTTTAATTCTTCCTGAATGCTGTTACTTTTTAATTTCTTGAGTCCGCTGTAGTCTGAGAAGAGAAAAACTGTTAGTGATAGTGAAACTGAATGTGGGTTTAAATTAAAAATGGCCTTTAACCTGTTTTATCCACAGTAAAGCTGTTTCATCGCACCTCAACAAAGTCATGGATCTTAAAACTAAATTGTGAATTGCATTTGGATGTTTATCAACAATTTATAAAAACTGCTAAATTAACTTTTATTCACTGTTTGACACTTTTCTTGATATGACACATTTCCAGTGTCTTTGATCTTGACTCATAAATAAATTATATAACAGTCAATAGAATAACCATATCAGAGGCTGTACACTAATTCAATATATGTATAATCTTTCAAACACGGTTTCTGTGTCTTGTCTGAAGTCACACAGTCCATCCATTGTTCCTCCCTGTGGTGATTACGTAACTTTGGCGCCTCTGAGCCACCGTTTCCTTTCCCTTTAAATTGAGCAAAAAATCTAATAACATAAACAGACTCCTCAGCGCGGGAACGGACCATCTGCTCGTCCGCGGTGTGAAATCACCCGCCCTGCGCTCCCATTGGCTCCACCGCGGGTTAACATGCTCTCCGCGTGTCCTCATTGGCCAGCCTCCACGTCAGTCTGCGAGAGCGCGCGTTGAATGTTCAAATCTCATTGGACCAAAACGTCTCGACCAATCACAAGCACGTGGCAGGATTTCTGCGCCGCCCATTGGTTTCACGGTCTTTTCTACGCGGAGGTAGACAGCCGCTGTCATTGGTTGGTTGTCGCGCCTGCAAACATGTGGGTTGGGATCCTCGCAGCTGATTGGTCGGCGGGCCTCTCAGGCGCGCTTTTGCAACGCGGGATCAGGCAGCTGCGGGCGCACATTTCAGATCAGATGAAGGAAACTTACAGTCATGATCAATTCTCACTGTATCTACTGAGGAGCATCTGCACATCAAAGGCTTCTCTCTGACTCCTCTTCGGAAATGAAGGACGTTTTCACCCCGGATTGAGAAGCCGCCATATTTAAGACTTTTATTTTTTTGTGATTATTATCATTTTTAACCCGCGGTGACTCTTTGCTGATTCGCTCTGTGGCGTCTGTAACACGGCGATTTGGACACGATGGCCGAAAACAAGCACCCGCACGTTGTTTTCTGCAACGACTCGCCCAAACGAGTGCTGGTGTCTGTCATCAAGACCACCCCGATCAAGCCCAGGAAAGCGGAGGCGATGACGCCCACCAGCCCCGGCTTCAGCGACTTCATGGTGTACCCGTGGAAGTGGGGGGAGAACGCCCACAATGTGACTCTGAGCCCGGGATCTGTGAGCGGCGCTTCGTCCCCCACCGGCACCCAGACAGCCGGAGAGGGGGACACAGCCCCGTCACCGGAGCAGATCAAGGTAAACAAGCTCCTCTGAAGCGATCAAAGCGCGGTGGGTCCTCTCTATGGCCAGTCTGTGGGAGTGACAGCAGTTTGCTCCACACTGAGCAGCTTTAAAAGGGTTCGGTTACATTCTTGTTGTTTGAGGTGGATGACAACACTGTAATACACGTTTAACAACAGTTTTAACTTTTAACAACATTCAAATAGTTACATTAGGTCTCTAGAGAGAGAGAGAGAGAGAGAGAGAGAGAGCATGAGAGCATGAGAGCATGCGTGAGGATCTTTCCAATCCATTCTAAACCGAATCACTATATTTATATAATAGAAAAGCAGAATTAACTTTTTAAGATGAGACTCTTTGAGATGTTGAAGTGCTGTTTTTGGCTCAATATGGCTGAAATGGTGAGTCATTTAAAAAAAACGCCCGCGCATTAGGGTGTGACACGATGGATTTTAAACCCCAGTCACTTCCGGGTTCTGGAGCAGCTGCTCATGACGTCGATCAGCGCGCCAAAAGTGTACCGGATGTGAATGAAGGATAATGAACAAACGTGCCACAGTGTAACACGTGACACCATACAATGAAACAGTGACTGATGTTGTGTTACATTGTATCAAATGAGTAATAAAACCACATATATATGTAATACAAGTAGTATTACGTGTCAGTACATATCATCCTCTCAGAGCTTATTTCATACTGTAGGTTTATTTTACTATATTAAGTCATAAGGATGAAAAACACCAGTCTGCCAAATCATGTGTTGGGTCTGCTGCTGTCCTGGCCAATAGGAACAAAGTGTTTTTAAGGGTTTAATTAAGTCATTGTGTGTATTTTTGTGGTCAGGATGGTATCCGCAGAGGTCGTCCACGGGCTGACACCGTCCGCGAGCTGATCAACGAGGGCGAGACCTCATCCAGCCGCATCCGCTGCAACATCTGCAACCGAGTGTTTCCCAGAGAGAAGTCTCTCCAGGCCCATAAGAGGACACACACAGGTGAGAGAGAGAGACTCGAGGCAGCTGTATTTGTCATAAACAAAGGTATCATGTGTTGGCTTATTATAAGGAACATGGTGTAAAAAGTAAAACGTCAAAGCAGATGTGAGTAGTATGTTGAGCAGGAAGGGGCATATCATCATCCTGAATTTTAAGGCTTTAGTGCTGATGTATTAAATGTTTAGTGCATGTGTACAGACTTGCTTGACATTACAGTGCTGTTACCATAACAATCTCCTGTTTACCCCCCCAGGAGAGAGGCCGTATCTCTGTGACTACCCTAACTGTGGGAAGGCGTTTGTCCAGAGTGGTCAGCTGAAGACGCACCAGCGCCTGCACACCGGGGAAAAACCCTTTGTCTGCTCAGAGAAAGGTAGATAAAAAAAAAAGAGAAACTAAATGCAGCATTATTTACTCAAAGTGGAACTTTAAAGGTCTTTCACTTTTGAGGTACTTTCCAATGATAAGAAACGAAGAAATGTCTCAGTGAATGGGGCTGTTTAAAATTTAAACCGACTGAGTTTGGAAAGTACCTGAGAAACACAGTGTAACTGTACTAGCTGCAAATCAACCGTGGAATTGTCTGACTCAACAACAATACAACTTATTCATTGTTATCACTTTCCCTTCAAAAACACCAATCCCTTGTTACAATGTTAATATATTACTGTGTAGTTATGATGGCAGTAAACCGCAAAAAGGTCATGCATTACGTCATTTAATGGCTCAGTGCTCTTGTTCACACCTGCTGCTTTCTCCACAGGATGTGCCAATCGGTTCACTCATGCCAACCGTCACTGCCCCAAGCATCCGTTCTCCCGTCTGAAGAGGGAGGAGCCAAAGGAGGGTCAGGGGAAGGCCCAGTCTGTGGATAACAAGGCTGTGGCAGAGTGGCTGGCAAAGTAAGTGGTTGCACAGGACTGCATACACTGTGAACAGATGAACTCAGCCACAGTTTCAGAAGGAACTTCATGTTATGTATATGTTAAGTTAATGTTCTCTGTCCTGCGTAGGTACTGGCGAACCCGCGAGCAGCGTGCCCCCACGACCACCAAGGGGAAGCCGCAGGGCAAGGGGATGGCAGAGGACCAGGAGCAGCAGGATCCCATGGAGTTTCTCCAGTCGGACGAAGAGAACGAGGAAGAGGAAGAGGCCGTGGAGGAGGAGAAGAAGGGGAGCCAGGGTGGAGCCGCCAAGCGCCGTCTCCAGGAGCAACGGGAGCGTCTCCACGGCGCTCTGGCACTCATCGAGCTGGCCAACAACCTGTCTCCCTGAACACCCGCCCACCTCCTGGTTCTGGACTCCCCTTTCCCTCCCATTCCCAACCCGTCTTCCTGCAAAGCGTGCTGTAGCTAAAAAAAAGAAATCGTTCATAAACGCAGATCAAAGACTAGTTTAGTTCTATCAGGAGGTGAAACCAGACTTGGAGGAAGATTTAGCCTGAGATCAGTTTTATGCACAGCATCATGTAAACCCCTCCCCCCCCTCACAGCACCAGGAAGGCACAAGCTAAAGCACCTTATTCATCTTACATTTTATTCCTTTAGGCTGCTATAATTGTAGATTTGACTATATGAAGAATGTCTTTCTTTCTTCTTGTCTTCTACAGGCAAAGAAAGAGAACCTGTTATCTTTTTAATTGGTTTTGTTTGCACTTTGATGGTAACGAGTTTTTTTAAGTATATTATGAGTGTAAGAGAGTGTGTATGAATGATGTATATATGGAGTAAGCTCAGACGGACAGAAGAATACAGGGTGTGGTCAAACTTAGGATCGTGTTAAAGTTGCATTTTGACAACCTCTCGCCGTGCTCCCAGGTTTCATAAGTAGGACTTCAGATCGTTTTAGCCTCACTGGTTCATTTACTCTCTAACAATGTGGGGAGCAAAGGCTGAGAAAAGGAGATTCAAAATAAGTCAGTGGAGCGACTATAAGGGCCCGGTCACACATCAGCGAACGGTTCAGTGGCGAACCTCCACCTCCACCTGTTCACTTCTAATCTGTCCGAACAAGGGGTGAATCAAACATTAGTTTCCTGTGCTGAGGCACATCGCAGCGAGGCTCCACATTTCAGCTTCGGTGAACATTGACCCGCGATATTCACTTAACATTTGCGTATGTGTAACCGTGCCCGAAAAAGATGGACGACAGGTCTTCACTTCTTCCCACTAGCGGAATCTCCCAAAAGCACTTGAACAATCATCAGTGTGATTAAAAACTACCTAAAATGACAAACAATCTTTGAGAAAACTACTTGACGTCTACTTTGTTTTTTATAGATTGGTCCAAGTCCCATCTGCTAACATGGAACAGGTTGGCTTTATGACCTGTAGCGGAGTCAGCCACCAGGGGGCACTTAGAAAGATTTGGCTTCACTTTTGGGGAGTGGTCATGTTGTCCATCTTTATAAAGACCATGTGACGTGGTCATTTTTTATATGTGAATGAGGGGTGATCATTGCAAGCCTAATCCACAGGTCTGCTCAGGCAACAATTCAAACGTTTACGTTTTATATCCGACGGCCTTCTTACTACCTTCTGGATCGAGCTGATTATTATTCTACAAAAAGTGTTATTTTTATGAACAAGCCTTATTTCCATTTTAACAACCGTTTCCTCGCAGATACAAGGAGTGTGTGTGTAAAACCTGCAGTGGCCAAAACTCATTTTCCAACCAGTCAGCAGATGTTCAATAATGGTCGCCTTTTATATTAAAAGGTGGCAGATCAATTGTGATTCAGAATCATGGAAGTGTTTGGTGAACCCATGTCATCTCATTTCAAAGTTTAAATTATGAGGTATTTATTTGACCGTATATATATATATTTTTTCTTTTTATGGCTCACATTTTGTTCATATGTTCGAGAACGCTCTATAATCATTCGATGCATAAAGGGAAATCCTCCAACTTCTCCAAAACGTCCCAATCAAGTACATTCAGAGATCACACTGATTTCTTTGGATGAAGCACTTACTTAGTCTTGGATTAAGCTTGCAATGCACTGAAGATTAGATCTGTTGTACGTGTCCAGGAACGTGGCGCCCGCTTTTTCATGAACTGATTCATGTAGTGCTGTTTTTTTCTTTTTGTCTACTAATGCAACACTACATCCTTCAACACTGTATGATGCCTCTCATTACTGCCCCGCCGCTGGTTGTTTGGAGGAAACCTGTCACTAGCTGTGATGTTTGAATCAGTTTTTTATTTTATTTTTTTTCGATTTTTAAAAATGACCCTCGTGCAGTTACAGTGAAACTGGAAGGCAAATTTGTAAATTGTTGATAATCAAAACGCCAAATGATTTATTGTACCCAGTCATAGTATATTTTGAAGCATTTCTAACCCGTAGTCTATTTTGTGGTTCGAGAAGATTATGGCATTTAATATATACAGGACGTGTTTGTTAGAATATTGAGTGTGCACAATTTACAGAGAGCTTTGAAGTTGAACTCTTAGTTTCCGCTAACATCCTCCTGACAGTTTCCATGTTTGTGACATGTATAGAGTGATCCTGCTTCGCTTGGTAGATATTTTACACAGATTTCTCTGACTGTCCACATTGTTCTATAAATTGTTGGTTTTCAATAAACATTCACTGAAGTTGACCCAGAAATTCGATGCTCTCCATGTCAGTTTATTTGTGTTTTAGTAGTGGAATCAAATAGATAACAGGAGTCATGTGTCCAGAGAAATTCATTTATTTAGCTTAAATAAATATAAAAACCTGAGTGGCCCTGAGTGACATGATGATCTCCACCAAGGCCAAACTGTCCTATATGTGTCCATCTAGCTCTCATATGGTATTTAGAAAAATAATCCTAATAAACTATTTATATGGCACGCTTCAAAGTGCTTTACAGATAAGAACAAAATAAAATAAAACAACGGAACAGGAAGTAGTCTGATAATCTGCATCAATTGAAAAAAACAGCCATAAATAAGATTCAAATTCTGTTTTGTACATCATTTCCTGAGAAATTTACAAAAATGTTGAAAAATGCCTTGTGTCAGGATTAAAAAAATATATAAATTCTTAAATTATAATCCAGAATCCACCCTATAACCAGATCTTCCCCCTAATTTGACAGTTTCTTCCCCCACCCACAGCCCATGCGAACTGGCTCAGTAATTAATGTGTAATAAACATGATGAAAATATAATCTCCATAGCGAAGGTTGATAAAAGTGTGGAAGCAATATTATGCTCCAATATGAAGCAGAACAATGCCATCAAGTGGTGAATGCTAAAACATCGTTCATTTAGAAGATGGTAACTCCCCTCCCTGTTGGATCTAGTGTGATGTCCGTCTTCAACTCTTTCACTTCTGCTTTCACTTGAGACGATTTGGTGCTAAAGGTGATAAAAGAGTAGGCGAGTCCACCTGACATACTGCAAACAAGAGACAAAAGCAATCAGATGTTGGGCCATGGAATAAAATCAGGACACATTGGAAAATATTTAGCTATAACATAAATAGCTATAACATAAAAAAACAGGCACATTTGACTTTGAGTCATTTGTAAAACATTCATTAACTTATATATCTGAGCCTGGATTGGATTTAGTGTCAGTGCTGCTCTGACGAAACAAGAACTATAAATGTTCTAAGTAATGTTCACATCACATTCACACATGGTCACATCAACTACTCTGTTAAGAATTGTAACAACATGTAACAATGACATTTAACTAAATGTTTCCTATTATTATAAGTTAAATAAAGAAATTAAAAAACGAAAATGAAACTGGACAAATTGGTTTTTTTTACCAAATGCTGAGGCCTATGAAGTTAGTCCAAGAGAAGAGGTAGTCTCCGCCCACAAATATGCCAACGTAGGCTACTGCAACATTCTGAATGATAAAAAGTGACAACAGATTTATTACATTTTCATATAGTTTTATGTTTTGAAGCAAAACATTTCAAAAAGTACAAATAAAGGGAAAAGTAAAAAGAAGTAGAGTAAAAGTAAAAAAAAAAAGTAAATTTAAAGTTTAAAAGAAGTACAGTAAGTATTAAAAAAACAATCACGATAGCCAGAAAAAAAGTAATTAGCAATTGGTGCAGATTTAGAAATAGGTGTGGATTCAGGAAATTCTTAACATCACAAAAAAAGGCCATTTTGACAAATTTTTCTTCCTCTTGATTGTTTATCATCATGTTTATCGTCAGTGTGTTCTCACCTTTATTGCTCCAACGACTGAGGTAGTAAGTGCAGAGTTATAATAGCTGCACAGGACTATGGAATACATCAACACAAACCTGGAAAAAAAGAGAGGTGAGTTTTAGGAAACTGGGTCGACTGAGGCAATAATGTAAGTAAGATGGATCTTGTATGAATATCAATATGAACAGTTTGCACTGAAATGAGGTGACATACCCCATGATGCAGGACAAGAGGAAACAAAAAACAAACGTGCTATTAAACCAGCCCTCAAATGTGACGGCCTGAGGATCAAAACATAGAAGTCAGTCAGAAAAGGAAACGCACAAACACACCCAGACCGAATATGTTGTATTAGTTAGTAAATGTACCATCTGCAAATCTCCCGTCAAGGCACTGAACAGGACAGTGGGGATAACAAGGAGGAGCGCATTGTAAAATAAGACACCGTACTTCCCGAGACCCTGAATAATTAAAAAAGAGGAAAACATCAGTTATAATGTGATCAAAATCACTGAGGGTTAGTTCATGCACTTGAACCAACTTGATTGTGATTGGCCAGCGAGACGGTGTGAGGGCCGATAAAGACACAGACTGGGCAGGTAAAAACTTTATGGATTTTTTGGACATATGTGGCAGCCCACTGAGATTTGTCCTAGCATCCCTGATGGCCACTACACCTGCATGCATGTACCATAGACTGTATATAAAGATGGACGACATGTCTACACTTCCTTCCACCATTAAAAAATGAAGCCAAAATATCCCAGATATGAACGCTGCCATCGTATTTAGCGATGTAGCGTTGGAGGGATGGAGCAACGCTAACAAAGTCTCACGATAAACATGCTCAACCAATTGTTTATCTCAGTCTCAACTGTCAATCATGATGTTTCACTCTGTTTTTACAGCATCAAATAACTAATTAAAATCAAACTTGTGGGAAAAATCAACACATGAACATACATCAGTGTGATAAGAACAACCTTAAATAACAGGAACCATCTTTGAGAAACATGTACGTGACCTTTTAGTTTGGCCCATGTAGAGGAGGGACTGATGACCTGTACTGATGCCAGCCACCAGGTGGCATACAAGATGCTTTGGCTTCACTTATGGGGAGGCATAAAGAAGGTGGGTTTCATCTAATTGTCTAAGATAATATTTGATACTATAAATAGAATAATGTGCTTACTCAATGACCTGTTGTGACATCTTTTCTCATTGAAGGAATCAACCACACCTACGCTGACATTTAACTGTTGTATCTCTACCGATTGTTTACCTCCACGCCAAGTTTCTGCTTGGTGTACACACTGCTGCTGGCGGTGAAGACATCATTGAGCAGGATGAAGGTGTAGGCCCTCAAATCGAAGGCCAGGTCGGAGCTACAGGAGAAAGAAAGATGCAGCTATAAGCTTCTGTCCGCACTTAGTTCGGTTCTTCAGCAACAAGTCCAAATAAAACATGCGTACCTCGCAGCAATCATGGCACCAACAACTATCGTCACAACACTGAAAACAAGACGTCTGGGAAACGTTTTTCTGGAAAACAAAAGGGGGAAAGTGGAGACTCATGAGCATGGATGGGTTACAAGACAATCGAGCCCTTGGCAGAGACATGTAAAAGGCCTTTCTATATAAAAACACAGATAAGAGACGTTTATGTGGTAGTTTTGTTAGTTTGTCTGTCGTTTTGACTCTTTATTCTGGTTGATTTTTGTCTCTTGTTAGTTAAGGTTCTGACCCTGGATCCCCAGACCCCTTCAGCCCTATAGGCCCGTTCAGTGACTCGTAAAAAAAGGCACCTTACTGTCAAAGTACTGAAGGACACTTATCAGCACTTTATGGTGGTCCTGAAGTGCAAATTGTAAAACACGACAAATAGAGATACACAATAACAAATCAAACACTATGGCAGATAAAGAAGGTACCTATCACCAAGGCTCCTCGCTGATTGGACGGACACACTGTCCATCTTTTTAAAAGGAGGAAATTGTGTTTTGCCGTTGTTTATTGTAATTTTTAATCTGTCGTAATGGTTTGTTATTTATTGTTGCGTTTTCTTATTGCTGTTATATTTTTGTGATCTGTTGTAGTGTTTTCTGATTAAACCTACACTTTATCACAACCTGTAACTCTGCATTTTTCACCTTCTCCCTTCCCTCCACTGGGAACTCCTATTTAACTTTACTCTCCTGTAACAATTCAAATCCAAACAGGTCTTTCAAGGCTTTGATTGCAATATAAAAAAGGTGTTACCTTAGTATATACACTTCCAAGATCATTGTCATCAATATGGTGAATTTCCGTAATACTGTGAACATGGGCAAACTGTAAAAGACAACAATGTTTTGTTAGGAGTTTGCAGGATAAGAAACTTTAAAGATCAGAATCTACCACAATTAAAACCAACTGGTTAAACCTGAGTTTTTTGGTGCTGGCCAGTCCTGTTATTTGATTCCCAACGTACAGCAGAGGAAGAGGGAAGATCTGGAGAGACATTATTAAAAAGAAGACATATACGATATTGCAAATAGAAAACAGATGACATGTGAATAAGGATGAATGATGAAGATGAGTCATGTTCTGAACGCTTACTTTGATGAAAATACTTTTGTCGAAGTCCTGGAACTGGACTGTTTTGCTCTTTTTGGCAGCGTAAATGACAACAACAGTGGTGACCATCTGAAAGTGACACACGGGTGAGATGGGTGAGATGTGTGTGTGTGTGTGTGACAGACAAAGAGGGAGCAGGACACAGCCGGAGAACTTACCTGACCTATTCCCAGAAACATGTAGGAGGGAAACCTGGAAACACATCAGCATTAGATCAGAGGGTGAGAGGACGGGGGACACCACACACATTCATTGATTCATTAAAAAAAAGGCAGGGGCGCCACCTACCTGTAGCTGGTCAGCACGGTTTTATTCACCACCGTGATCAGAAAGGAGCTGCACGCGTAAAACAGTGCGGAGGAGAAGCGGAGCAGCGCGGAGTGTTCCCCGGAGTCTGGAGGAGTTCTGTCGGGCATCGTGGATCAACGAGAGACAATCTGTGAAATAAAGAGAGTTTAAAATCTCCGCACTTGTTCCTGCGGCGCAGGGATCCGGGGATCTGCTGCGATACAGTTGTTTCCTGTCAACGTCTTGAACATCCGCAAAGGAACAGTACTCACGTGGGAGGTGCCCGCGCGATTACAGTTTCCTCTTAGTGGGAGATAAAAGCCATATATCAAAAATATATATCAAAGTACTTTACTATGAAAATAATTAAAGCATTTCTCTGGGAGGTAAGTTAAATGTGATTTATAGACAATATTTTAAAATAAAGCACCAATAAGTTGGTAACAAGACAAATAAAGGTTATTTATTTGGAATGTATTTTGCAGAATGTTAATGATCATTACCTTATTATAAACATTTTAATTTTAATTATATTAATACATATTTGGAATGTATTTTGCATCATGTGGAATACAGGTTTTCTATTTTAATATATTGATATTATTTGGAATGTATTATGCAGTATTTTAATGTTGTATGAGTTATATTTTCCATTATGTGCAATACCTTATTACAGATAAAAGGCCTGTATTACAAATGATATTTAGTTTATACAGTAATAGTACTTATATATAAACGCCTAGTCATAGTCAAAACAGGGACAAAGGAGGCTCCTGTACTTACACTGCATTGTAACTTTAACTCGTATTACTTTATGTGTTTAAACTGTCTGTGTGACTCTTTTTTAATTGATTCCTAAACGCTTCTTTACTCTTTTGTCTTATATTGTTTGCACAATTGGTCTTGATGCCTTTACTTTGAAGCCCTTTGAATTGCCTCGCTGTTGAGAAGCGCTACACAAATGTATTTGCCTCACCTTTGTGCTCAAGCTTGTGTCGTGTGTACATTAACTCAGGCGCTTTGCTGGATCTGTCTGGAATCAATAATGTGAAATGACTAACATCTGTACGGCTGTTTACACTAGTGTAGAGTTATAGTTTCTGTGGATTTCTGCGGTCCGTTTTTTTCCACTAGAGGGCGCTGCTGAGTTGCAAAGTCTTCATATTGGACAAGGAAACATCTGGAGATTTGTCTTTCATCTTCACCTCCATCCATTTGCACTTTATTGTTGCTGCTTTATATTGAGTTGTAACTCACAGTCATTTTAACAGAGATTATGCCTCTAAGTTTTCCAGTGGTGAAGGAAGCACTGGAACATTTACATTTAAATGTAGACAGAAGTAAATAGACAGAAATGTAATAAATGAGCCTGGAAAAAAAAAGAAAAAGATAAAGGAGTAAAATGTCCTGAAGGATTATGAATGCATTCGAGTAAAAATACTTAGATAAAAACACAAAAGTAAAATACCAAGCAAACAAAAAGGCTCCTCAGTTACAGTAAATGCCTCTTTTCACTCACTTGGGAATGAAACAGAATAAATCAAATAAATGAGCTCAGTGAAACTTTCCAACAGTTTTTTTTATAGTATTTGTTGTTTGCAGCAGTTTTTCTCTCAGTGGGATCAGTCATGGCATATCAGCGCTTTTTACTTTCACTTCCCAGGTTAAGTTACAGTATTTGTTTTAGATCCCTCACAAAGTTCCACATCCCAGTTTACATGTCAACATTTCTTATTACAATATAGAGATTAAATTCAGTAACAGTTCAGTATAGGGCCCCCTGCATATCTGATGAAAAAGATAAACCACGGTGAGAACTGGAAAACACCAGAGTTAGAAAACACGATGAGGTTTTTCATTCCAAAACTCAGAAAGCTGCTTTCACATTGTGTCTCTTCCTTCTCTTCTGCAAACTCTTCAGGAGAGTCTTCACCTTGAGAGGAGCACATATGGGCTTCAGCCGGCCCTTCACGAAAAGTCTGAGGAGCCACAAGGAAGATTCAGTTGAAGATAATAATGAAAATATAAAAGCAGGCATGTGTAACTCAAGTTCAGGTTATTAGCTCATCTGGTTCTTCTGTAGTTTATTTCGTGGTCATGACAAGATCTTGACTAAGATCAGTAACGTATGAATGTTGATATGAATGAACAATCACAATGAAGCAAATGGCTGCGGCTCGTTGTTGCTCTTACATCAGTGCAGAGATGTCACAGGCGCCGCTGCTCTGCTGAACGTACCACTTTTCCACCTTCATCAGCCAATGTTTGTTCACACGCTCTGCTGTTTTCATGCAGCATTTTGGGATGACAGCTATGATGTGAGATTAAGAGCCACAGTAAGGGAAACAAAATCTTATATGCACATAAGTACAAGTGTTAACACACAAACAAACAGTTAATAATAAAAATCTCACTTGTTTCTTGATGCTATCAGTTCTGTTCAACCTCCCAAAATTATGTTCCCTATTCCCCACGCATGTAGGTTCGAACAAAACAATTACAGTGGTTTTCTTTATTTCTGAGATGAATAATAATAATATTAAGAATATCATAATCATCATCAATAAAAATAAAAGCAAATAAATTAATAAAAATAAAGAGTAAATAGAACAGTATGTTATATTTTGATTTGTTATGCACCATACTGAGAACAAATATACTTAATATAGAAACAAATTAAGAAAATTTAAATTTAAAAGCATGTACATGACTTATGAAAAGGTAAATCTTGGTTTTAAGACGGGCATTTGTAAAGTTAGTGGGGTCCTTACCTTCAGTAGAGGTTATGGCCAAAGCAAACAGGCAAACAACCACAAAGGCAACTTTCAGATCCATGACAGCAGAACAAATGAACAGAGAAAATCTGGGCTAGCTGCTTAAATACTGGCAACACACACGCGCACACGCGTAATATAGCTGTGGTTGAGTTTAAAAAAAACACACTCAAAGTCTTTGTGAGAGCAAATGTTATTTTCACTTTCTGCAGTAATCTGTTTGTTCAAAGCTTTGACACAGGATGAGGGTGCTGCGCCACCTGAACAGGCTCCGACAGGTTTAATAACACCTCTTTTCACAGTATCTGATTTGATTGCTGGATACTGAAGGAGAGCTCAGATGATTCCACACCCCGACTCGTGAAAAGCAGGATTCACAATAAGTCACATTTACTGTAAAACACATCAAAGATCATGTAAAACTTAACCGGGGTCAAAAGGCAGCTGAAGCAAAGTGATGCAGGTGCTGCAGCTCAGTCAAATGAGTGAAATATCATATAACATTCTATATCTACACTGATCAAAGAATTACAATTAGTTGCATAATTAGTGAAAGACCCTAAACGTTGAGCCCAATAAAACAATTTATTATTAAGGGGAAAATGAAATCTGACATCTCTCTTCTCAAATCGACGAAGGCCAAACTGACCTAAATGAGTGTGTTGCATCTGATAATAATACAATATGTCGACCTCACACTGCAGAAGCTGTCGCCCAGCAGTCAAGAAAACATTTCTCGTTCACCGTGGTAACTGTGAGCTCTCGTGTGGCGTTCAAACCTCTGCTGCATGTTGTGCAATATAACAGACAATTACTGAAAAATCCCCCATCTAAGTAATACCAACCAGGGGAATATTTGTATGGGAGAACAAATGACAGACTGACGTGTTGGGTGTTTATTTCAGAGCTGGGAAAGTTGGTGCTGTAGCGGGAAGAGCTGTCAAAGCTGACAGTCTCTGAGTGCTGTTTGGCTTGAGGGTAAATCCTGCAGTTCACAGGACGTTCTCCCGTCTGAGCAACAGGTTTGAAACTTAAATCTGGAGGATTTGTTTTGGTCTTTAAAATGAACCACTATGGCCTGACTTGACCACAGTGGAGGATTTGTCAAAACTACTTACAGCTTAAAGGTTTTAATGTGGGATGGGTTTTGGAAGAAGAGAAGAGAAGAGAAATACACCAAAGAAATGGACAAATTTAAATCTGGACTTGAGGGTGGTGCTGTGTTAAAAGTTAACGCATCGCTAAAGTTAACTACGGTTCATCCTGAGGGGAACATGAATGTGTGCAAAAAAACTTCAACAAACAATTCACTGTTGCACAAGAGGTTAAGTTAGAAGATCACCCAAGTCTGTAGGATACATTCTCTGGGAACTAGATCTGCGAATAGAATTTGGTGGCAGGCCAACCAGTAGCTAAGCTCAGGTCGAGATGACCATTAGGATTCATCCTCTAGCATGAATATTATTGTGTCTCTTCTCATAATGTCTGACAGGCTGCATTTTGCACATGTTATTATTGTCTGGCTATGTCTATGTGCAGGGGAATAAACAGGAGGTCAAGCAGAAGGGGCTAAAATGAAGAAATTAAATCAGGTGGATTCTGAAATCGAAAGTAAAACACATCAATAACACTTACAACATCTATGGGAAATTCTTTGATAATTCACGCACCTGTTAAATCAGTCAAAACATGCAACTGTCAACTGTCAAAATGTGGGAGGTCCTGAACCTGGTTCCAGGTGAATCAGACGAACCGTCATCGGTTCTGGCACCAACATCAGGTTTCAACCACCGCACAAAGGATAATGAGGACTGGAATCAGACAAGTTGATACACACCGGATGACGCTGTGTGCTAGAGGAATGAAAGGGCTGTACAATTTATCAGTGCAGCAACTGATGCGTGTGCTGGATTAGTCAACAACCACCTTTTAACCTGCCTTGTAACAGCAGGTTAAAAGGTGGTTGTCTTACTGGGAGCGGGTGGTAGTGGTGAGGGTTGCTTGGCAAAGACATTCAGCCATTGTTGAGTAAGACCAGAGGTTATAATATGACTTCAATGAGTTGCTATTTCTTCAGTGTGAGCAAGTCTGCGTGGAGCGCAATAGAGGCGGTACAAACCAAAGTGCATCGCTTATCAGCTTTTTTATTTATCTGCATCCATGTGCAGATAACAGTTAAAAAATGTCGTCTGGGCCTAAAACAACTGTGAAATGTTACAGTGTTTGTGTGGAGAAATGTTCCACTCGTGTGGACTCGAGAGGCCGTACAGCAGACTATCTGGATATCTGCTGTCTACACCAGGAGCCAACAGCCGTTTATACTAACGTTTGCTCCTTAGAGAGAGTAAAAATGTACATGTAGAACCTTTATATTTAGTTTTCTATAAATTTGGGACACTCAAACTTCAACTGATTAGTTGAATCATGGCTGATTTATCAAAAGACGTTATCTATGATGGGCAACAATATATTCCTTCCACTGTCAGTCACACACACACACACACACGTCCGAGGATAATAAGAACAGACAACAGATGTTGATGATACAGTTTGTATTGTTTCTCCCATTTCCAATAATCAATAATATTTCTACTACACATGAATGAACTGCTCAGCATCAGCATTCAGCTGCTACACATGTGGGCGTCTGCAGCCAGGTTCATTTATTTACTTATTTACAGTTTTCTGCTATAACTTACTCATTTGAACTGGAGCTCAACATAGAGATTATACTTTGTTTACAGTATGTGCATCAGTATGTACATTTACAAGCTGGGAACAAACATGGAAACACGATTCCTCGACCCCAGGATCTGGATAGAAGCAGCCAATCAGTAAACAGGTTGAAGAAAGTTCTCCGTCTGTGATCAGAAAGCGTCTTCACAGATACTAAATTAACAGAGCAGGAGGTGTTAAGAGAACAAAGTTTGACTTGGTGTTTTATTGGCTCGAGGTTTATATTGGAACAGACATGATTTGTTCCTGTTGCACCTCCAGGCCCCGAGGAGCAGAGGAACCTCCACAGCTTCAGGATCAGTACTCGGTCTGTCCTCTGGAGGTCACATGCAGCAGGCGGAGCAGCAGCTCTGCAGGTGAGATCCCTGCGGAGCCATGGCCTGGATCTGAGGCCTCGATCTCCACCAGGCAGTCGGAGTCAACCGCACAGCTCTCTGAGGAGGAGGAGGAGGAGGAGACGATATTAAAGGGGAGGAAGGAAAACAAGAGGAGAGGAGAGGAGAGGAGAGGAGGAAGAACAGGAGAGGATAGGAAGGAAGAGGAGGAGAGGCGAGGAAAGGAAAGGAAGGAAAAGAAGAAGAAAGGAAAAGGCAGGAGAGGAGAGGATATGAAGGGAAAAGAAAAGGAAAGGAAAAGGAAACTTTATTGACACTACTGACTCCACGACACACGACAAACAATCAGATGAGACTGTACCTGAGTTACAGCAAAGTCCTGATCCCGCACAGCGTCCTCCCTCAGATCCACAGGGTCTCCCTCCTGCCAGGCAGGGGGTGAGCAGGTAGTTCTCCTCCACACAGTGAGCTGTCTCTGGGGAGCCCAGCAGGCAGCCCAGACCCTCCCCGCAGCAGATACTGGGGCCGAAGCAGCGGCCCCTGTCTCCGGGGCCACAGGACATGCACTGGGGGAGAATAGGGAAAATCTAAGTATTAATCAGGTTGTATAAACCCAATCAATTATTTATATTGAGACATTAATTCGGGCATTTTCCAACTGGTAAACCCTCTGTTTCAAAACATTTTTTTATTCTACAGACCATAAAGGATACGTTGTCCTCCCTCTCATATTTAATCAACATTGTGGTATAATTCTTAAATGCTGTTCCACATTATTTATCTCAATTCAGTGACTATTCATCACTTGCCTCTGCTCCAGAAAGAGAATAAGAAAGAAAATATGCATCAAATTACAGGCTACAGTTTGTATTTCTCTTATAAATTCTAATACAGAAGTTTATCATACATTTTTAGGTAAATATGTTCTAATGTTCTAATTTTACACTGCTAAAAAAAGGTTAGTTTGCTGGAGTGTTTTTTTTTCCTGGTAGAGCCTTAACATTTAGACAAAGAAATTGCAAATGTATTACGTTTTTAGAAACGTATTAAAATTATCGTGATTATTATATTATTTACTTTTATTTGTTCTTTTATTTTGTTATTGCTATTATATATAACTTTTATTGTGGTCCTTAGCAGTTTAGTTTGTTTTTTAGTAGATAAAAAAGCAGAGTTTCCACATCTGAGCACAATCTACTAAACCAATTAAATGGAAATTCATCTAATTCCGTTTAGCATTGAATTTCCCTCATTTATAAATTTGGATTTACCTTATTTTACGTCTTTAACTACTTTATACACCTTTGAAACAGACTCGAATGCAGTTTGAGATATTTCTGCTCCAAGGAATAATAAAATAACAAAAAAGAAAACTCCCAGCAGAGGATGGACAGCAGGCAGAACGGATTGTGGTCCTCTCACCTGTCTGATGCCAGTGTCCGGCAGCGCTCGCTTCCCTCCCCGGGGGCAGTTCTGGATGTAGCAGGCGGAGGAGAGGGCGAGGAATCCCAGGACGCACAGCGCGAACATGGAGTGAGGCATGGCTGCTGGTTGGTTGGATGAGCGCTGCGCACCGGTGCTGTATCCTCCACCTGGGTGGATGTGAGACTGACTGACAACTCGGTCGGTTCTGTACTTATAAGACACGGACCCGACAAAAGCCACCGACACACCGGGGACTGACGTCAGTGACGCGCCATTCTTCTCCCCACACGCACGCGCGTCCGTGGGGCACCGGCGAGCGCAGAGGTCGCGGGCAGATGTGTCTCTGCATGAGATGTGTGCCATCATACTGATGTACACAAGAAAACAGCAGAGAGCACAAATAACTTGTGAATAATGTGAGGAGGCTCTAACAGTAACATGGCACCAATTAGAGTTTATGGACAACCAATAACTTTAATGACTGAATGCACTGTGCACTGATTGAGTACAAGTGGTTTCATGATGATCAGGGACAGTTCAGCTATGAAACTAAAGTCCCTGCTCATCACTGTGTAGGACAGACTTACTCACTTGAGCCTGGACGATAAACATTTTTTTTAGGGGGGTTGATGCTGATACCGATATGAGTAAAACATTTCCGCTCCAGATATATCTGCAGATACATACAATCAAAAATGAGCCATGATACCCAAGATGTCCTTTTAGAACCCTCATGACAACAAAATGCAATGTAGGCTTGATATCTCAAAGTTTGACCCTTAACTTCTATCTAATAATTCTAGAAATCTCTTGAGTTAAACTGTTCATTTTATCAGCTTCACACTGTGTGTTGTTAAAGGTCCAAGGAAGTGCAGTGTTGAATTTGGTGTGAACTGGATACGCGATACAAACTTTGATATAAGTTGGAACAGGAGAGAAGCGTCCATCAGCAGAAATGACCCCGTTCAGGACGACTGATTGGCCAGTTCTAGGTTCTGTGCACTGAGTCTTCACCGAACTTTGAATTAACAGGTGAGCAGCTGTTTGTGCAGCTTCAGGGTTCTGTGGACCGAGTCCTGCAGCCGGCTCATTTACTGCAGGGGACTTTAACAGTTTCAGAAAGAAAAGCTGCAACCAGCATCACCACAGGCGAAGCAAACAGCCCTTTTACAGACACTGCACTAGTTATTAATAACTAGAAAAAAAAGAAAACAAAATACAACCAAATATCTAGAACTGAATTAAGAAAGTAAACATTTTTTATGAAAAAAAACCATAAGTGCAAATACTTTCTGCCGAATAAGTTTTCATATCGGCACATATCAGCAAGCATAAATGCTGATACCTATGTCTGTGAAAGGATAGTAACTTATTTTATGTGCAAACCAGTAAAGAACTTGCCAACTCCTCACAGAAAGAGGATCCCAACTAGGATTCCAACCTTCTTGATGTGAGGCAGGGACATTACCGACCGGAGGAAACAGAAAGCGAGCATCATGACAGCCTCTAAGGGTCACACAAATTATCCTCCAGGCACAAATTAAAAACTACAAATGAGCATAACAGGATTAGCATTTCAGATAAACACAAATATTCTCAGGTTATTATTCTGTTCGGTGTCTTGTTGCATGCGCAGGGTTGTGTTTCACCCATTAGCTGTTGTGATGCTCATTAACAAATGAACATGAGGGGCAGCAGGTTGAGGTGTGATGGAGTCGTTTAATTATCCCCACGGCATTCAGGGCCCATCGTTGAATAAATACAAAATGTGGACTTGTTATGCATTACTGTACTGCTGAACATGAACTTGTTTCCAACTGACATTGTTCCCAAGCAGTGGATTAGAGTTTAAGTTTTTACATTTCTCACATGTACGAAGCAGAAAAATCATTTAAAAGTGAAACCGAATGTTCTAGCAGGCGAGTAGTGAGGCCGTAGTGAGTCTGAGTCAGTGTTTGGCGCTTTATCGTCCACTTGTGACTGAAACCGCGCGGCTGATGACGATTTCACATGCAGAGCAACCGATTCCAGTTTCTTCTTCTTGAGCGGATACAGGATCACGACCTTGGTTAAGCTTAGTGTTGTCAGGGAAACCAATATTTAAATGATGCTGTTTGTGATCGCAGAAGCAAGAGGAATACTTTCTTTCTCTCTTCCTCCCCTGACTTTGCTCTGTTCAACCCTTTTGTGCACATGACAATACACTCAAAAGAGGTGAATCGGGTGGAGTGTTAAAGAGACAGAAAATGAATCTCGGGGCAAGGACACAGGAGGTCATGTAGCCGGTAAACAACGCGTAAACATTTATTTCCTTACACCGCAGCTTTGCCATTGTAGGAATTCATGTCAGCATGTAAGACAGAACAAGATGATCCGTTCCGAGACGTCCTTATTAGTTACTTATTGAATCTCTGCTTGCTGTTACTGACGTATAAGGAACGAGGGGACGGGACTGAGATGAGGACAGGGCTAACGTGGCATCAGGTGGTCAGCTGATCTGCTGAGCGTGACCCTGGCTGTTTCTGCACAATGAACACGCAGCCTTGAGTCGCCTCGTTTCCCGCATTCATTCTTCTCGCCTCTTGCTCTCTGTGCTTCTGTCCCTCAGCCTTTTCTTCGTGAATCCTCAATACATTTACACGTCCAGGGACCGGAACACAGGCTGCAGGACCAAGGCTGCAACAAAACTTTAGTGTTCAATGAAGAGGCTAAGACGGCGAGGGAGGAGGTGGAGGAGGTGGAGGAGAAGTCCTTTCTCAAGTAAGTTCTTTATTTTCTTTTACACAACGTAAAGGTCATTGCTTTCAGAGATGTTCTTTCTTCAGCTGCGGACATTAAAACCTTGTTTGGTCTGTGTAATCTGATGTTGTGACGCCACTTGTCCAAGGAAAAGCCTAAGGTACACAATTCACCGCTCCACTTCATGTACACAAACGGATGATATGTAACACAACATGATACATAACAATGAAAGATGTGTAAAGTAATTGAAGAGGTTGTCAAGACAAATGCCACAAAATGAGTCCCCTCGGAAGTTATTATACGATCGAACCGACAATGGTGCATGACGATATACTGTACGTCAAAGAAGGGAAGAGTGCTAGCGTCAAACCCAATAGACAATATATTCATGAGGATGAAAACACCACATCTACAAGTCCTTCTTCACCTTGAGAACAATCCTGGTTTCTTCACAGGCTTTCGAAGGCACAGCTTCCCTTCCTTTTAGTGGTGCACACGTATGATGTCACTGCGTGGGGTACCGCTCTGGCAGGTGGGACACAAGACGTTATTGGATGTTACTGTAGTGACGGAGTTTGGAGCGTGTGGTCGCCTCTGCAGGCAGGCGCGGCAGAGCAAATGGCCGCAGGTCAGACGGTAGATGGAAGACGCAGATGTGGAGTAAACAGAGACGGAACAGGAACAAGCGGAGCACGTCTTCTCACCTGGCAAGAAAATGGGAGGGGAAATTAACAGTCTGTGGATTTCTATGAAATAATACATCAATATGTGTGAAAGCTAAATCAGATGTTAAGTATTTTATTATACTATAAGGGAAAAGTCAGCACTCTGAAAAGTCATCATGGTAATCATTTTAGATCTTTTGCCAGGCAAACAGTAGAAATATGGTTTTCACATTAGATTTAACTCGTCTTTGTTGGACCTTGTTCAATGTTTTTGCCAAACAATTCTATATTTCTTTACTCAGAGACCTCTGCACTGGCCCCCTGGCTGCATCGTCTGGAATTACCTCATTCATATAGATGGGAGGGCCTGGTTTTTAGTTTGGAGGTGGCTTTAGAGCAGGGCTCACTTGCTCTAATACGTGTTAGCAAAAACATATGCTTACACACACGCTGCCTTTGGACTTATTTCCTCCATATTGAAAAATATAAATCTCAGGAATTTTTGTAGTACAAAGACGAGCAGAAGAGATTTTTATTTTATTTTAATTCAATTTCTAGAGCTATTTTCAGGCATGAACTAAGGGAAATGAACTTCAGCAGGTGACTGTCTGGGTCAGACGTGTTTTTAAAAAAATCGTGAAATCCATAACATGTTTCTGAGTCGATCTTTACAAATCCTACCTGTGCCGATGTTGGGAATGTCTGAACTCAGACTCTGCTGCGTGGTGTTCAGTGCTTCACTGTCACGAGTATCCCGTCTTTGCTGGGACAAGTTTGAGGTGAAGGACGGCCGGCCCTGCAGGGCGGAGAAGAGGGCCTCGTCCAGGCTGGTGGACAGACGCTGCTCATGGGAGCTGCAGGTGGGGACTGGGGTAGTGGTGGTGTCGGAGCAAACATTGACACAAAAGGACAAGTCAGCAGGAAAAAAGTTAAAACACAGAAAACTATACAGACGTGTTTGAGGATCTTACGCTAACAGGAAATCTCACACTCACCTGAAAGTGCATCATGTCTTGGTCTTTTTGTTTGAGGTTGTAGTTGCTTCTCATCGAACTCTTCTACTGAATCTCTTCTATAATTTAGAAATCTTTTCTTTTTTTGATCCAACTCTGATTTATTTTCTGTAGCAAGAGGCTGAGAGTAAATTGTACAATTTCCATAATCTGATGATTGTCCTAATCCAGCATCTTCTTCCTGAATAGTGCTCTTTGAGCTTCTAACAGTACTGTTTATTGAGCTCTTACTGAGAAATGGAGCAATGTGGGACTGTCCTTCTTCTCTAGAGGCTATAAGTCTCGAGGCTTGTGGATTCTTTCCTTCCCCTTGTCTCCCCAACATCCCGTCCCTCCTAACCCCCCCTCTCTGCAGGATGAAGTGGTCGATGCGTAGTTTCAGCTGGGGGTTGGGAAGAGGCTGTGAGGTTGAGGTGAACGGGACCCCGGTGAAGGGGTCATTCGGGGGTCGACCCCAAGTGGCTTCTCTCTTCTGGCACTCCTCCAGAGTGGTGTTGTCCACGGATACGCCGCTGGGCAGCAGCATCGGCAGCATCATTACCTCCTGGGTTAAAGGATCAAGGAACTCTTCTGGGATGGAATGACTGCTGGAGTCAGACAAAAAGACAACAGGTGGTTATCAAAACTCTAAGAAAACTGGTATCTTTTATCATTTTAAGCTCCATCTATATGCGAATAGAAAGATAATACATTTATAGAGCACTTTTGAAGCTTAACCGTATAATTCAAATATACCTTAGAGGTGTGGCTGCTTGCTGTGGTTGACTGGCTTGTCTGACAGAGGAGGTAAAAAACCCAGGCTGCGGCAGTCGTCTTTCACTGGCCTCGTGGACCGTTTTGATCCTCTCCACTTCCTGTGGAGGGCAGCAGCGAGCAGGTTGTCCCCACACAGACAGAGCCTTGAACCCCAGAGCTGAGGCAGAACCGCCAAACGCCAAGGTCACTCGAAGCTGCGTCACGGCGCCCAACGAAAGCGCACCCCTGCTCCACAGATCCTCCTGTCGACAGTTTGCGGGTAGTGACGGAGGTGGGGAGGGGAACAGGGGCTGGGGGCGAAAATTAGACTGGGAAAAACAGACTCGGGTTAAGTCTCTAAGTTCACATCGACCCACCAGTTTAAACTCGGCCTCAGGTTGGTGGGAGTCAGCGTTTGCTTGACCCTGATCTTTGGCCATCTGGTGCTTGTATGAATACCCACCTACAGCCTCCTCCCCCCACTGTTGGGCCTGAACAGTCCACGGGTGGCCATTACTATGATGGGATTTACTGTCACACTCTTGGTTGTTATTATTCAGTTTGTTTTGGTGCTTAACCTGCATCTGAATTTTTTCCTTTTGCTGAACCCGTTTGTGTCCTTGATTAAATTTGTGGGAAGGTAGCGGATCAGAGCTGGTGCTGATCTCCAGTCTCTTGCTGGCCTGTCCTCGGTCCATGCCCCAGGGCCACAGCTCCACATCCACCCTGCATAGCTCCACCTGGAAGCCAAACGTCAGTGTCACCTGAGAAGACAAGGGAAAAATTGATAAATTTATTAATAGTAGTGATGACAGCAGTAATTACAATAATATTCCTGACAATAAAGCTACTTTCGGACATGCAATGAACTAACTTTCACCCCTTGGCTGAATGCTCCGGACATTATCTTGTTGTTGTGTCTGACTGGACAATCTCCTGCTGCATTCTACATAGACAGTGTCTGGAGAATATCCAGACCTAATTGTCCAGACATTTTCCAGAGTTCATGCCTGAAAACGGCTAAAGAGATTGAGAGTAGCCCCCCTCTGTGAGAGAGGATGATCGGGAACGTTGCTTGGTATCAGTTACAAAGAGTAATGCCTCTTTAATATTTGGTATTAAAAGGAGAATTTAGACACTTACCACTTTCCCGAATTCCCTTATCAATGATTTCAATGCTCAAATCAAAAGGAAGTCAGTCGCCACATGAATCCGTCACAGGTCAGATTCTTACCCCAACATATGTGAGGCTCCAGGTAATCTTACATTTGATCATGCTTTTATAATTCAAAGCAGGTAAACTACCACAGTACGACAGCTTCATCTTACCTGCACAGGTGGACGTAGAAAGTACTCCAGCTTGAAGCCCTGCCTCTGGAGAGCGGGGTCAGCTGACACAAGGTTTGAGACATCATAGCCGTCTGCACAAAGCTGCAGTTTGAAAATAATTAAACATTGTTAAAAGTACTTTTTTTTTTTTAAAGGATTTAGAGAATTGTTTGCCTTTAAACACACATAATGACAACATGTCAGCAAACATGCCTCCCCTGCTCAGAATGGTGGACATGATTTTATTGTGTAAAACATGACAAACTTCTCATCTGTCCAATTAGTTTGTTACAATGCTAATTATACTTGATGTTAATTTTAGGCAAATTGTTGATATTTCATGATCAACATCACCAATTGTGAAAAAATTAAGTTTCACAGGCTTGTCATGTTGCAAATGTGACAGAGCGGCACATCACACTCATACAATAAAATATAAATCATGTGCAACAGAAAACTGTAAAACTTCACGTGGAAGGAGAGGGAACAATATGACAGATGATGAAAACATTCTTGAATGAGCAAAAGAAACTTTTTCATCAAAGCAATGATTAAATATGAAAGGTCCAATAAAAATAACCCAACAAGGTCGGTTGTGAATCAGTCTCCCACACACCAATTTGTCCCTCTTCTTTATTTTCACATATTTCTCCTCCCCCTGCATCCTTGTGTCCAAACACCTTGATTCGTCCCCTTTGTCTCAACACACATCAGAGCTATTCTTAGACTATATTAATTTTTGTGCTATGTAATTGTTAGCAATAGTAACATGTCACCCGGGTGCTGCAGCAGTTTTATACTCAGAACTTGTTTAATAAATAAACAACTTCAGAAGGTTGTAGGTACATCCAGATAGATCCATGAAATGTGTCGCACCTTGTTGCAATGAACTGTTGTGTAAAAGTGCGGCTGACACAGATTCAAAACCATCCTCCGACCTGCGAAGAGAAGAACTGATTTTAGAGCAGTCTAGAAGATCCTTTACATCACTGATTGTCGGCTTGGAGCTCAAGGCAGAATGAAGGATTCAATGAATACAACTTATGACGTGTTTACAACCATTAAACCTCTGAGCGCATTACAAAATGACCTTCACAGACTTACTGACTGACACCCCCGGATTCTCACGCACAATTTTCAAATTTGCCAGTTCATGGACGTCAGTTCACCTTGTACTGATGAAGAAATAGTAACTTTCACTTATCTTTGACATTATCAGCTGGTTAAAACCACGGCTGCTACTTATAACTGCTGAAATAATCGGCTGATTCATTTTGTCCACGTAAAGATCAACAATTCAGATTTACAATTCTCAATACTGCAATAATCAATCTCATTTCTAAAACACGTATATTATATATTAAGAGATTCATTACTTTAAGAACATGTAAGCATCACTTCTAAAATAGAAATCATGAGATATCACAAAAAGTGGATGCAGATTGTAGGCAGAGGAAACATGAGTAATTTGAAACTTTTCATTTTGTTTCATGTAGCTCTGCACAGGCCTATTATTAATTTGTCTTCTAAGATTACTGGTGTTTTGGGTTAATGAGATTTGTAAGACCTTGATTGATGAAATGTGATTAAAAATGTTTCATGTTTAATAGTCCTAATCTCCTGAAACCTTGATTTTTATGTTTCAAAAGAAAATGAACACATGCATGTTTGAAATCTTTGAAACCGGCATTTTATGAGAATGACCAGATTAACAATGCTCCCATTTTGTAATTCATTAAACACAAATGCCAAATATTCTGTTAACAGCTTTCCAAATGTCAGGGTGTGCTGTGCCACTGTAAGTTGAATATCTTCCTGTTTTTGAAGTTGGGATCCTAGAAATTATTGAAGACAATTTATACTAAAATCTGATATTCTATGGACTAAGTGGGGTCATCAGATAATTATTAATTGATGCAGGGTCCAGATACAATACAACACATGGATTAATAAATACGAAAGCACAAACAAATTCAATCATATATAAATATTAATATAAAACAGAGGCAATGCCTCCACAGCGGATTGTTAGTGTGTAGTGCTAAACTTCACATGTGATAAAACAAAAATAAAAATGAGAAAGAATAATAAAATATAGATAGAAAATCAACCAGCAACGAGTTAGATAATGAATTCATCTTCTCAGCAACGTTTCAAGCTGAGATTCATTCAATACATTTAGCAAACATTAGCTGGTGGGATCTTCTCAGTGTTGTGATGATCTGCTGCTCATCATATCTGAAGGTAAACACCTTTATATCCTGGGATGTGGTTGAGGAGTTAAGCTAATTGAGACGTTATTTGACTGTTTAGTGTTATTATGGATAATTCTCACATTCAGTGGCTACAAACTACTTGTGGTTCAAATCTACAATTCACTGAACAAACTTTACCCAAAAACATGATTGTCTTTTTTTCTGCTTCACATGAAAACATTGACAAACTACATCGTGTTTCCTCAGCTAACCTGAACTAGAGATATGATATAAACTCAACCAGATCCAGCCTGACACGGTTACGTCTCTCACATGAACCCAGGAACCTGAAGCACTTGACTAAACTTACTTTGCTTTGTCGTCGACTCTTTATTCGGCTCCTGTGACCAACTGTAGGAAGTAGCTAACAACAGCTAGCTGCTTGCTAACAACTACGGGAGCCGCAATGGGACATAGCGCGTATTTAGAGTTGCGAGATGTGTCAGAGTTTAGTGGATTCAATTAGAAGATATTTGGCTGATTTGCTTGAACACTGAATTGTATGGGTTTCTTATTGTGTTTATGACCATGACTATGAAGTATGATTCATCTACAGTTGTTCATGTTGAATTTAAAAAAAATGTCACTTCAGGAGGATATTTACTAATTTCTTGTCCTTCGTGTTCATGTGCAAATAAAATTCTGTATTGTTCAGTATAAAATATTGTTCTGATGTTGTTCTAACCGGAAACCTTTGCTACCAGCTCTTTAAATGTGAATAATCCCTGTTTTATATAATAGTTGAACCCATTTGGGTGTTTGTGACTGTTGATCAGAATAAATAACAGATCAACTTCAGGGAATAGCGACAGGCGTGTATTTCACTATATTTTGATATTTTACTGACTGAATAATAAATGTGTTACCAAAGGAAATGACCATCACATGTATTGATAATAAAAATATTTCCTAGTCTAAGCCTTACAGTGTACAGAATATTCTGTCGTGCCCTAGGTATGCTGTCAGTTAATTGCTGGAATTAAAGCAAAATGTATCTATTTAAAGAAAAAATAACTTCCTTGGGCCTGTTTGATCAACCCAGCCGTGCATATGCAGCCTATCTGTTGTTACATTTCTTTGGCTCTGTCACATCACATCAGTGGCTCTCAAACTTTGTCAGTGTGCTACATATGGATGAAAATACTGTGAAAGTAAATCATTCCCCTTTTTTTGCCAGGGACCCCCCCTGTGACCCCTGAAGGGCCCTGTGGTTTACTGATTGTCAGGGAATGCGCGTGTGCCTCCTCTCCGGTAGGTGGCGGCAGAGCTGTGGGTGACGCCGCAGAGCCCGCGGTGAGGAAGACGCTCCGCTCTGACTCTACAGCGCCACTTTTGATCGCTCGATGCTTCGCGTCGTCAACAACAACAACAACAACTCCCCGGGGAAGTTGTCCCAGTGGTTAATGGACCCCGAGCCACGAAGATAGAGCCTCGGCTTCCACGTGAAAGGTAAATAAGAATGATTGAGTCTGATGAAATGATGTTTAATACGGAAATAAAGCGCTGCCAGAGCAACTGTCCATCACTACCAACGGTCGCTAGGCGTTTAGCTTGCTAACGCCACTAGCTCAACCACAGTAAACACTGTCCTGACAAAGTGCAGCGAGACCTTTCAACTTAGTTTTACATTTAAAATACCAACCGAACTAAATAGTTCAGCTTTTAATTCATGCTAAAGTGTTTCGACGTCTCGTTTTTACTTTTTCAAGTTACAATGCGTGATATTTTAAATCAGGAAAGACAGCACTGGACTAAAAGCTGTGTTTGGGATCCACACTGCTGCACAAGTTGCACGTGGACTGATTTGATCAAATATAAAGAAGTTATGATTTAAGCTAAATGCTGTGTTTGGGATCCATACTGCTGCACGTCTGTATATGCATGTGGAATGAAGGTCTAAGAAAATAGAACTTTGTAAATGAATTAATATTATATGGTAAATGTGCAAGAGTTCGAATTGACTAATTCACAAATACACAGATCAGCCACAGCAATAAAACTGTAGACTGAGTAAAAGCAGTTTTAATGTTGTGGCTGATCGGTGTGTATACATGTTGCAGAAATGAATTGTGTTAAGGCAGCCATTTACTGTATAACTTAAAAATTGTGGAGATATAATGTTTGTGATAAGTATTTCCATTATTACCAGTGGACATCATGGCCCTGTTAGCCTTTACAAGTCTTCTAAATGACTTCTTAAAAGTATTTCTCTTCCTAGATCAAAGATGGTTCAGGACAGTGCTCAGATTCGGCGGCAGGGTGCCCAGGACTTTATGGCGTACTATGACTTTGTCTGTGCCGGACAGGAATTAGTCCCTCTCCCCTCTGTCAAGATGAACCTTGACAAAGGGACGCTGGACTTTAGTGGAGACAGGCTCAAAGTGACGGATTGGCCACCGGTTTTCGCCTCAATCTCAATCAACAAACACCTGCACCACATTGCAATAAGCAGCACTTACCAAGCTAGTTCTGGAGCTCCAGGTAAGGCCCAAAAATAAACCTGTTTCAACATCTGAAAGTGAAAAAGTAGTTTATATCATCTTATTTACCTACGGTGTTAACCTGTACACGTAAATTCAATTATAAACTCATATGACTTCCTACTTTTCTTGCTAAACATTAATCGTATCATCATCATTTTCAGATAGAAGGTACTATAAATCCAACTTCAAGAAGAAGATCCCAGCCGTTCGCTCGAAGGACTCAACATTCAAGTTGTGCAAAGCGCTTAGAGAGTGTCTGACTGTTTCACCCAACCTTAAGACTCTGCAGCTTAACGGACTTCCACTGAGAGAGCGGGACCTCATCACATTGACAAAGGTGAAAACACTGAGGATGTTATTTGCAGTGTAAAGAGTGAAGTTTTAACTATTTTATTGTTTTATTTTAGAGAGACTGGCACAGAATCATGAGATCTTTTTCATAAACCACAGGGAGTTCTCTTGTCTTGGAGAACAAAAACATTTATTTTGGGTGTTTGGAAACAATGAATCTCAGTTAAAGTTGATTCAAACAGCCATATGTATTCTTTTCCAGGGTTTGGCAAAAAGTATTTCCTTGGAAAACCTATCCCTCGCCAATTGTCCAATATCTGATGAGGGCTTAGAGGGTATGTTTATTCACAGTATCATTTCCTTTCATTATTCAGAAAGTTTGTACGCTGTCTGTGAGCATTTTATCTTTGTAACTGGCCTCTTCATGTGTTTCAGTGATTTGCCAAAGTGTTAAGTACTCATTAAGCATCAGGACGGTGGATTTCACAGGATGCAATCTCACCTGGAGAGGAGCAGAGCATATGGCCAACATAATCAAGGTGTAATATTTAATTTTTAATGCTTGATCTGGCATAATAGTTTTTTAATGTGGTATTGACATTTTATACTGAAGTGGCATGTAATTAATCAAACAATATAAATATTATTTCAAATAAGACATGTATTTAAAAATGTCCATATTTGTAATAATGTAAAGTATTTTCACAGCATCAGGGAATGCAGAGGCATGGCACTGCATGGGCAGAGTCTTTGAGGTATCGGCAGCCACATCTCCAGAGAATGGGAGGTCTCCGCCGAGTCACCCTCAACTGTAACATTCTGATCGGGGACCGAGGAGCTGCTGCTCTCGCACATGAATTGGCCGAGGACCTCTGGCTTAAAGGTTAGTAGGTGTTGCTTTGAGTCAAAGAGAAGAGAATGTGTTTTTGTTTTTTGCTGTTTTCGTTTTTGTAAGAAGTTTGCTCAGGTTTTCTGTTTCTATTCTGTGACTTGTTGAACAGCCGTGGACCTGCAGAGATGTGGTCTTTCCAACGAAGGAGCTCATCATCTGCTGCAAGCCTTAAAAACAAATTCTTCTCTTTGTGTGCTGGATATCCGTAGTAACCCTTTAGTTGGTAAGAAGCTCTCAATCAAAGTTGCACACTGCGTAGATCTGTGGCCAGTTTGATGAATTATTGATCTGTTGTGTGGTTCACACAGTTCTCTTGAATTGTGGGTGTAATAAACATTGTACCCTCTAGACGCTAGCACATTGTTTCATTTTTATTTAGCCATGCCAACTGCATGCTAATTCTCAGCATTTTGAATATGTTGTATTTTCATACTAAATGAACACTAACTGCTCTATCATACTGTATTTACTTTACTGTTAAGAATCTCTGTAAAAAGTTTAATCTGCTAAATGTTTTTCTTTCCTTTACAGACAAGGTCCCTATTAAGAATATAATAGAGAAAGTACTGATGAATGCTAATGGACAGTCACTAGAGGTCAGTGTCTGATCCTAATACTCTAACAACAAATGTTCAAATTCTATGTGCATGAGTTGTGTCTTTGGATACAAAGCTGTGCCCGTGTTTTTAATGGCTTGTATCTTTCTAATGTTGCCTCTTTCCTTAGTACTGTTGGATCAAGCCTGCAACCACCGAGCCACAGAGAGCTGCTGGTCCAAAGAGACCAACAGTGAGAAGAAAAGCTCTGTTTAGGATAGGTATGTGTGGAAGGGCTTTTTGATTCCCTCAAACATACGAACACATTTGATGGTATTTCAAACAAAGCACAATGTAGTTTTAGTCAAATAAAATTAACCACATACTACATATATTACCGTATTACATTGGTGTTGATACTAGTAGTGTAGTGGTAGTAAAATTTTGGAAATGTTTCTCTCAGTGCATCTTCAGGCTCATAAAAAGATATAGTGTTTTGGTTATATTTGTCTAAGATTTAGGTGCACACTTCATCAAGAGGCTTGTGGTCATTACTCCTTGTATAACTCCCTGCAGAAAACAGGTCTGTTGTTCTTTAACATCCAGTTTGTCACATCGCTCTCTTTCTGGTGCAGCTGCTTCTAAAGGAACATCAGAAGGGAAGAGTTCAACTGTTGCTCAGGCACCGAAGCCCCATTCCCATTCGAGTTTCCTTCCTTGGCGTACTGCTGCTCGAGCTGGACGCCAGAGGTGAGATGAAGTGTATTCCAATTGAAAATTTTAGACATATTGTTATTTTACATCACTAAATGAATCAAAGACTCATTTTATGTTGGATGATTCCGTTGCAGAGGTCTGCCTCCTGGAGGAACTGGGACAGAACAAAGCTTCCAGGTAAGTGTTCTTGTTTTGTTGATGTACCTGACAGTGAGTGAGCAAAAATGGTTTTAAACTCACACAATATCTGCTGAAATACATGATTTTATTTAGGTTGGAGCTACTGTGAAGGTTACTGTGGATTCAGATTCAGATGAGGATGAGGATGAGGAAGAAGAAGAGGAAGAGGAAGAGGAAGGAGTTGTGGTGGAAGTGGAGCAGAGACCATCTTCTTTAAATCTCCAGGACAGGATCACTGACCGACAGTTTGAACGTTTACAGGTCGGTCACAACAGCATCGATCCCAAACAGGAACTTTTATGTCCTGTTGCTGACGGCATATGTCTGGATCTCAAATACTGTGTGTGTGTGTGTGTTCTTATTTATGTCCTGTAGATGGAGCTGAAAGAGTGTCGTCTGAGGCTGGCAGAGGAGCGCAGAGCCGGACTGAGAGCTAAGTCAAGGCTCATGGAGGTAGTGATTTTCTTTAAAAATAAGTTTGACTAAGCAGAGTATACACATTTACACCCTTAGTTAAAAGCTCTTTTCAGTCCTGCAGGGAAAATAGTCTGTTAGGAAGACACATAAATGGTACCATGAAAACCACATGGTCTAGGTTTTCATAGACTTGCATGTAGGCACATAAGTGCACTCCTCCAAAGATATACACACCCTGATCCTGACGTTTTGTGTTTTTATTTGTTCTGTAAGTAAGAAAATGAAAGATGACACCCTATTATTTTCTCTTAATTGTCTTCAGTTTGAGTTGGAGAATGCTCGTCTTCGTGATGCCAACCGCTCCCTGTCAGAGGTGCTTTCAGCCACTGGCTCTAGATCAGCACCACCGGCCGTCAGTGTTCTTGAAGACGAGGCCGTACTCGAGAGTATTGAGAGCTCATTCAACAAGTTCCATGCTTTCCTGGATCTCCTCAGGGACGCTGGGTGGGTGCACAGTTTACTGTTTGAATGGGACTGTGCCACTTTGGTTCTGGGCCTCAGTGGTTTAAAGAAAGTTCAACTACACAACTTTTAAAATGGTCCTAAGGTTTCAACTGGGATATCTGGTGCACACTCCAGGTCAAAATAGGGTTTAGTACTTTCCCCACTGAGAGTTATTTTTATTGAATCTATTAATGGCTCCCCGTATCATATATTCCTTTTGTATAGGTTAAATTTATATTTACGGTTTTAATATAATTATTTTGGGACAGCTATAACAATCATTACTCACTATTAATCAAATCAATTGTATGTATTATAATACAACTATTTCGTAGTTAAATATTCATTATGTTCTAGAGCCTTACATTTAGTTCATTTTGCTGACAAACTTTCCTCTGAAGCTTCTTATTTTACTTCTTTCTCCATTTTTGATTGAATTTGCTGATTAATGGTTCAACAGAAAACGCTTGTATTCCTAGAACATTGTTTTTTAATACTGGAAAACAACTGTATGAGTGAGCCATGGGCCTCCTGTGGTTTTTAATGCCTCTTACAAGGACACTTGTTGCCATGGAAACCGTTAAGTGCTTTTACTATTTTCCACCAGATCCTTTTACCTTCAAGTAATTAATCTGCATATGACACCTCGGTGGGAAGTTATTGACCTGAACTGTTATTATTTCAATATCAGATAATTTTAAGTATATGAATGAAATGCATGTGCAACTTTAGAGACTATAAATTCAATTTAATATTGAATGTAATTTCTTTTTTATAGCCTCGGTCAGCTAGCTTCAATTGCTGGAATCGACAAGTCCGATTTCCAACCTGTGGGACAACCTCAGCTCTCCTCTACTAGCAGAACACGTTTTGATGCAGCGCCATCACTGACTAGACGGGATGTCCAGGCACAGACTGATGCCTTCTCTTTGGTAAGGAAATGCAATGCAGTGTTTGGGAAATGTTTTCCATGAAAGTGTTTCACTTTCATGAAGGTTTAAAAACAGGAGCAGAGAGTAAATTTAACGAAGTGAGACAACATGTTTGTTAAATTATTTAACAGCCCCACTTACTTGCCTTCTACAGGACTAACCTGACCTCGAAGTCAAGTCTGAGGATTTATATTTTTGATAAGACTAAGCTCCTACTCAGATAACCAGGGTTATAATATAACTTCAGGATTGAGGCACTGACAATTTCTGTTTTTAGGTAAGAGATGCCCCACCTGCTCCCCCTGGTGCTGACACCACCACACCCAGATCCTCATCCTCTGTCCGGGGGTCCTTGCGCGACGACAGGCTACTTGATGTGACCTTCAATAAACCTGCAGTAGAACCTTGTGTAGGCGGAGAAGAGGAACCAGATCGATATTCCAGGCCGGACACTCAGCATGACTCAGGTTCCGAGCACAGTTTCCGAAGCCAAAAGTCATTCCGGGAAACGTTTCAGACTAAACAAAGCAATGGCAACAGCAATAGCAACTCTCACCGGAGCTACTCACGTCACAGAAACGGTTCCCATGGATACAGCAATGTTCAGAGTCACAGTTCCCATAGCAATGGGTCTCGCGGTGGAATATCTGTCAGATCGAGTGTTAGTGACATGTTAAGTGACAAGGAAGAGTCAGTGGGATCAGCAGCGTCAAGGCTCAGTGGAAAGGGAAGGTTAGTGACTAAGGGTCAGTCTGGGTCAGAGGAGAAAGCTTATCTTGGGAGGGAGAGTCTGGAGCAGATCAGCTCTCTGGGTGGTTCAGGAGGGCACTTAGTAAATTCATCCTTCTGACCAGAGGAACACAAAAAGCTTGGCAAGCGTCTGTTCTCGTCGCCATCTCCTCAACATTCCCTCTGTTACCTCTTTGTTCTTATTCACTTTTATAAATGGCTGTAATGCAGATCCAATTCATATTTCCTTCACTATAGATTAATTTTTTTAACATTTAGAAGCCACAAGAGCAGAATTCTAACACCTTCAACCTCAGGTTATTCATGTTTATGTACAGAGCCTGAGAGGTCAACCAAACATCTTACTGCATCTAAGACAAAGCAGTGTTATAGTTCCAGGTTCTGCGAAATATAAAATGAGTTAAATAAAAACTTGAATGTATATTTTTGTATTTGTAGAGATATTTTGCACTTAGGGGGTATGTACAATTTCAACATTTAATTCAGTAACGTTTCATTGGAGACATTTTGGATTCCAAGCTTTATTCACAAAATTCAAGTCTCCATTCAAATCGACAAAGTTCTTTGTTTCATCTGGTTTCATGAGTGAACACATCAAACCTCGGAGTCAGTTTATGGGACTTTGAACTACAATAAAAAAGTCATGTATTTTTTCATGTGTGCGTTAACTCTTTTACCACGGCTTTACATAACCTTTTTATTTTTGAGTGTCACTGCTGATATAGAGTTTTTGATGGATAATTAAATAGATTTCAGTTTTGACATTTGTTCATACACAATCTTATGTTTTATTATAAACATATTAGCAGGTTCAGATTATATTTTCAATCTTCTGTCACTCCAGAGTCAAAGAAATGTCATAAATGCACCATTATAGTGAATTATTCCGTTAGCTTTTCCCCAGTTTATCAGGATTTTGAGGTTTTAATATGCTTAAAACTTGTTTATAAGTGCAGTGCCAAGAACTACTACTGACTAAATATTGATTCATGATACTGATGTGTTGTGCCACATCTGACACATCATCTAAAAATGGCTGCTTACTTGTTAAACATGTAGGTTTTACTCGCATTTGTTGTCAAGTCATGTGTTGATAAAAGTTTCCCTCTCTCACTGTTTCTTGTCCATTTTATTCAGAATGTCAGTGGATAGAATTGTGTCTAAATACTTTAAGGAACCTGTGTCTAGTCTAAAAGTAGGAACTTCCTTACAGGACCAGATTCGGTTTTACACAGTCTGGTTTTTGCAGTTCCTGTTGAGAGAGAAAAACTGAACCACAGCGAGATTCTTCTGAGGTTGAACGGAACATCGTGTTCTGTTGGACTGCATACTTTCCGTTAGCAGTGAGAACCAAACACCGTGAACGCCAGAAGTGCGGCTCTCTTCAAAGGGAGCAGAAATTGCATGATTCAAACAGCATGTTAAGCAGTGTTTGAGTTGTAACTGCTTTATCTCACTGATCTTTAACTTCCTGTTACTCAAATGAATTTCACTGTTTGTTTTCTTAGAGTGACAGTCGATGGTGAGTTCAGAAGGTATCATGATGTGAAACAATCTTGACCTAATGTCAGTAAATCTAAAACTTACAGTACAGTGAAATCAAAGCTGATTCATTTAGGTGAGGCGTGTGTGCAGCATCCCAGTCATGGTATTAATTATTCACATTTATCTAATTTAAAGGCAAACTCATTTTTAAAAGAACTAATGTCACGTTCATGAAAATAACACACAGGGATTTTGTATCCACTCTCACACTGACTCTATGGGGACTAATATTTTAGCATTTACCAGAATTTAGCAATAGAAGCAAAGAAAAATATGAAGTCAGAGTGAAAGTGGATTTAACTTTATATAAATAGAAGTGCCAAAAACAACGTGCTGTCAGAAAGAAACCAAAGTTAGACAAAGCTGAGGTCATTGATAACCATGTGTGACTGTGAATAACTGACACTACAGGTCATTGTGTAAATAATGACAATAATAATAATAATAATAATAATTTATATAGCTTCTATTAACATAGTTACAAAGTGTGTGAGTTACACACAAAAATAAAAAACAATGTATGGCAAACATTCATTAAAGGTTAGTGTTTAAACAAAATTGGAAATGGTCAGTTCAGCTTTGATACATTTTTACTTTGTTATTAAAGTTGGATTCATTAAAGCATAAACAGCCAATAATCTAAATGTTATGTACATAGGTAATAAAATGAATTGATAAGCCTAAGGTGTTAAAGGTGAAGAACAGGACTGTTATCACCCTCGTGCAGTAAAACAATGGGCTGTCGTGCCACTGTATGTTCAGTTTACAGCATGTGCACTACTTGCTGTGTGGATGAGCGTCTCACTATCAAAGTACTGAGTCTGCTTCGATAAGTGTTATTATCAGAGCTCGTCCACTTCTTTAGAAGCCGTCGTAGATCCCACAGCCCCACAGGCCTGTTGTTATCGTCACAGGACACAGTCCCAGACTCCACTTTGCCCTTTGAAACTGCGCAGACAGAACTAAATCTGAAAAACAGTGTGAAAAATGCTGAAACGTTTCGTGATCTCCACCATGACCAGAGCTGCTCCTCAGACACGGAGACCACCGGACGAAGAGGAGAGATCCCAGTGGAGCTGGAGTGACGAAGCCGGTACAACAATCCAAACACCACATGAAAACTGACACACTTCCAAATATTCCAGTAAGACAAGTAGACCACTGTTGTGACTGCATTCCACCCCAGCGAGAGAGAAGCCAGCCAAGTTCAACGTCTACCCTCATGACATTCATTCTGTCAAGTCATTCATTCAGGGGTTTGCATTCAACTTTCAAACAGGAGAACTGAGCAGAAGAAAAACAGCACCGAATGCATTTTGTAATAGAACATATGTACAGGTGAGTCATACAGGCTGCAGCACTGTGTGTATTTAAAAAGAGTTCTGACCACATTCAATATAACTTTAAAAGTGAAAAAGTCACTCATGAAAATCCTGTTTGTTTGTATCACTTACACGGCTCAACTTGTTTTTTTTAATCTTAACTGGTGTTGCTGTTTTCCTTTTATCACACACGTCTTTATTTTATTCTGGACTGTGTGCATATAGTCCCAGAACTTGTGTTATTGTCGTGTTTTGTTTGTTTTGATTTATACACCTGAAATTACACTGAAGTGAAAATAGTCGGGTGAAGTGAAAGAGGAAAACTTAAATATTGTGATAATTTTATTCAAGCGCAAATGATGTGATGCTGAGTGAGATGAAATCAAGAGGAAGCATTAAGGAAGAAAGACATTTTCACCAAGTTAAAACGATGAATAAATAAGTAACCAGAATAGCACGAGGTAGAGCCCAGGCCTCAGTCAAGGCCCAACACATCTGGATTTTTATTTGGATCGGCACCAAATTGCAATCAAGGGTATTGGCCCCCTAAATATTCCTTTTTTTTTCATCAAGATCAACTCCCACTCCAACAAACTTCAGCAAAATTTTAAGTTAAGCAATTAAACTTAAAATTGTAAGTTTTGTGTTTGAGTTTGCTCAACTTTCAATTGTAATTTCTCTTAACTCAACACATAGTTGATGATTACATTGTAGCAACATTGAATCCTAACTTCTGTTAACTTAACTCAGAGTTGAAGTTACTTATATTTTTGATTTGTAACAGCTTATAATCGTTACTTCTGTTCACTCAGCTTCAACTTGATGCGACTTATAAATTCACAATGTTGCAACTTTCAATTCTTACTTCTGATAACTTAACTCAGAGTTGATATAACTTATAATTGTCAATTGTAATAACTTTAAATTTGTACTTCTGTTAACTTAATTTAAAGCTGATGCAACTTATTATTTTACACTTTAAAAACTTCCCACGTGTCAACATATACTATAATTAGTGGAGTAACTAAAAATTGCACAATCAAACGTTAAGGTTATTACAAGTTATTACAATTAGGATCAATACATTTCCATTACATGAGGCTTGAATACAATTTTAAAAGAACTAAAGTGATCTGTAACTGTCTGAAACAGTTGACAATAAAATAACACAGCTACTTAGGTCCAGAACTGTCTGTGTCAAAATGATCAGCAAATATTCAATTCAATTTATTCTAACGTATGAGAATCTTAACATAAGATGGTGCAATAAGGAGCAGAATAAATGTAATAGAAGTGTGACTGATGGGCAGGAAGGGAGAAATACAAAAAAACAGAGAACAGGAGTTGGAAGTAGATCTGAGTTTCTGAGTATCTCAGAGAAAGTTAAATTAACATAAAGACAGAAGGAGGGTTTAAGAGGAAAGAACTAAAACAAATAGGGAGTATAGGTGATGAGTGATGAGATAGCGGGAAATGTAGAAAAGGGAAGTGCCGAGAAGGATCCACCCATGTCAACAGTAAAGTTCATGACACTTGTCACTTGTCACACAGCTGTGACCCTTCGTCTGACAGACAGGACATCAAACTGAAAAAAACATTTGTATCGATTATGAAGCTGTTACTTTGATGATTCCAAATATTGCATAAAACATTTTTTCCACCAAGATTAAATTGATGTCCTTGACATATTGACAAACTAAATATAAGACTCCTCTTCCCCATATATACAGTATGACGCCAATAACAAGTCACTGTTGGCCAAGTACAACTCTTGAAGACAAGTGCACTGGGAGAGATAAAGACAACAAAAAGTACAAGTGTCTTGAGTTAATGTATATTATGATTTGGCACAATACAAATAAAATGTAATTAAATACAGTGGAATGGATATGGTAGGGTAGAAAGGTCAAAGTTGAATTCAAACTCAAGTACAGCATGAATAAAACCCTGTGAGTCTATCTTTAATAACAGTATATTTTTAATATATAGTTTCTACAAATAAATACTCACAGGACAAGTCCTGAACAGCCTCTCATGACTCGGAGGTACAAGGGAAGATTCAAGGCTGCAGTTTGTCTTTGTGCCGTCATGTCGCATGTCATGGAAACACGTTATACAATAGGGTTCAAACTATTTCTTAAAACTGCATTCACCTTTTTCCTCCCCAATTACTAAGGGACTCAATAAATGAACAATATATTCCGGTCTAGTAAAGTTGATAATTCAAGTATATTTGGTCTTCACCAACTTCTTATATAAATCAGGGTTCCATAACCAATGGCCCAGCGCCAGCAAAATAACACATCAAATGAGTGAAGAATTACTGTAAATATTCTCACCTTTCATACATTTCATATGTGACTGTTCACTGCGTCGTCTCATGTGTAAGAGAGAGAGAGAGAGAGAGAGAGAGAGTTTGAGTCTGTTGAAAGGGAGTCAATCACTATTATTGCACTGAACATTTGCACTGTGCTTATCTCTGTACATACACATAGCTACTCACTTTAAGAAAAATATTTGTTCATGTTAAATGTGAATATTATTTTACTTTGTAAGTAGTTCTGAGACTCCTTCATATCTTTGATACGTTTTGATTAAGTTCAGTCATAGCTACAAATCTTAGCTAAAGGAAAGCAATTTAGAGAGAGAGAGAAAGAGAGAGAGAGAGAGAGAGAGAGAGAGAGGTGGAGAAGAAATACAAATACACTCTCTCATGTTTTTCAAAAACACATATTAATGACTCATATATCAGTAGAACAAGAACACAAAGTACATCAAAATTATGCTGAATAAACAGATGTGTTCGCAAAACTGATGAATGTTGGTATTCTAAAATTTGTTTATAAAGTAGCAAACTTCAAAAAAACATGTTCCCACCAACAAATAACGTTTACTTTTGGCATCTGCAACCAAAGCTCATTTCATGTTTCAGATTGTCAAATGATCAATATCATTTTTCGACGATTTCTATCATGGTAAAAGCAGTAATGCGTAGTGTTTTACAGTGAAGGTTTATGCATAGGGAGGAGTTAACTATAATTTAAGACTGAGAGAAAGTTCAAATCTGGATCTAATAATATAATGTCTGGCTTTATTGTTTCAAGCCAAGAAGCTCAACATCCTCTGGTTGTTGTTGTGGATGAATCATCAGCCAGCAATGTTCTGACTCTGCACTGTTCCTTCCTTTTAGTGAAGGATGAATCATTTGATAGGCAGCACCACGATCAATAACGGGCTCTGCAGGAGGCTGCATCCTGCCTGGCACGCGCTGATCATGGCCTCTTACAAAACAGGTGCTTCACTGGGGCAATGGGGGCTGTCACTCTGCTGTTACGTAACTCTGGCTGGAGGCCATCCCATGGTTGACCTGCTGCAGAGAAACCCTGAGGAACCGTGTTCAGCTAGCTCACCTCCCCAATATGTTGAGTGAAGGCAAACAAGGATGGCATGTGACTGTAAAGATAAGATAAGATAGTCCCTTACTAGTCCCTTGATGGGGAAATGGACGCGTGTTTGTTGGTTCACTAAATTGTCGGTAATAAAGATAAATATGAGAGAAATGGCCTCTTTAACTGAATAAAGGCGCAAGTGAAAACCAGGGTGGTGCAGAATGCATGAGGAGATTCATTTTGGATGAGTCGATGTGACTGAATCCATCTCATGATGCTGACCTCATATTTTTATTTCTGAAAACTGAGATCTAAATGGAAACGGTGTTTCTGCAGAACTAAAATACCCACTTTTAAAAATCCAAGCTCAGAAAAAACACAGAATACCTTGTACATCTTCCATTTGTTCACATGTTCAAACAGCATAAAGACAGTATAGTGAGGAAAAATGCAAATGGAGGTCTGGAAGCCATTGGTAGGCAGAATGCAATGTTCATGTCATATTACGTCAAACTCTCTCATCAGGTTTGGAACACTCTCGGTCGTCTGTGGCGTTTCATGTTTTCCCCGTTGTTCAAGTGGATATAGGAGAATCTGATTTAAACACAAAACACATTTTTCCGTCAGAATCTTTTCTTGCCAAGGAGATATTCATTTGAGTCTGGTATTCATATACGCTGTTATCAGTGCATTATTAAAGTCATCTTTTTATTGGTCAAGCTAATGACCAATTTTTCTTTTGAACTAAATCACAAATTCCAACGCGTGCAATTATTTATTTGTTTGCCAGGCTGGTGCCAGACAGAGTTAATCAATGTTCATCTATTGCTGTATTTCCACTGATGTGATGAGCAATGTGCCATTAGAGGCTGACCAGCCTACTTTCATTAGGTTCTAATTTGATAGAGGAGTTGATAGGAGATAACACATCCCCCACGTAGCAGCAACTAACTGAAGCCGATCTTTTGGTGCCATCACGGTTACCTTAGGTCGTAACATTTCCCTCAGTGATATAGAACACACAGACACACACACACACACACACACACACACACACACACACACACACACACACACACACACACAAATCCGACAGGTATTCATTGAGTGATCCTGTAATTCAGTGCCAGCGATAACACGTGAATCCCTTCGTATCATGGATTGTTGTTCAGGATGTGTCTGCTGCTTATTGGTGGAAAGCTCTGAGTTGACAAGCTACACTCGTTGCCATGGAAATATAGAAACAATAAAAAACCGAAAACATCAAGAGGCAGCACTTCACTACCTTAACATTACTCTTAGACATTTTTTTTTTACGTTTTACACCAGAAACAAGAACATACTTTCAATTCGGCCAAGTCAAACTTGACAGAGAACGACAGAATTTTTTTTTTATTTCACGAAACAAAAAACATAAATAAGGACCATGTGGCCTGACTAACAACATTGTGAAGTTTCATAATTTATTATTGAATAACATTACTACTGTCCCTACCACCCCGCAGTATAAGCTGGGGTGGTAGGGACAGTAGTAATGTTATTCAATAATAAATATAAAAAAATGTGAAACAGTAAAGACAGCCCAAACTGCAGTTCTGTGAAAGGGTAATGGTGTTTAATGGTCTACAGTCATGGCCAGATTCATCATTTACTGCATCACAGAAAGCAGGCATGCGTTTGACAGAGCTATGAGAGGTGCTATGCTGTAAAAACTACACACTTCACAAATACAGCTCCAATCAAAATATGCCAAGATCCTGAGAGAGAAGAAAAAGAGTTTTAATCTAAACACATTTGATCTGCCAATAACAAAAAAGAAAACAAAAAATAGTCCCTCTCTAAAATCTCTCTTGGTCAAAACACATTTAGGAGAAACACGGTCGCTGGCTGATTTAAACACTCCTTCCACGGACAGAGTACTCTGTAAATAAATTACAAAAGCATCACACTTTTAAAAACAACACAACTCTGAAGCTTTATACTTCTTCATCCAAAAACGCAAACGGAACAAACACTTTCTTTCTCTTGAATTAGACTGTACAAACAGGGTTACATTTCATCACAAGGCTCAACAGGTGTTAAGACTATTTAGAGTGGTACAAACTAAACACAGTTATATAAAAGTGCTCCATCGAGATGCGTGTGTTCCTTTTTCCTTGACGTGGAGACATTTTAAGAGAAACTCTATAACAGCAATATCTTCCAGTTTTGATGTTGTTGTTGTTTTTTTTTTTAAATGCTTGCGCTCTACTCTTCGATTATGGGCCATAACTTTAGAGAAATGTGGGTGCACAGGTCATGGGCAGACAGGAATGTTGTTATTGGAAAAGGGTCTCCTCAGGCCCGGCAAACAAAAGGCAGATTCAGTCCATGTCCGAGCCTATTCATGCATTCATCCTGCGCTCATCAGTATTTGCCAAGCTCACACTGGGCGGCGATAAAGCCATTCTAATTACCGGGTTGTCCTTTTGAACCGGTCCGCTCCGGATCTTTTTTATTTTTTTTATTTTTAACTGCTTAGTCATAGTTGGTTCTGCATTTCACTTCCCTTGGATCCATCTCACATTGTCATTTCAAACGCAACTGTCTTCGTCATGCGGAGCCTCCTTCGCTGACCGTTAGTTGTTCTCTTGGGAGGCCGTGGTCCCCTGAGGAGAAAGCGAGAGAGAGACAGAGTGAGACGCTGGGGTCAGGTCAGTGAATTACACATTAGCTACAGCGTCGCCTAAGTACGTCCACCTCAAGGCTAAACCTGGATAACACAGCAGCTAACTGGTCATCTGTCCCAAATCCTCAACCTCGAACCACAACGATTCAAAGCTTTGTGCGTGTGCTGAGTTCAGGTCATTGTGTACTCAGGCTCGCATGCTTGTTTCTCCTACTATCTTATCTCCGCTGCTTTGTGTTGCAATGTAACGCACTAACTTGAGAGCGTGGTCAAGGTATGCTTATACAACTCGTAGATTTCAGATAAGGCCACTGTTGTTGGCTGAAGCAGGCAGAGGTCCAACACTGTGGCTGCTCTCGTTTCACATCTTCACCTTTTTAGTGTAAGTTTCATTCTTGTGTAATTAAAGTTTTTCACTTTCGAATTTAAGAGGAAGTTTTACATTCATAAGGTCCATTAATAAATGATGACACTTTTTCTTCCCTGAACATGAAGAACAGCTCCCATTTGTTCATTGAGCAACTTTTCTTGCGCACTACAGGAACATTTCTGTTGAAACAGCAGCCGCATATGGAAACAAATAGGAAAACTTACTCATAAAACATCAGTCTTTTCCAGGGGTGCTGCTGTACTTAATGTGAGCAGCAGCACACTATTAAAAGTCCCCACATCCTGCTCATAAGGAGGAACATTTCAGGGGGTGGAGGTGGTTGTGTGCGTTCAATTAAATGTTTGTCGTTATCCTGTGGGTGGTATTAAAAAGACTAAAGTGCTGCGTGTGTGCAAGTAATGTGATATATATAATATGTACATTTGAGCAGTTCTGTATGTATATATGCATATTTCTGTAAATCCATAAATAGAAAAACAAAAGAGGTTTGATAGAATGAGTCTCTCTGTTCAGTTGCAGCAAACATCTACTTACTTTAATGTCTCATTGTTCTGAGTACAATGCTAATTTTAAAAGTTTTCTTATTTTGATATATTTGGGTTTAATTTCCAACTATTTCATGAATCCCACCGACAGAATTTGACTTTAGCAAGGTTTGGGATTCCAAAGGCCAAGAAACCCTCTGAGTTTGGATTTTCGAATCTGATGTTTTTCCCCTTGGTTATGTAACTGTAAATGTCATGGAGGTTATGTTTTAAAGCAATAGAAATGAAATAAAGCCCCTTACAAAAGGAGTCCTCTCTCCGTATTTGCTCCAGAATGTCATCTTGACAGTGTTCCTGTGGCCTGTCCGCTGGTCAAAGGTCTGGCACGCCTGGAAAGGGGGACTGTACAGGTGCAAACTGACTGCACTCTCAGTGTGGCTGACATTTTCCACACGATGCAGGCCCAGGGAGTCTACACACACACACACACACACACACACAGACACACACAGGAACAAGCAACATACATTTAGACAGAGTATGCCACTGGAATGCTGTGAAACGGGGCTCGCAGGCCTCGACTCAGTACAAACATCACACCGGGGCTCTGCTGACTTTGTTAAAAGCACAGATTCGGGGAGGGAGACCTGAATATTTCAGTTCAGTGTAAAGTTACAAGTGGCTGGTAACTGTGAGGCCTATCGATTAAAACACATTACACTGAGATAAGTCACAGCAGCATATCTTGTGAGGAACAGAACATGTAAAGGATGTTTGTTCTACTGTACAGAACACAGCATTTTAGCTGCGGCAACACACTGTGAGTGTGTCCTGAGCACAAATAGAGATACCAATAGATCTGAGTGATGTTAACATGAGAGAGGAGCTGACTCTGAAGAACAGAAACAGTCCACACACACACGGTGGAGTTTCTCACCGTTTATGTAAGCAACCTTGTTTTCCTGGAGAATTCTCTGCGACCTCTGCACCATATCTCCGTGAGATTGACAGTCGGGCCACTCGAACAGCGTCTCCTTCAGCTGACCCTGCAGCAGCTTCATGAAACAGTGGGAGTCTGTGTGGTCGTGGATGCTGCTGCAAAGCATTAAAGGAACACAGAGGGACACGGCGTCAGAAAACGTCCGGACTCTTCACGACAAGTTCAGAGACTGTTCTAAAAAGTTACAAAATATATATAACGTGTCTAGTCTAAAGGCAAGAGGATTTTTGTATCTGGAAGAGTTTGCGTTTTTCGAAACTCTCCGTGTCTCCGGTTGGAAGGGCTGAGTTCATCAATAAAATGTGTACGTAACATGATGTAATGCTGTTTCAGTTCCAAAAACAATAAGCTGTAACACATGTGTCACACATTGAGGCTGCTCCTGTGAGACATGAGACATTCTTTAAGACTCTGGTAAACCGTTACGTACACCACATCCCTAGCGCTGCACTAAATCCCAGCACCAGTCCAGATCGCTCTGAGGCTTGAAACACTCCTGGAAATGTCCAGAAAACTCTCACAAGAGCTGAGATGTGTGTAACACTTACACTAAAAATGGTAAAACCACATCCCTGTTACAACCACGTCCACACCACAGTAGGTATGTGAGAGAACTGCAGCAGGGATGCGGTGCTTGCTCTTATTGTAGACCTCACATAAAGACCCTGCTGTGCAGTTTTGCAGCACATCCACAAATGATTAAACCACATCCTATCTGAATGAATCGCTTCCAGGTCTATCGTCTATATTCCGGTGACGTTTGTGGACAAAGTGGTGGCGTACGACCGATATCGTCAAATAATGGGTGTTGACACAACCTTTCTGTCAGGCTGGGGAACATTGGACCCTCTTATCTTTAACAACTAATAAAATAATGGCCCAAAGAAAATCACTTGTATCTGTTGTATAGAAAAGAAACATCGGTGAACCTTGACCCGAGAAAAGAAACTCATAACACATTAGCTTCAATGGATTCATCTACATAGGTTTAATCTAAATATAGGTCTGTCAATTTGAAACTACTATAATACGACTGGTATAACAATACAAATAATAATAATACAAATAAAATTATTCTTATTAATAACAATAATAATAATAATAATACTTTTAATTTGTATAGCGCTTTTAACAATGCTCAAAGACACTTAACATCTTAACTATAAATATGAAATACACATCTTAATCACACACTGGAATTTAAAATACACATCAAATATATGGTTAATAGGTTTAAATATGTCTGTGGTAATCTATGACACCCAAAGTATTCTATTGCAGTAAATAAGAAGATTATATATCAATATAATCTTCTTTTTTACTGCATATATTACATATTATATACATATGAAGTTAGTTTTTGTCATGTAAACTACTGTGTTCCATGTGGAAGCGTCTCACCTGCCGTGTCCTTCACCCCAGCACAGAATCATGAGATTAAACTTCCCGTTTCCCTCATCCACCAAGTTCCTTGTGTACCTGAAGAAAAAAAGAAGAGTACAACCGGTTAAACGAGCAGGAAAACGTACTGTGTGGTACATTATGTATCTGAGCTGAAGAGTTTCTTGGGGAAATCCAGAGGACAACATGTTTCACTGGAACTAGAAAATGTAGCTGTAGAATGTTTTGTAAAGTTGATATAAATCCATTCTAGATCCATTTTATTTTTTGACAAACTTAAAGCTTGATGCGTGCCCCTGTGTATTATGAGGTTTATTTTTTTTTTTTTAATGTCTTGCCACAGTGCAACAGCTTGATTTTTATTTATATGGTCAATTCCATCCACTCAACTTTTTTTACAATAAGGAAATGTGCTATATTGTTTATTTGACAGAAGCCAAAGAAAACACAATCTGTCTCTTGCACTAAAAATCCAGCTGGACGTCACAGGGGACAGACAACAAAGAGGGGGTCCTGACCTACCACTACTCTTTGTCTGTTTTATTTCCATCCATAAACTGCAGCATGATATCAGCCTGAATGTGTCCCTGCTTAGTTTGAAGTAAGAAACCCGAGGAGACTCTGCACGTTTGCATGCAGCCCTGAGAGATTCTGAAAGGCTCCGAATATTTCCGAGGCAGCTGCAGCTCCCAAAACACACACACACACACACACACACACACACACACACACACACACACACACACACACACACACACACACACACACACACACACTTTGTACTTCTATCTTAGTGAGGACACTCGTTGGCATAATGCATTCCCTAGCCCCTTACCCTAACCTAGCCATCCAAACTAAATCCCTAACCCTAACCCTTAACCTAACCTAAACCTCATTCTAATCCTAACCCTAAAACCAAGTCTTAACCCCCAAACAGTCCATTAAAGGGGGGGGGGGGTCACAAAGTGAGGACCGGCCAAAAGGTCGTCACTTTCCAAAATGCCCTCACTCCTTCGGTTGTAGGCTCAAACTGGTCCTCACAAAGATAGCTGTACAAGCGCACACACACACACACACACACACACGCGAGCACACGCAAGCATCCATCTCCCGGCAATAATCAGCGGGTGTGTGTCCGTCCTCGCTGTTGATTGGACGGTCGCCTGCACCCTCCCTCCACCGGCCCTCACTCATCAAAACACTGCGACATGGAGCTTTTCACAAAATCAATGAACAGAGCTGCAGTATATTTTAAATGGTGAGGATCTAACTATATCCCCTAAAACAGGGATAAACCACAACTGCTCATTTAGACTGATAACATAATAAACAGGCCGCATTCATTTAAATTATACAAAAACAACAACAACAACAACAAAAACAAGTATCTTCATGTGACAAACCCATTTTATTTGATCTTATTCCCTTTATTGTTTTTTATGCATCTCGTTGTTTTATTGGTCTAATTATTATGATATTTAATCATATGTTATTACCAAATTGTATTTTGTGTGTTTGTTATATCCCGAGCCCAATGATTATACGTTTATCTTTACACGTCCCACACAGTTTTGTGGTTATGACTTCCATACAGCTCATGCTTTGTGCTTCCACAAGAAATAAAATCTACTAAATAAGAAAGAAAGAAAAGCTGATATTCTTATAAATGAAATTAGTAGTTTGCAAACGTTATAAATAACCCGTCCTTAATGTATTATAATCACAATTTCTTTCAAGTCAAAGATGCACCGGTATAAAGCAGCCATCACATAAAAATTGTTGTATTTGCAATAAAATGTAATATTATAAAGCCATTATAAAGAAAAGGTTATAAAAATAATATGACTGGTTCAAAGCAGCTCACTGGGCCTGTGTGACAGACACGAGTGCAAAGTGCACCAGCAGAATAAACCAGTAATATCTCAGTACTAGGGTATTGGTTGTGTGTATTCTTTTTTTTACCTGTACTGGTCAAACTTTGCATACTTCATCCACTCCTGGGGTTTGCTCTCATAAGATTCCATCACACCCTGGACCTCCTCCACATTGATGTAGTCACTGTCGAAGATGTCGTGCAGGGCTTTGATCAGCTCGTCCAGCGTCTCTGGCTTCAGCAGCTCGGTTTGCTCCATGTCTCTCAGACCTTCTTACTCCCTCAGGTTTAATTTGCCTCCGTTAAAACAAACAAGTTTCTCTCACCAACTTTGCACAGACGTTGACTTTTTATAGGCTGGCGCCGTATTTTGGGACGAGCTGGCGATGGACTGTACCACTGTGGAGAAGAGGTGAACACCAGCTGCACACAGTCATATCAGATTTACTTTATGGGGCAAAAAAATGATTGTGGAATTATATAAAAAAAACTGCGGCTGCACTTTCACTACTCTCCTTCTATAAAGATGATATTATTTATATGTTTTATTCTGCATGTGTTATTACGAATTCTGCACTCAGCTCACACATTAACGACTTGGACTGGTCCTCTCTGAGTCCAATTCCACCACGTTGTCACAAACGCAGCCTCCCTTGTTCTCTCTCTCTCTCTCTCTCTCTCTCTCTCCCCTCTCTCTCTCTCTCTCTCTCTCTCTCTCTCTCTCTCTCTGAGGCATTCCTCCAACAATAGCAGCCTCTCTCTCTTTGTGGGCCCTCTCCTCAGAAACACAGTCATCAACACAGTCCAAGGTGTCAGCGCAGCAGAGGCTCCAAAACAAAAACAATGTGGGAAAAACAGGGATGAAAAACATTGAATGGTATCAACAATGTTTTTCTTGGAGACTTAAGTTCTCAGGGTTTATTTTCAGACCTTTAATCACCACTGTTTTGGTTACATAAAGTCATGGAAGAATAGATGTACTAACAATATGCCGCATGAGAACCCAGAATACTGTTTAAAACAATACGTATCTTAAAACTGAAAAAGAAAAGACAGAAACAAGAGAGAATTCTTTGATTTACAATTCTATAATGCTTTACTTAAATATTCATAATCTATTGATGGGTCATACAGTAAAGAAATGTGGAGGTCTTTCGGGTATGATGGTGGAAAAGTAGTAATTTAGCACATTTTGAATTAAATGAATTAGTCTGATATACAACTATATATTATAATATAGGACTGACCTTCTCAGGACCAGTAGACCTCGTGGTCCTAATGATGAAAAGGTCAACTCCGAGGTCCTGGTTTAAATCAGTGGAGTGAAGTGTGGTTAGTGTCGAGTGGAGGTTAAGCATAAGGTTTTGTTTTAAGCTGTTTTACAATGAATGGAAGGCAATGCAAAGTCCTTACAAGGATAGCCCGCACATAGTGATAGCGTGTGTAGGTGCACATGCCCAGATGTGAGTCCAGAGGAAAGAATGGTCTCTGTTTTTTATCCTGCAGATTAAGCTAAGTCATCACTGAGGATTGTTCTACAGTTTATTAGACTAAATTCTCATAGCTCACTTTCATCTGTAATGTGGTTTCACACATTCTCCAAAACGCTGGTAGAGCACGGTATTAAAAACAACAAAGTTCAGTACAAACAACAGAAGGCGAACTGGGATAACATGAGTGCATGTACGTGTACTTTGAACATAACTCAGACACAAAGCCGGACACATTAGACACACATGAGATTTTCACATCACACCCCACATCCTCCTGCTGGGACGTCCTCAGTCACAACTGAGCAGAACAAAATCATAAATCCTTTTAATCAGTGCAACACATTCACAGATATATATACAGGTCAATCACAGACAGTGCTCCACCCATTTCCCTCAAAGAAGAGGACTCACTGCGAAGAAAAACAAGAATTCTGTCTTGAAAAACAAGAATGGCAGCCAGTAGTTTGAGAGTGTTATAGGTCACATATGGCTCAGATAAAACGTGCAAAGTGTTTATCTTTGCACGCTGTTGAGCAGGTTGCTCTGAAATACGAGTGCTGACATGCGGATGTGAGCACAGCGTCGAGGACAGGGGAATCAACAGGAGGCTGCTCGGGGAGGAAAAGCTCACTTTTCCCACTTGTCAGAAATGGATCAGGTTCAGTTGTGTCAGTGTCACTGGTCAGCAGAGACGGAGCTGTGTGTCAGTGTGACAAAGAGAAATCCTCTCTGACTCAGGAAGATTTTCAGGCTTTCAGGTTTCCTGGCAGAATAAAGAGTGGAGAATGTTCTTTGCATCAGGAGCAGTGCCAAGTTTCCTGTGAGCTGCCACATCATCAACACCACATGTACTTTTGCCCCATCTTGTGGCTGAAACCTTAAATCTACAAAAACAAATCAAGCCAGTACAGGAGACAGAGAAACCAGTAATTTACGTGTAGAGTGAATCAATAATTAAATATAATGGGGCTGAGGAAAAGGAAAATTGTATTCATCCACCAGATTGTTGTTACGTAACTTTACCACAATATGGAATGCAGGATCAGTTGATTGTGCACATGCGATCTACAAACACATTTCAGATGTCGGGGAAAGTGGTGTCAGATATTATTTATATATATATATATATATATATGTATTTATATATAATGAATTTGTATTAGTATTTTGCAAACATTAACTGTGTCTTTTAACTGCAATTCATACACAAATCTCAAGAAGAATATCAGTGTATTCCTGTATGAAGTGTCACAGAAATGTACAGTAAAAATATGCATGGATACATTTACATTTATAACTAAATGTATAAATCTATAGATAGATCGATAAATATGCCATGCACAAAGTATTCATTATTTGATATTTTAATGCTTCATAAAAAGAGGATTTTTTTAAATAAATGAAATATAAATCGATCAATTAATATTAAACCCCTCATACTCCTTTCCTCTGTATACTTGTTTAAAAGGAACAAAAATAATAGTAAGATGAGATAAAACAAGTAAAGAAAATAAATGATCATCTTGTACTAGTACCACGATGGGGAAATGTGCCATGTTACTGCAGCAAGTAAACACACAATATAAACACATGGAAATATTAAAACAAAGAAATGAATACGCATTTTGCACAATGTAAACAGCTCATATACACTCTTACAGTATTTCACATACATGAAATAGAAATTGCACAGAAGAGTAAAAAATCTGAGTGAGATATGAGTGGTTCTATTATTCACATTCTTAAAATGGAATCACTATAAGACAAAGAGCAGGACAAGGGGACTGCTATAGAACATATTTGAGTATATAAATAAAAAACAACAGAGAATTAGACATTTAGATTTACATGTATGGTTATATTAACATTTTTAATAATAACAATATCCACTGGATGATGGTCAGAGAGAGACAACAGCTTGTTTTTCCCCGTGTGCGTTTTGCAGACGGAGGAAGTTTGGACCACCTCGGCCTCGGTAGCAGGAGCAGGGGGGGAGGAAGAGGAGGAGGAGGAGAAGAGCATGACTGGTCCTCTGACGTGGAATATTTCCGTAAAGAGACGATGAAGGAGTAGCGGCGTGTAGCTCCACTTCCAACCCGGGTTTGACGTAGAATCGAGACGGGATCACACGGCCCAGAGTCCCGGTGAGAGCGAGGCAGAGCCGGGCTGACGGATCCTCCCTCTCTCTGGCTGTGTCCCCCGCCTCCACACAGTCATGATTAAAGCCATTTTAATATTCAACAACCATGGCAAACCACGGCTGTCCAAATTCTACGAGCACTACGTGAGTACCCTGACGTTCCCATCATTTCTACATCCGCATCTCTGTGTTTTTATCCCGGCTTTGCTTCGCATCGAAAGGGCCACAGTGAATCTGCTCGGATACTTTTAACTCCACATGTTTTCTCTTACGCAACCGCGAGGAAACATCCCCACGAGCGATGGTCGCCCACAGCTTGGATGCGCGTGCTCCACTTCCCATTGTGTCGGATGAGATGTCAGTGCATGAGCCCGCTGAATTATTAACCGTGTGCGAGGCGATCGCGTTCCCCCGCACCCAGCCGCCCGTGTCCGGCTCAGCTCGGCTCCAGTGTCGGTGTCCAGCTGTGGAGGAGGTGGAGGAGGAGGAGGAGGTGATGGAGGAGTGAGTGAGTGAGTGAGTTCACCCTGTGTTTGTGTCACATGACTCCAGTGACGCCCTTGTGATGGACTCGTGCTCACTTCAACCCTCCTCCACCACCACCACTGCTCGTTCAATTCACTTTATTGTCATGGAGCCACGGTGACACTACCTCCTGCATCAGGAGGAAGGAGGTGCAGGTGGGAAGTGACTGCTTGGGTTATATTCTTTTGCTGGACATGCTGTGTTGGCTTGTTCTCATAATTGGATTTTATATCTCGAGGTTGGCTCCCACAACAGCCAGGTTGCCTAATTCTGTGCTACAGCCAGGCAGGAGCATTTCAAGGGACTTTTGGGGGCCCCTAGACAATAAGGGACCTGGGGGGGCCCAATCGAACAATCAAACACCCCCACCTTAAAGCTTCAGTGTGCAGAATTTAGTGACATCTAGTGGTGAAGTTGCATGTTGCAGCTGAAGACCCCTCACCTCAACCTCCCCTTCCAAACATGGAACCTGTGGTAGCCTTCAGTTGTCATAAAAACTGAAAAGATAGTTAGTTTGTCCAGTTTGGGCTTCTGTGAAAAAACATGGCTGCCTCCGTGGAGAGGACCCGCACCTGATGTAAATATAAAGTATTTAAACATAAAGGGCCCATTCTAGGGTAAAGAAAACAACAATTTGTACAATTTAGATGAAACACACACTAGTGAAAACATCACTAGGATTATTTTATATTCAATTTCTGCCAATAGATCCATTTCACCTAAATCTTACACACTGAACCTTTTTAAAGAAACTCTTCTTTTCTTATCAAAATTATGAAGTGAATTCCATTCTGTACCATAGGCAGCTTTCAGACCCGCACTGAACTCCGGAGATGCACATGTGAGCGCGAATATCCGAGTGAGAGAGTCCGGAGTTTCTGCACATCCCTTGTATAAAGTGCACACAAACTCCAGAGGAGCTCATGTGTGAATACAACAGGAGATTCTCCGCAGGATGAACCGCCAGCGAGCAGAGTAGTCGATAGATTAGTTGACTGACAGGAGTATTTTAATAATCAGTTTATTTATGAATCATCCTTTAAGCAAACAGTTTCTAGTACCGACTTCCTAGATTTGAGGGCTCGCTGTGGAGTAAAAAAAACAAACATTAAATCTTCATATCATGGAGACTGAAAACAACATTATTCACCATATTGGCATAAAAAGATTACGTCTAGGTTCTTTGGTTCATTAAAATTGCTGCTAGTTCTTTTTCTATTGTCCTGCTAATCGATACGATTTTCCATGTAAGAAGTGAAAACCAGAAAATCCTGTTACACTTGATACCTTCGAGTTTCGGACTATTTGTTTTTTTGGACACAACAAGGAATTCTTTTTTTATTTATTTTTTTATTTTCTGACATTTTATTGATCAAGCGCCAGTATCCAAGAGAGAAACCAGCAGATGCATCAATAATTAAACCAGCCCCTCGTTGCAGCCTCAGTGAGCGTCGTCCTCCATGTTGTCTAATCTGGAGACGAGATGAACATGCATGTGTTTCAGGAGGATAAACTGGAATTGACTGGATTATAAGTCGACTGTGTAGACACCATCTGCTATTTTAAAAGCTGAGGTGTAAGATTACTGTCTTGCAGCAACACGTAATATTTCACACATATCCCTTACTCAGCACTCCGTTTATCTAAGTTATTCACTGTTCAGTCAGAGCCTCAGCGAGTGGTGTTCACATGATGCGTGTTTGAGTCTTGTGTTGTCGTGCAGTTTGTTGTGTTGTGAGAGAGAGTTGAGACATAAAGCCAAAGCATCTGTCCAATCTAAGCGAGACATGTCGGAGAGAGGAGGGTGAAATATGGACGCACACAAACTCGCAGCGCAGAACATTGATGCACCATCAATTTTCACTCAGAAGCCGGGGAGGAGAACATCTGTGTGTTGATGTTATGATAGCAAGGCCTGTGATTGTGTGTGAGTTTGTGGTTCTGCACTTTCACAGCTACAAATGTCCTTCCTGCAAAACAATCTTGCATATGCAGTAAATTAGAGCTGCAGATCTCTGTGCTACAACCTACAGAATAAAGCAGTTTCACATATGTAGGTTACACTTTTAACCCCTGCCCTATTTAATATGTGTAATCTGTATTTGTAGTAAAGCCAAATCAATATGGATTTTGGGGTTTCAGATGTCCATATTGGGCAGTAATACATTTCCGATACCAATAAATCCGCTTATATGTTAAAAAGAAATTGGCAATGATTCCTAAGATGTTGTTTAAAACCTTTATGACAAAGAAATATAATTGAAGCTTGATATCTTACCATTAAACCATAAACCATATTATGAATACAACCAAATCTATAGAACTTTAATGAAGAAAATATATTTTTTAATACTTGATACACTTCATATCTGCTTACAGCTACATTACAGTGTGTTATAAATCCCTTTTTGTAAGATTATGTTTCTGCTGTTTTTGCCTTTTTTATAGACAGTTTACAGTGATGATACGATGGGGAACATTAAGGGAGAGAGCGGTGTGAGGCGTGAAGAAGGTCAGGGACCTTTTATCCAAATCAAACTGGGGAAATGTAAAGGGAAGGTTTCAGGTTCAAAGAATGAAGCAATAAAACCTTGAAAGTTTAAAAGATCTAGAAATTAGAGGAAAACTTATGTCCAAAAACAATGGCATGAAGAGACCAGCATGAAGATGCTGCTTATCTTCTTACTGCTCTGCTCTTTTTTTTATTCTCTGCGACTGTATCATTAAACTGTGAGTACAGTAACCCTGCTGGTCCCGTGCTGCAAGTCACATGACCGATTCAACCTCGCAGCCAGCCGGGTTCTGGACACCCTCTCCTCTCCTTGTGCTCGCTGACCTGCTGCGGACCCTGCGAGGACATTAGCTCCCTGTGGTGAAGCAGCCTCAGTGTTAGAGCTGCACACAAACATGTTCACCCCCAGGTTAAATGAGAAACCGTAAGAGATCATATGTTTTTAGATTACATTACAGTCTCATCTGAATTTTAGTCTCTTAAATCGACCTAATGCAGGAGACTTTACCCCCTATTTGCACAGAAAATCTTTAAATGTGAGTCCACTCTTTAAGCCTTTCAGTTCCTCAAACCCGCCTGAGGATGTTTGAGGGTTTAAACACAACCTCGTCCATTCGCAAACAATGCGATTAGCCTGCCTTGATTTGGTTTGTACAATGAAATCATTGGCTGCATTGCCTGTGGCCACCAGTGTATGTTTTAATATAGAAAAAGAAAATGGTAGGTATATAAATCCTGTTGCCCCCCCCCCCTCTCTCAGAGCCAATACATGTGTTTGAGGAAAACCGAGGCGAGAGGAGCCATTAGTTTACCTGCCAACCGAATGAAACGGCTCACTGGAAGCAATTAAGTGCACAAACAGCGCATTATTTACCATCTCGTGTTTGTTCTAATTTCCTTTTTCCTCGTTCCTCCTGCAGAGTGAAGACACGGAGCAACAGATCATCAGGGAAACCTTCCACCTGGTCTCGAAAAGAGACGAGAACGTCTGTAATTTCCTAGAAGGAGGACTGTAAGTGACGAGGCCTGGATGCATCCGCCAGTGACTTTAACTCGGTGGAAGTAAACGTAGCAGGAATTAATTTCGCCCTGTTAAAGCTGAGAGGGCTTTGTGAACGTCAGTCAATAGTAACAGTGTTTGCAGATCATTTATCATTCATGAATGAGGAACTGGGTGTTGTTTTACATCAGGAAACTCCACCGTTTGCTCTCGATCTTTTGTTTTTTCACCTCTCAACTTCTCAAACTGTGCGACACCAAAGCCAAATGGTTATGAAAATATTGTACCGCACTGTACATTTAGCATTTAGACAAGTTCAGAGTACTAGACTACACATGATCAAGAGGGTTTACATAATTTCCTGTGGCTCAAGCTTACACACTCCTAAAGGTCTTACCTAACCTGCCTCCCTCCCATATCTTTTCATGTTAGTATATTGTGCGTCCTATCTTTACACATAAAAATATCCCGTTGTTTCTGTCCTTGCGTTTCTGTGTTATCTTTACTTTTACTGACATGTTAACGAGTGTCAGCTCAAGCTCTGGGGCAGAGAGTAACATCCTCTGTGTATTTTTTTAAACTAAAACTCCTCCTCTTGTTTGTGTGTCAATTATTCAAAAGGAGAAATCAAGAAGTTTTTGCATGTGATGCTTCGATCAGGACTAACGTTACTTCTTGTGTCTCCTTGTTCCCTGTTGTTCTCAGGTTGATCGGAGGATCAGACTACAAGCTGATCTACAGACACTATGCCACACTGTACTTTGTGTTCTGTGTGGACTCCTCAGAGAGTGAACTAGGAATTTTAGACTTAATCCAGGTAACAGCCGATTGAAATCACAGGGTCTATTTACACACTATATTTACATACGTGTCACAGGCCATTTGAATTCTGTCTCACGCAATCATTAACGCTTCTGTTGACAGGTATTTGTGGAGACGTTGGACAAATGCTTTGAGAACGTCTGTGAGCTTGACTTAATTTTCCATGTAGATAAGGTAGGAAATACTTTCTGTGATGATATATATTTATGCTATTTGAACTTTTGATTTTGTATTGAAATCAGATAGGCTGCTTCTTAAAGAACAACTGTACTACGTGCTACAACAAAGAGCTGAAATTATTAGATGATGAATAGATAAGTAGATCTACAGAAAATGAATCAGCAACTATGCTGTCTGATTAATTATTATTCTTTAAATATCTCCTGGCTCGAGCTTCAAGTGTGAGGATTTGATGCCTGTTTGGAAATCTTGTAGCTGTTGACTGAACAAAAACAAGCAATATAAATATCTCTTTAGACCCTTTGGAATTTATGCCTGGCTTATCACTATTTTCTTTGTATGCATTTCTTGAAAAATATGAAATTTCTCAAATGTTTGGCAGATAATTCCCTGTTAAGAAAATGTGTTGCAGCCTTACTGTTAATTTGATTTCAGCTATCATGCTCTTAAAAAGTACTCAGTGGGCTCCTATAAGTGGAGGATGGTGTAGGAGCTGCTAATAAATATGAATATAATAAACTATAATAGTAATAATATACATTTGTCTTCCTAGATAAGGTTTTAAATTTAGACAAAAACTGCACATTAATAAACACCTAAATACTTTATATAGACTGTTATAACCTATTTATTAAATGTTGTAACATTCAGACACACTGAAAAAAAAATATATATTTACCTTTTAAGGTCCACAACATCCTGGCAGAGATGGTGATGGGCGGGATGGTCCTGGAGACCAACATGAACGAAATCATCATGCAGGTGGATGCTCAGAACAAGATGGAGAAGTCTGAGGTAAGCGTGACGACGCCTGTTCACCCGTATGTGTATGACTTGACTTTACCTCCATACTCTCTGAGGTATTGTATCCAGTATGCAGGCATGTGTGTATGCTGCACCCTGCATGCCACTCTCCAGTGAACTTGTGGATGCTCCCTACCTACTCTTGAGTGTTTGTGCTCCTTCTTTTTTCCGGCCTCTTCTCTTGCCGCTGCACTGCTCCCAACGCAGACCAAGGCTCAACATGTTCTCTCCTGTAATTAAAATAAAAGACAAAACAGTATCACAGTCATCACTTTTGTCACTACTAGACTTAACTGTACCATTGTCCGATGCATCTCCAAAATCTGTGACCATTGAATCTCTCATATCCTCTAAATTTGAATTTAAAGTAGGTGTTTTTTTTAACTTGCTCATTATGTCAGAGGAGAATGTGGATTTTAAACGCTGTCCATGTTGAAGTAACTGCTTCCTTAATGTGCTCTAAAGAGACATTGCTTTGCTTTCCATGCAGCTTCTGCCCGCAGAGAAACATTCATTTACTCATCAGTAAAGTTTCTAATCCGACAGCCAGAGACAATTCCATGAAATCATTTCTGTTGTTGTATTGTGTGTCGATTTTTTTTGCCTCCACGCTCCTAAAGCATTACTGCACTAATGATTTGGTTTTGTTCTTTAAATGACTGCAGAGATGTCTAAACATTGAGGCAATGTTTCTGGGGAGGCATTTTTTGATTTTACAATGACAGACGGTCACACAATTGTTGTGTTTTCGAGTGAAGGGTTACGTTATTAGGTCGACATTAATTGTGTGCTCTAATATTTGAATTAAAAAAGTTTTAGTGTGAACTACATGCACCTTTTTCTCAACCTCTGAGCTGCATTGTGTGTTTTATACCAGACAGAGTCTTTCCTCTGGATTGATATTCTGTAAGCAGAGTCTTTTACTGTTCTACAATCATCAGAGCGGCTCTGTCTCTTCCCTCTTGGACCTACCCTCGACCACAGTGTGTTTTTCACACTGATGCTAATTCAGAATGACACTGTTCATTTATAGCGCAGTGTCTGGGGAAAAAAGGAGCGAGCTGTTCTTCCTCCAATCTGGCAACGACCAATTAAGTGGCATCAGTGTTTTTTCATCAAACTAATACTTCTTAACTCGTATCTTTATTTTTTGCATTAGAAATAATTCTGGGAGAAGCTTACGATTGACTCTCCAGACGTGGTCCATGATAGGTCCTATCACTTTTTTTCTGTGGAGATGAACTGTAAATCCTTTTTAATCTGCTTTAACATTCCTCATTCCTCTTTTTTCCTGACCCTGTCTAGTTCTTTCCATTCTTCTCTCTCTTTACAGACGTTTATCTTTCAGTCTACCAGGCAGGACAGGTAGACACAGGTACTGCTAAATTTACAACCCAGTGCTTTAACCTTAACTGAAGTTTACTCTCCCCCCATAGTCTCTTCACATGGCGCTCCATGTAACAGTAAACTGACGTCACTAACCTATGCAAGGAATCTTTCGTCACAGACCCAAAAATGTGCCATTTCTCTTCTTAACTAGTGACATGATGTAATCGCTTCGGTGAGTTCACACGAGGTGGACGGGATCAAACAAAGACCTGACAGTGTAGTGTGTAAATCTAACAGGTGGGACTGGCTACAGGTACTTCTGTTTTAGACATTTCTTAAACTGTGTTGACATTATAGGATTAGAATAAAGAAGAATAAAAGAAATTAGAATGGCACTCTAATGAAACTACATTTAAATTCCCTCGATCCAGATATTTTGGGGGGGGGTTCTGCACCAAATGGCACACCCTCAAAAACGTCAGCCCCCTAATTTCTCTCATCAAGATCCATAAATTATTCTCTTAGAAAACATGGAACATTTTGAAAAAGTACACCCTATCGTTGGATGTTAAAGAAATTTAAGTGGATCTGACTACTGATCTGAATCGCCCCAAAATCGGGTTCTTTGCTGACCCCGGCCACATCCTTCCAACAAGTTTCACGTTAATCTGACCTGTAGTTTTTCCGTAATCCTGCTAATGATCAGATAAATAGATACCCTCCTTGGTGGAGCTAATACAATTATTACAGTTTTGGGTTTTCTATATCTAATCAGAAATGTTAAAATTCTGCATTAAAGGAATAGTTCAACATTTTGTGATATTCCCTCATTTGCTTTCTTATCAAGCGTTGCATAAGAACATCTGTATCTGGAGCTAGCAGCTGGATATCTCAGTTTAGCATAAAGACTGTAACCAGAAACATCTGGTGTTACACTGTCAAACCGCAACATAATCCACTAGCCTGCTCCTGTAAATCTCAGTAATAAAGAGGGTTCATCTCATTTGTTTAGCTCATTAACAATTCTCCTGTTTTACAGGTTGTTATGTGTCTGATTATTTCTTGGCCCAGGGGACAATCCATGCAGTTACTGGTCCCAGCTAATTAGAAATGGTCTGGCACTGAACAGCTCATAAAACAGTGAATTGTGTTAACACTTTTTGCAGAGATTGAACAACACGGTATAATATTAGTTATAGAGTTAGCTATACAGGTGCTAACAGTTTCTCGGCTTTGACTTTAAGCAAAGCAGAGCTAACTGGCTGCTGTCTCATGCTGCATATTTTTGCAGTATTGATATTAAGTCTTAACTCCAGCAGCAAAGCTTATTTCCCAAATTGTGAAACTTTTCCCTTTTATATCTCTTTCTCTAAACCACACCCAACATGACGTAAACCCACGATAAAAATAAACCTCTAGAGCTTTTATCCTGTGATTCTCTCCCACTGATGTCTCACAGACGAGAGCTCAGGTGCTGCTCAATTTTTAAAAGACTCCCCGACTAGCACAGACCAGTTGTGTGTTACGCAGCTGGTGTTACTATTTCTGTACATATGAGTCACCCAGCATTTCATTAAAAACCCCACTATAATGGACCGGCACAGTTGGCCTCCAGGTGGCCCCGCTGCGACTCTGTCTCACTGAAGACGGAGTCCATGTGCTGGATCAGCATTCCTCCATGTTAAGGACACGGTCATCTTTCTGTCCAACACAAGTCTCCTTGATTCTTGGCAGAGGGAGGAATGTCCATTAGACAAATGGCCCATTGAATTAATCCTGTGAAAATAAGTGGAGTGGATAAATCAACATTCCAGACGCACTCGGAGCATGTCACATCACTAAATGATTCACGAGGTGATTTGAACGTGTTCCTGAGAGAAAAGGGCGAAGAATGCGTAGCTTTTAAGTCTTATGGTCATTTTTGGGTCCGTCTCCTAAAGATTCAGTCGGGGGTTCTCTAACCGCAGTGATTCTCAAATGTCAGCTCACACCTTGAGTCGAAAGAAACACCAAAACGCTCACTCGCTGAGCTGTATTTGATTTTTCCGAACTTAAAACGCCAAATTGATTTGATACAGCTTCACATTGAGATTCATTGTGTTAGAGTGAAGTGCCTCCTCTGTCCCTGAGAATAGATCTACCATGGTAGTTTAGCACAACTAGGCTTACGACCTCCTTATGTCATCAATAGGCAACACTATAGAAGAGTCAATGGCACCATGTTCTTGTTCCTCAATCCATAAATATGTATTTAGACAGAACAATGTTAGCAACAGTCTTCCCTGAAGTAATCCCACCGACTGCAGGTACAGTACCACCTGAATTATCATGGCCAAAGCTTACATGATGTTTAATTTGATTCTTTTGTTAATTAAATTTGACGCACACGTTCTGTACACACCTATCTATCCAAACATCATTCCCGCCTTCATATCCAGCTCCATTTTTTTCTGCTTTACCAATTCTCTCCCTGCATTTTTACCCTTATCGGTCCTCAAGAGTCCGGTGGGTTCACTTTCCAAGCAATGCTGCCTTTTGTCCATTCGATGAATGTACAGTACTGCTCAGTACGTTAAAAAACAACTAATAGTGAATGGCCCAGTACAGAATGTCCTCACAGTTGATTCATAATTGGCTCTGGTTGTGATGTAAATCATTCTAGAAACAAATACTGCATGTGTGTATGAGGCTATGAAGGCATCTGAATGTACATTTGCACATGATGTCTGTCCCAGTAGCTGTCAGTGCTTTTGCATTGTGTCAACAAGTGACTGTTGTTTTGTCTAGTACTTTGTTTAGCATTGTGTGAGTCTAATGTTCTCTGTTCAATGTGTTGTCGTGTACAGCATGTTTCTTCTTTTTTTAAAATTTACTGCTTTGTATCTTATCAACCCTCCTTGTGTGTGTTTTTGTGTGTGTGTGTGTGTGTGTGTGTTTGTTTGTGTGTGTATAGGCCGGCATTGCAGGAGCGCCTGCTCGTGCTGTATCAGCTGTAAAGAACATGAACCTCCCCGAAATGCCCAGAAACATCAACATTGGTGACATCAGCATAAAAGTGCCAAATTTACCCTCCTTCAAATAGCGGCAGTGACGTCCTGAGCCGGCGGATGTCAGCCAGTGTTTACCATGATGCAATCTGTTTACCAAAACCTCAAATTACCATCTTTTATCAAAGCTATACATGAGTTGAAGGTACTGTGTGGTTTGTCACTCCTAGTTCTGGTGTTCTCACTCTGTTTCTCCGATTAAAGAAGACAATGTTTTACATTTTTTTCTTTGTTTTTTTTTCTTTTTCTGTTTAAAATGAAGTATTTATTTATCCGTGGTACATTCCTTCTGCCTCGCTGGAGGTTGACCCTCATTCAGCACAGATCTGTGTCAGTTTCTCACTAAAATGATTTCACCTTTTCACCTTCAAAAGTGTTTACTCAAAACGTAATGAGGTTTGGGAGCAGACTATTGGTCTTGGTTATTCCAGGGGAGAGAAATGCATCAGTGGAGGGAACTTAAAGAAACCATTTCAAATACCAAATTGGAGCAAGTCTGCTACAGTATTAAAATTCATAGGTTATAGCTTGTTTGTAAAATCAGTGCAAACAATAAAGAATATTATATTGCTGTGTTACAGAAATATGGATATATATATATATATATATATATATGCTTAAATGAAACTTTCTTTTCTTGTTTGTATGCAAAAACATTTTTTAATGATTTGTTATGTCTTAAAAAAAATATTTTAATTTGAATCTGTGCTTGACCCTTTTCTTTTTCAACATAATAAACTGTCAAAACTCAAACTTTGTGTTTGTCAAATTTCATTATTACTATAAGCTCATATTTTCAATATGTATTTGATACATAAACCTTCACAAAACGTGAAAGCAGCATGTTGTAAATTGTCCCCGGAGACATAAGATCTTGTTGAACAAAACTGTTTGGTGTATGGCAGCGAGTTATTTAGGTTGTGAAACAAACAAATGTAGGATTTGAAGATTCAAAATGTTTATTTGTTCTATGCTACAGGAGACATTACCCTACACTTTGCAAATTTCAGGAACAGGAAACATGTTGTCAATGCTACTGGTGAGTTACTGATATACAAAATAATTATCAGTGGGTCATTTGACATTGAAGCTGTTGAAAACATGTTTTGTAAATATTGATATTCATGAATAAAATAAGAAACACTGAAGTCCTATGCAAATTGGTGTGACCTGTTCATTGTAAAAAATAACCTGAGTTGATAGTGTTCCATCATTATTAGCCAGTGAGCCATTGCTAGCAAAGCCAGTTCTGTTGATACACGGAGTGGCCATCTTGGAGGTATAATGTGTCATAATGTCATGGATGCTATTTAAGGAATATGTTTTTTAAATGTTGATAATCATATAAAATAGGACCCATTCAAATTAAAAATCTATCTATCTATCAATCTGTCTTTATATCTATCTCTCAGTATGTCTGTCTATATCTATCTATCTATCTATCTATCTATCTATCTATGTCTCTCTGTCTGTCTGTCTGTCTGTCTGTCTGTCTGTCTAGTCTGTAGGTCTATCCTCTAGTGATTTAGCGCGTATGTTCCAGAGTTTGTCCAAATCTTGTTCCGTACTGACTTCTGTAGTTTCCTCGGATCCTCCGCCGCGCAGCTCTGACGGTCAGGTGACTGGTGACGTCAGACCAGGAAGTGGGGAGCTGCTGCTGCTGACACTCTTCATCTCTGCCACAGACGAACATGACTTCCATCATTAAAGAAACACGAAGGTGGGAATCTTTTCTTCTCAGCTCGTATTTAAACTCAGGGATGATGTTGAACCTGCAGAGACACGTCCTGGAAGTTAGAGATACTGTGGTTTGCGGCAGAAAGGAGATATAGCGGAGTGACAGTTACTGCTGTCATTGACAAACTGTGTCTTTATTAATGTCTCTCACACAAGATTTCCTCCACGACATCCTGAGACAGATACACGACGTGTGTGTGTGGAGGCAGACAGGAGGAATATATCAGTACTTCATCACTGTAGTCACACTCTGATATATTATACAGTCACCAAAGTTCAGTCTAAAAGAAATCATTCATTCCATCCGCAATAACCCTCCTGAACAGATGCAGACACAGCAGGCTCACCTGTTCTCCATCTATCTATCTATCTATCTATCCATCCATCTATCTATCTATCTATCTATCTATCTATCTATCTATCTATCTATGTAATAACACTTTGTTCTGTACACATACATGTCAGAGGGAAATATAAATAAAATCAAATGCCAACACTGTTCGATTTCAAGTTCTCAAGTGCATTTTGCTGAAATATGCCATAATTTATATACTCAATAATTTGCTTCCACAAAATAGAGCTTATTTTCGAGTGTCAAAAGAAAATCACAATTCCCCTAAATCCATACTATCAAGTGTAGATATGCTTAATTGTGTCAGAGCAGCAAATAAGGTTGATTTTATTATTGAATCTGCTGATAATAAAAATATTGAGTTTACAATTGCAGAAAGTATTATATCCTCACATTGGAGACTGGAACCAGAGATATCAATGATAGCAAATAGCTTTCTGTTTATTGACTTATTGATCAATAGACTCAACATTTTGTACTGCTGTGTGTTTATGTTGAACTAGTTTTTTTAATTGATGGAAATAATATTACAAGGATTACCTGAATCTTCTGGATTAAAAGTTAAGAATCCTTTTACATTAAAGGGGGTTAAAGAAATACAAAGTCTGAAACGTAAAACCATTTGACAATTGACTTTCATAATATTTATAACCTTTTTTTTTCCGATTGCATTTTAACTTTGAGATATTCCTGCACTGTAGGTATTAATGCACATATTGACAGTTAGTGAAACATGTGTGTAAAGTCTATTTACTTTTCAGTAGCACGTATATGTTCAATGTAAATAACCTCATCTTACTATTCACACCTTTTCAGATGACCTTATTTACCCTGTGCTGCGTATTACAGCAGATAGAAAACACTGCTGCGTGTTGCTGCTGTTTGTTGGAGCTGCAGTTTATAGTTCATGTTTGTCGTCAATGTATAGACGTACCTTTGAATCCTCTGACAGTGACGGATCTTTCATCTTTCCCACGAGCAGTAAACTGATTTTGTTTCTTAACTAAAAGATCTCAGTGCTCTCTACGCCGCTGTGATTAGCAAACAAAATCCCCCACACTGTCTGACTTGCAATAATAAGCTAGAAACCTTCATCAGGCAGATGAAGATACCCTCAGTTGACAGACCTTCAACTGCCTGAAGGTCTATCATCCAAACGTTGCAATTAAACTTATTATTGCAAGTTAGACAGTTCGGATCTATTTATCCTCTTCCTACACATCTGTCTCATGGAATAGACGTGCGACGTGTTCTTCTGTTCTCCTTCTGCACCGCTGCCATTAACGCTCAGCGCTCTTCTTTCCACACAGCATAAAAGAAGCGGTGACTTTCATCAACGCGATTGATGTGAACAAGTTCTCCAGGCTGATCTCTCGCATCATACAGAAGCTCCATCTGAAGGTACTGAGGCTGCACGGTGTTATCTGTGCCAAAGACAAGAGGCTTTTGAGGCTTTTTGCAGCAAAGCTGTGTTGTGCCAGGCTGAGCAGGCATGAATAATGACTCGCTGGAGCATCAGGGGGGCTCTGCTCTAATTAATGCACGCACATGGCTGACACTGTTGATCATTCTGACTTTGCCGGCTGTCAAAAGGTGTCAGTCATTCATTTCAAAGAACAATTTGTCCTTTGTTTTTTTTTTTACCTGCTAAAAGAAAGTAATACTCCTTTGTTTAATAAAAATATAAAATATACTCAACACTTTGACATTTGTCATATCTGTAAAAACACAGGTGCAACTGCAAACATTACTGATGACTGTTCTGCATGATAGCTCACCATGGCTGATATCTGCAGGAGTTTAAAAGCACTGAATTAAGATTTTAAAAGATAGTACAATAACATGCAAAACTACATTTAGATGGATTTTGATTTGGTATTTTATTTACTGTATTGAACTGTTTATTTGTTGTCCATCATAAATCAATAGAGCCTAAAGATGTATCTCAAGATATTTCTTAATTTTCTGAATTCATTTATATTGTCATTGAAAAATTAATAGTGGCTGAATATTACCATTTGTATGCTGTAACTACATGCTTGGTCTTTTTTAAACCCAATTATTGACTAAAATCAGTAACTATCAAATTAATTTATACATTGAAATCCCCTTAAGTTGCTGACTCTTGACCCACATTCTAATTTGGTGTCAGATTTGTGTTTATATTGTCGGAAAGCAGCTTTTCATTGATGTTTCAGTTCTTGAAAAATGTTGATCTTTCAGGAATCTTTTCAGTAAATTATTTTTTTCTTCATAGGGAGAGAAGACGTTCAGTGAAGAGGAGGAGCAAAAACTTCAGGCTGCTCTCTCATTGGATAAACAGGCTCTCAATCTCGTCCTGGAAACCGCTGCCTTCATACTCGAGCAGGTGAGTGGAGGTCACCTGACCATCTGTCCTTAACAATCCTTTACCACATTATTACATGACAGGGTTTTTGTTTATAATTTGATTGAAATGATCATTTAGCTAAATTGGAGTTTCATGTATTGTATATTATTGTTTATCTTAATTTTAGGGGTTAAATATTAGATTTGACTGTGGAGGCCAAGTAAGGAAAAAACTTTTAAATCTTTTGGAATATGAAAAACGTGAACTATGACTCTCACCCACTTGTTTAAAAAACTATATGCAAGTTACAGAGGCACAGCAAACAAGCAAACTTAATCAACAAAATAAACAAGCAATGTCAGTAGCTGTAACTCTTAACTTAGACACACACATTGGAAAAGTGTCTGTTATTTTGGTTCCTGTTAGTGTGGATCACATTGAGCCTATTTCTCCAGCAGGGGTCACTGTTGTATTGTGAGTTGTTATGTTGTAGCACTGTTGAGTGTTAGTTGTATATAAAAAAATTGCTGTGAAACATTAACAGGGGTTTTAAAATCTACAGTAACTTGTCTGCGTTGTGTCTTCCCTCCTCTGCAGGCTGTGTATCATAACGTAAAGCCGGCCTCTCTGCAGCAGCAGCTGGAGGCCGTTCATCTGAACCCAGACAAGGCCGAGGTCTTCTCTCAAACCTGGGCCACCGCTGGACCCGAGCTAGTGGAGAAGCTAAAGCTAAACATCTTTGCCCCAAAGAAGGTACTGAACCCTGCCCCACACCCACGTGACACCATTTCAACCTCAAGTCGACTGTTTCTTAACCAGAGCCAGATGAATCCAGTCCCAGACGGAGTGATTCAGGCTGCTCTCTTCTCACTGTTCTATCCCTTTGAACTGATTTGGTGCGACGTTACTCTGAGCTGAGAATCAGACTCTCCGTATTAAGGTTGACCTGCTTTCGTGCGAGTTCACTCCAGCTGTTAGTTTTAAAAAAGGGTCCTTTCACAGCTCACACTATTTGTCAGAGTAATTTTAAAACGTGTTCCTCTCTATAACTTTATTAAGCGGTGACATTTCAAACAGTGCTCCTTTCAAACTCGAGGGAATTTACGATCTAACGCAGAGTAAATGCGCATCAGTCACATTATGCAGGAGTTGTTGCTGCTGCCGCCATACTTTCCAAACATCTCACCTGCCTGTGTCTCACACGTCTTCTCTCCAATATACCCATGCATGTGTCGCAAGAATGCCAAACATTTGCTCCTTACGAATTTTCAAATGTGGAGATTGTTTGTCATCTTTGGGTTTTGGACTTGAAGAAATCACCTTGTGCTGTGAAAAACATATCACAGTGACAAATGATGATCCACAAATGAATGCATGTTACACGTTTTGTATTATATGGTTTCATAAATGCATTTTCCAGTCCACAAAGAAATAACAATTTGAACAACACAACTCAACATAAATCAATCATCAGTGTAAAGTATATTTTCAGTATTAAAATCAATATTCTACTTATACTCATACTTTATATTAAATCTTCCTGTGCATATATATGTGTGTGTGTCTGTGTCTGCGTGTCTAGAAATATATATTATTGCAGTAATTTACAGATTATTTACAGAGACATAAACATATGATGGAGCAGTAAATACAGAACAAAATAAGAAGGGGAAATTAATTGATAAGTTACTGTTCTCTTTTTAGATTCAACAATTACACCGCATTTTAAAATTTAACTTTGTATTTGAGTTGATTGATCGTTACAGATTTATCATTTCAACTGTATTTATATGCGTACACTGAAAGTCTAAAGTAACACATCATAAAGTTGTGGCGTTTATTCATGCTAATGTGGCTGTTGTTCCAGTCGTGAATAATGTGTCCCGGCCCCTCCTCACCTCACACCTGTCCTCTGCTGTGGAAGCGTCCAGCCCCAATAAGTCACACATGGTTTATTATTATGGCCTCTCTCTGCATCGTAAAACACTTAACTGTCCTGCCTTGACTCTCCACTGCTAATCTATCACACTGCTACAGCTGACTGATGAGGTACCGCTCAGTAAATCAGACGGTGGATTGGTGAGTTTGGTGTTTTGTAGGCATTGCAAGTTTTTTTCACATTTACAGATGTTGGAGAAAAGTTAGGATGAGAGAATGAGAGTCTGACAACTTAGACTTTGAGGATGATACAAAGTTTTGCAGAAGTACCAATAGATAATAACTTGTGCATCTTTATCTACAGCATTTAGTCAATTTATTAATTAGCGATATGAAGAATCAATCTACACAAATTGTCAAGCAAAAAAGCAAAAGATTTGATGGTTTACAGGTTCACAAATGTGACAATTTTCTGCTTTTCTTGGTTTCACATTATACATGGATTTGGATTTGACACTGTCCACCCAATGTGCACTGGATATTATGATTATTTATTGAGAAAAATAATTCTGAAAATAATTGGCAGATAAATTGATAATGAAAATAATTGTCAGTTGCTGCGTTCTATTTCCATTTTCATTTATAATTATAATAAAGTTGATATACTGTATATATAGCGCTAATCAAAGAACAGCGAAAAGTTATGATTATATAGTTATAATCATAAACGAATGTATTCATAAATATACAAAAATATAAATTTGTCTTCAGAAATACTGTTCGTTCTTTTATTTTGTGGTAATTGCTACTGTTTTTGTTTCTAATAGTCTTTAAAATGTATGGATTTAAATTGTATCAGGGGCGTTTAAAAGTCTTTAAAGAGTCTTTATCACAGCTATGTTACTATGAAATAAATCCTGGTGCCATGTGTGTTTTTCAGCTGGAGTTTGTAGGATGGCAGTTAAACCTGCAGATGGCCCAGTCCAGCCAAGCCAAACTGAAATCTCCCAGTGCCGTCCTCCAACTGGGGCTCCGCAAGGAAGACTCCGAGGTATGAACACACACACACACACACACACACACACACACACACACACACACACACACACACACACACACACACACACACACACACACACGTACATTATGAATACACACACTTTGTGCATGTCGAGTATAATTTTTCTCGCTCTGCTTCTCTTATACTATCAATTATCTGCTGTAAAAACCAAACCACTGTAATCGGAGACGTTTTCTGTGTCTGTGCCTAATGACGAGCGTCTCCAATCTGTCCCTCTTTCTCTGTTAATAGATGTTAATCCCACTGGTGTCTCTGTTGACCCAGAGGTGGATGTACATCTGGCTCCAGAGTAAGTGTAGTGTAAAGACCAGAGATCAGGGAGCTTGTTATCTGAAACCTCCAGGGTTTCTTTGTTCTCTTGAGAGACTCACTCTGGAGCTAGAACTGGATGGTGTGTGCATTTATTGCAGGGTCTCATTGTAACTAGCACTGAACTGTATCCATGCATTCACAGTATCCAGGCTTATTTACAATATGTTATGGATTTAGTGTAGCTGTCTGCAAATGACTGATTATTAAATGGTTTCCTTATTTATATCTCAGTCTTTGCATAGAGATACAAATGCCAATTTAAAACAAAGTATTGGATTGATTATTTTGCTGCAACATTGCAATGAAGCATAGTCTTAAATATTTGTATTTATAGAGGAAAACACGAAGAAACAAGATGCAATTATGGTTTTAACTTTAATTTCTGTTTCTTCTCATTTGTATTCAGTAGAGTTTGTTTGATCCCAATTAGCTAATGCTATGTAGTTACTCTAAGACTTCTCCCTCACTCATTTCTCTCTTATCCAATAGGCGGTGGTTTTCTCTTCGACACACAAGTTCTTGTTTTTTTACACATTTAATGATTTTCCATCGGAGAAGTATGTGATTTGTGTGAAATATTTCATCTAGACTTTACGTATCGATCCGTCTGACAACCTAAACATGAGCACAAGCATAGTGAGATTACGATTAATCAATTGCTGTTGACGGTTTGACAAATATATTCCACAGGATCGCTGTTTGTTTGCATGGAAACTGAAATTTCTCAGTTATGATACTCAGGCGTTTGACTGGTGCCTTTTTCTCACAAAATGCTGGGACTGATTGCCTCCCGAGCCTGCATAGTGTTGTTCCAGCTGAGTAGTCAAGTGTCTTTCTTGCTTTGTGTTCGCTCCCTGGAGAGTGTGGGCTCAGCCTAAACGTGGAATTAGCCATGACATATTCAAATTGCTGCTGTTTTAAATGTGGCGCCTATAGGTGTAATCTTTAAAGAAATGTTTTTCTTTATCTTTGTGAATGTGAAATCAGACGGATTTTTTGTTGTTGTTTTTGAATATTTTCTGCTCTGTTTCCCCAAGGCTAGCAAAAAGAGGCATTAATTTATTTAAATCCACTTACACGATTCCCCTTGTGGGAGGATATAGCTGGGGGTCTAACACAGGGCTCGTTAGGAGAGTGTAGGGATAAACTTCAGTGAATGTCTGCAGTGAGACTGCAGGAGGCGCTGTTGTCTCACAGTTTGCGAAGCTTCCCTCCAGCAGTGAAGTACCTGAGAGATGGATACGACCCCTTGTTTCACTTGGTTCATTTTCAACCATCGGTGTTCCCGCGATTACAGTAAGTTTGTTTTCCTCCAAACTGGCACAGGATAGCTCAGTTCAAACTTTCTGCATCGTCAAAACACTGCGATGGCCGAGGAGTGAATTAGTTGTGACTAGGAGCGAAATTCAGCCTCGTGTGTCATGCTAATTACAGTACAGATTTATAACCCCCCTCACTGGGAAGGCAAAACAGCAATTAGGAGAAGTTGGTGGGATTGAAGGTGACGGAGGAAGGAGGAGATGTTTGGGGGGGGGGTATAAGGATGTAAGGGACATGAGGTGAAAACAATGAAAAAGGAAGGAGGGAGAAAAATAATGAAGATGAAGATAATGAAGGAAAGAAAATGAGGGAAGGAAAGGAAGGCGAGGGTGGTCGTCTGTATCGTATTGATTGCTTGACCAACCAGCGTCCTGCTTCACTAGGACGCTTTCGGAAGAGCCCGAGGGGGGGAACGCAAGGGAGCATTACCCCAAACAATGTGACATCCAATATCTACTGTGCAGTGGAGAAAATACATATTTAGAGAAATTAGTGGACTGATGTTTGGGATATTTTCTGTTTTCATTGAAATATTTGTGGCAGGGATTTTCTTTCATGACATCTTCCGTCTGTGCCTCCAAACCTGTGGAGTGAGGACATACGTTAAAATTATAGATCACTGGTTCTGCATCGATGAAGCAGTCATCCCACCCAGAGGAGCTGCTGTTCCTTTAAACTGAATATGCACTGGGTTCAGCAGAGAGTTGATGTACCGTGGAAGCAGTGCAGTACATCTGCACACAGGTAAATGTCCTCTCACTCACCCACTCAATGTTTCAAGAGTGACGTCTCGAGCGAGGACGGGTGGAAATAGCCTCATTCGTCGCAGATATACGAGACCTGTTGCGTGTTTTGTTTGGCGAAGCAGCTGAGACCCAAAAAAGACTTGAGTGATCTGCTTCCAGAAAGAGAAGAAAAAGTTAGAATAGAAACAGGATCTGAGCACGGGACGGAAGGAAGACGAGCATGCAGAGGAAGGTTATAGGAAGGATGAAGAACAGAGGAGGAAGAAGATGAGGAAAACAGGAGACGGAGAGATGACATTGAGAGAGAGAGGATGAAGAGGAGGATGGGGGAGGCGACAACAAAGATGAAACTTGAGAGGAGCGCGGGAGAGATTTTAAATTTCTCCTCCAATTCGCGGTGGGACAATGTGTAGTAATAGCAGTGAATTTCACTATCTGTGGTGTCGGTAATAATAGTAGCATGTGGGATGTCTCTTTACTTCAGGCAGTTATTGAGGGTTTGTGGAGTTTCTCATTCATCAACACATAAAAGAAACACCAGGTATCTGTGCTTTCATCTGTATTTTAAGAGACTATTTTCTAAGCTCACTATCTTTACCACACACGACCACTGTTAGTTCTTTTCAAGCTTCACATCCCTTGAAATCATAAGTACACAATCTACCCATTTTATTTCTATCCTGTCTGCAGAGGTTTGGTCTTTGTGGGAAGAAGCTATTATACTTAAACACTCAAACAGCCAAGTGAAGAAGGCACCCATGTCTTCTTTCCACTATCATAAGTTGCTGAGCTTCAGATGCACTTTGTATTTGATCTTAGGCCTTAAAATATGCTGCATGAGCTGAAAAATTATTCATTTTCTATGTTTAGGTGTTTAGGTTTGCAGTAAAATCACAGAACATAGTAACCAAAAGTAAAGGTGTATCTTAAAATAGTCTTGAATAATGGTTTCCCTGTGCTGCAGTCAATTTTCTACCAATTTCAACATGACTCAACAACCTTATTTTCTTACTTTTCTCTACTATTCCTCCTTTTATTTCTGTGTTTTTCAGACACACCGACTCCAGTCATAACATTCATCGGACCTCACAGATTTGATTGGGATAATTTACAACGAATGCAATTGGTCTGTGAGTTTCCTGGGCCACTAAACCAGAGCCATAAAGGCGAGAAAAGTTAAGATCGAAACAGTCTGTCAAAACATGACAATTTATAGTTCCTGGTCCCAATAGGACGTCATCTAGGTCTGGATCCAGACCCGGTTCACCTATTAATGACCTCTGTTGTATATAATGGAGGTTAGCATTTACAGGGCTACTACAGAGTATTTAGCCACAAATTAACAAAACCAACCATTACTAATTAAATCAGTTGCACCATTGATCTGTGCAGTATAAAGCTCAAGGTGTAGTATATCCCAGGCACAAGAGAACAAATATACTGTGTGATGGAGACAGAATGAGGCTTTTTAATGAGTTGATATCCTATTCTCGTACCGCAGCGGTACCACAATCTGTCTTTGTTTCAAAAAGCTGCACTGATAAATCATTGGGGGCAAAGCAAGATAGGGCTTGTGGGCACCATCATGGACCACAGCCGACATAAGAGCTGCCTTATTCCAGAATTATACAACAGGCAGGGATCCCACATCACATGGAGGAAGTTTCCAGGGGCCTTCAGAGGCCAAAAAGCCCCAAAGGGAGTCGTCTGGCTCAGTGGTCCACAACCTTTTGGAATTGGAAAGGAGATATGAAAGTCAGCTCATGTCCCCTCCTCGAAGGTCATGTAGTTCTAGTAGCCGAGAACCTTTTCAGGTTGGGTAGTTTGAATAACCTTCAGAGGCCTGAGGAGACGAGACTGTTGAGTATTCTTTAAGAATAACGCAAAGATGTTCTTATAAATGAGGACCAGATCTTGTCCCCCCCCCCCCTCTTAATTTGAGCATCACTGATTTAGCTCGACAATAATGGTTAACAGACGAGTCATACTGTACTCCAAAAGAGAGACTTAGTGGAACAGAGGGCTGGCTGGCTGGCTTTCTTTCTCTCTTTCCGTTCCCTCCATCTTTCCCTTCTGTGTCCCTCGCTGTCATTTTGTCCCTCAGTCTCCACAGTATCCATTTTCCCTTTTAATCATAAACATGCAAGCACACACCCCTACGCCGCTCTAATGAGTCTGAAAGTTGAATTCCCTCGCCAGTCGCTGTCGTCTCTCTCTCTCCCTCGCTCTCCCTGTCTCTGTCCTGTGGCATCAGAATGAGCCACTGCTCCACCGACCAAGGGTAGGGTGACATTTATAATACAGAACATCCACTTGCAAGGCAGCCACCGCCGATTTCAATATTTACTGTGGACATGCCAGGCCACAAAGGCACGGGGGTAAGAGCTAGTGAGCTAATGTAGCTTCTGCATGCTGGCTCAGACTTCAAAGCATCTCTGCAGCTGATAGCTTCAGACAGATTTGATGAGAGTTGATAAAGCAAAGCTCTTGAGTTTCAAACCACTGACAGAGAAAAAAAAACACATAGTGCGGCTTTAAGACAAAATCCCAAACAGATTTTTCTCTTTTTAAATTGAATATGTTAGACGGACTGAAAAAAGTTGCTAAAATATCTTTTGCCAAGATATTTTGGCTTAATTTCTTGATAGTGGGAGGAAGTGGAGATGCGTCGTCCATTTTTATTTAAAGTCTATGGTTCACACTTACCTTCATAGCTATGGTCAAAAGTCTCCAATTAACCTAACCCCAATGGCCTGTGGGAGGACGCCAGCGTACCTGGGTAACATCCACACAGGCAACATCACAGGAAGGCTCGGGCAGAGCAGGGATTCCAACGAAAAACCTGTCTGATGCAAAAGTGCACCTCCCTGCCGCCCAGATGTCACACACACAGTATTTATTTGAACACAGAACCGTTAACAATGTATCATTAACTGTCAATTTCTCCTGAAAAGAGAAAAAACATTTGTTCTTGGTGGATATAAAACCTAAATATTGTTCAGTTCACGTGGGACTTAAGAAATACGAGAGTTATTCTTGATACATTTGTTTCCATTGGAGGGGCGTGTGCAGCATCATAGCTGCTATTGATTGTGCTTAAGTGCTTCTTAATTGTCGGATCATATTTCTGCCAGATCAGAGTGTCTGAGCATTTTTTTTAACCTTTTCACATTTGCATGACTTTCTGCTCCTTTTTCATTTGTCCCAAAAATACATTTCACCATGTAATTCTTTCTTTTATTGTCTTAAGCACGAGTGAATCTTTTATTTGTTGTTGTGAAATTTCTGTATGAAGTTGTCCCCAGCTAGTTCCAAATTTTAAGTCAACTAATTCTAGTTGGTGGGAACCTGCTTGTTTTTTCTTATCAAAGCATCAGACATGAAAGACTTCTCTCCTTGTGATTCTAATTTATTTTTCCTCTGTTCTGGCTTACAGCACCAGCGCTGTAGTCACAGAGGAACGGAAGCTCTTTTGTTTGAAAACACACAACAACTCACACTTGCATGGAAACGTGCTTACACTCACATGCACATTGAGCCCTCCCAGCGAAGGCTGTGACTTTATTTATTAACACTGTGTGATGAGGAACGCGATTAAACATCCCGTTTTGACTTCAGTGAGGAGGTGCTGTGATCAGAGGCTCCCTGAATGTCCCTCCCCGCCTCACGTGTCTCCGTCAAACCGGCATCGCCAGCAGCAGCAGCAGCAGGCCCCAACTTTGAACGAAACTCAAAGCTTTCCTCTGAAGAGTTGCGTAAAGCCCACTTTCTGCCTCCCACATGCTCTCGCCCTGTAGACCCCACAAACAAAACACCCGGAGTACATCCAACCTTTTCATTTATCATTTTGGGGATTACACCAGCCGATCAATATATTGGAGGGCTCCGATGTAAATGCTACCAAGTTCAAATCCCTCACACCAAGCCACCCACCAGCCAGGGAGGACAAAGGCAGCTTTGTCTCAATCTCTACTTGCCTTGCTCTACATGTCCCGAGATGCTTTGTCGCTTTGTGTGCACATCTTTTTAAGGGTCTCCCTTTCTCCCTCCATCTCTCTCTGTCTCCTTCTCCATCTCTCGCTCGCCCTCCCCCTTTCCCACTGGTGATTTGTTTTTCTGCTGTGGGATTTGGGATCCCATTCATTGCGGGCACATTGTTCGGCTCTTATCCAGTCCAGAGAATGGGACTGTGGGTGCTCTCGTCGCTCCCTTCTCCTCCTCTCCCCCTCAGCTCCTCGCCACCCCGCTCCTTGCTCCTTGCCATAAGATGATGTCATGGCTTTTATTTGCTCTGGGGGTACCCATTGATTTTCTCTCCCTATTACACACTCTATATCTCCCTCTTCCACTCACCCCACCTCCCCCTCTAACCTCCACTTCTGTTTTTCTCCACGAGTCCCTTTCCCAGATTCTTTAGCCTCTCAAAAGGCGCCTGGGGGATTTGGGGATGTTTGGATGTTGTTTAGTACACCCACGGTACATGCTTGACACCCAGATAGCGAAGCCATCAACCCCACAAATCCAACTGCAACTGCCATTTAAATCTCATTGATTTAACATCCCTCTTTTATTCTCGCATCTCCCACTCCTGTGATCAGCTTTTATTCCTCTCTCGTTATTCAGCCTGTTTTGTTTCACACGCAGTTTGTGAAATAATCATTAATCCCCCTGATAATGTGGTGCCATTTTGCCATAGCCGGTAGCGATGGTAAAAGGGTGCTTAAGACTGGGAGTTTCAGATGTGCATGTGGTTTCTTTCTTTCTTTCTTTTCTTTTCTTTTTTCCCTCTTCATTTCAGTTTTTAGTCGGAGTTTATTTTAGAGAGGCTGCTTTGCCTCTTGGCTGAACTATGCCGGGGTGAGAAATCTATTTCAGTTTAAACAAGATGCACTGATTGCAGAACCATGCAGCCAAATCACATCCATTCATTCCTGTGAAAGTTGGCTCATAAGCATACGCAGTGTAAAAAAGGCGTCGGGTTTTTCATAAAAATGCTAATATTTGTAATAAAGCAGCTATATAATCACGTCATCTACAGGTATTCATTCATGCACCCATGTCTTATTTTATTGTGATAGCATTCTTTTGTTTTATGAGTTGTGCTTCGTTTCACGTTGACAGCGGTTGTCTTTGTGTGCTTGCCTGGCGCTGTGACGGGGTGTAATGGCAATGAAAGGATATGAGCCATAGGCATCTTCCCTTGAAATAATGATTATAATGAGTGGGTTGGAGCCTGGCACTGTTGTCATCCCACATGCAATGATAGGGCACAGAGTGCTTCCTCCGCCTGTATCAACAAATTGTCAGCAGCGTCGAACTGATCACCCAGCCCCTTTGATGTTAAACTGGTATTCGACGGTTTTGTTGAAAGCTAAAGTGTTGCTTTAGAAAACTGTCGTAAGGTTCAGAGCGGCATGTATTCGGTATTGAGCTCCTCATTATTTTTACAGAATCTGCAAGTATCCAAGTTTTGGTCCTGATACTTTTTCCAATATCTTACATTGTGCATTTGGAAACTTTCGACCATGTCTTCACAGAAGCATTTGGAAAACAGAAACAGCTCCAGTCCTCAGCGTTTGCACAGGATCCCTTCAAGCACAGCACTGTCTGTTCGTCTCCTGAGTTTTGTCAGTGCTCAGAGCAGAATACACAATTACTGTGGTTATGCATGAAAACGGAAGGAAATAGTCTTGAATTCAATTGAGGTTGCAGGTAAATCATGATGCCTTGTGTTCATTAAGGCTACTTCCACGCCTTCATTGATGGTCTGGACCTTCAGAACCATATGAACTGGTTCATTTACAAACCAATCAGTGTCAAGTTGACGCAACCCACATAGCTAATGAAAACAGGAAGTACATATGTCAAACAGAAATCTGTATTGCGCCCCCTTAATTGCAATGTGAAACCAAAACTAACCAGATCAAATGTAAACAATATAACATATAAGTTGGGACATTTGTAGTGCACTGACTTCTTAATTTGAGATGAATATATTTGTTCCTGCAATATATATATATATGTGAATTTCAGTTCTCAAGTTATTCAAATTGTTTTGCTTAATTAGAGGGACAACTGACACTCTCCCTCTCTTTCTCACTCTCTCTCTCTCAAGCACACACACAAACGCACACACACATTTTTGTCCTGCCCGCTCTCTCCTTGTGCAGGAGAATGACAGTGTCTACATACCATCGGGGCATAGGCCGGCTGCCTTGGCGATCCTCGCTCTGCCACATCGAGGAAAAAACAGGCCTTACAGTTGTGAACAGGAGCCGCTACTCGTTCTGCAGGCATTTTCTCTCTCTTTCATACACACTCACACAAATACAGAGCCACACAGAGCTCAGTTGCCCATGACCGCCGACTCCAACCTTGTGCCAACCTAATACATTAAAATGCATACTGTTTCAAAATGGGGGCCTTGGCTGAAGGGGTTGAGTGCCCACTTATCCCAGATCCTGGCCCACCGATGGTTGGACAAGGCTGACACTACAAGATGTTGCCTAGCTTCAGCTTTTATTTAAGCCACCCCACACACATTTAGAAGATTAAGGTTTGACACAGCTTTTTGAGGCGTTGTTGGAGTGTAAGCAGATTCTGAGGTGAATAGGAAGTTTGGCCAGAGAAACTTTAGTTTTTACTTATAAAACACAAACAGAGCCAGAATCTCAAATAGATATACCTAATATTAGTTCTCACGGTGCGTTCAGTTCAAGACCGATCCGTCACAGCTTTCTGTTGGGAAGTCGACAGAGTTTACAGGCTTGGCAGCAGAGGCTTGAACATGACAAGGTACCATCTTTCTGTCTCCATATCAGGCAGCAGTAACTAGCTGCCACCACCATAATCATCATGTTACGGCTCGCACACGGCCCGTGTTCCATGACTTGTTTATCTTAGCGCTCAAGCTGCTGAGCGTCTCCTCGCTCCCTGGCACTGCGATGTGGAGCTTCTTGATTTAGACGCGCTTAAACAAAGATTTATTTTCGTTTATACAAAGACAGAGGAATGAATTTGAGGAAATTTGAGATGGAGAAAAAAAAATCATTTGTTTTCCACCGCAGCGGACTGCAGCTGTTAGAGTTTGATAGAAGGTGATTATCCTTACAACACATCCACCCCTGCAACTTGGTGGATGAATACAAATGATGGTCTTACGCTGTAGAGTTGACATGAAAAACATAGAGGCAAGGTTAAGAAAAGTTCACCTTCACGTCTTTCTTTGACTTTATTTCATTAGTCAATGAGTCGGCCTAATTACAGGTGTTTTAATTGACACATCACTGTAATTATGTTGTCAACTCGTGAGGCGGCACAAGTATAATGAAGTGGGTGAACAGCCTGGGACTTAATGTAGCCTTGGTTAACAAGTAGCATTTATAAGCTTCAGTCGCACAAATATCTGTGCACTGTTCTATCACCTGAAAAGAGAAGATGTAGTTTGTAGTGACATCACTGAAAAATAGGGTTTAAAATCGACCCTGCTAAGACGGTGCAGGAGTTACAGCCGTGTAGTAAAATGACAAGATTGTCTGTTTAAAGCATAGACTGTAAAAAAAGATGGATGACATGACAGCTCACCAAAAAGTGAAGCCAAATCATTTTGATTACCCCCTGGTGGCTGGCAGCGGTATAGGTCATAAATTTGAAAAGACAGATATAGTCCAGAACGCTGGCGACTTGTCCAGGGTGTAGCCCACCTCTTGCCTAGTGTCAGCTGGTGGCTCCAACTTTATTTGTCTCCGGAGGACAATTCTAAGCTGTATTGATACTGGATGGATGGATCTAGTGCAGTGAAAATGGAAAACCAGACAATAACCAAGTCTTTCAGTAAAGAGCATAGACCGTATGGACGACATGACAGCTCCCAAAAAGTAAAGCCAACTGATCTTGATCACCCCCTGGTGGCTGCACAGGCCATAACCCGGCTGCAATCGCTCTAGTTGGTCTTCAGTTGGTATCCGTTTACTGTGAAGGCAAACAAACACATTCAGAAGTTAACGATAATCAGCCATGAGCGATTTGTCATCTAAACACACATCTACGCACAGTACCAGAAGCTGTTCACCCCGCTGAGAAGACATTGTCTTGTGGTGATGCTTTTAATGTGAAGAAACAATAGTACGAAATGTTCAGATTGCATTTGCTGTAAGTTGACACAGCTCTGATACGAACACTGAGGCAACTTGAATCCAGTGGGATAATGGCAGACCTCTGCACTAACAATACGCTACATAAATGCTTTGATTGCTGTTGCTGAAAAAACACAATCTTATACAATAATAAAATAACAATAATTACTTTGAAAACACTTCTTACCAGTAGTTGACATAATGCACCATTTTGTTGCCACTGTTATTCAACTGACGGCAGAACAAGAAGAACAAGATATTTTGCTCTTGTTTTGACGTTTCCATGCGGACACGCTTTTGGAAAACAACTAGCAAATGTTTGCCAGTGCGACAGAGACCTGCCTCTCATGTTCAAGGCACATTTTCAGGTGCACCCTCCTCATCAGTGTGGGCATGGCCTAAATTCAAGAGCTGAAATCCTTGTAAACAGTAAGCCTCGGATAAATAGTCTGCAGAGGCAGCGCTCCCTCTGCCCACGGATAAACTGCCAGCTGTAGTCGTTCCAATTCAGGGTTCGACAGTTTTTAGGTGCTTAATGTGATTTGTCTCCTTTCAGGGTTTGCACCCTCCATCTCGGAGGTGTGGGAGGTGTGAACAAACAAAGTGAAAGCACCAAGCTACTTCAAGCCATTTCTTGTTTTTCTTAGTCAGGTCCCATATAAATAAAAAGTACTGTGTATGCTGCTTTTAAACTTTTTAAATCAGTATTTTCCACGGCTTTCTCCGTGGAAAATACTGCTTTACTGCTAAATTCAGCTTTATGGAAACCCAAAAAATTACTGGTTATTTGGTTTTCAGAATTGAAATAAAAGATGTTTTCTCTTTCATGGTCCAAAAGGGATGAGTGGAATTAAAAAAATGAATAACAAAGAATAAATAAAATTGCTAGAAACAAAAAGTATTTTTTTTCCTATTCTGGGACTAGAATTGGTTATTTGTAAGTCTAGAGCAACAGATCCAGGACTGTCAGACAGTGTTGCTTTATTCCAGGATAAAAAAATCTCTAGAAACCTTTTGAACTTCAGAGTGATTCACAGATGTCTTGCTGAATGTGACGTCACTTAAAAAGCCCTAATTTGACGTTTTGGTGCTGACATATCTTGAACTGTTTCTCATTCCGTTGTGCAAATTTACATGTGAACTCCAACCCTCACAACTTCTGCCCTCTTTCTGCTGCACTCCCCTAGTTTGTTGCTCACAGTTTGAGTTGAGGAGGAACGTACCGTGTGTGCAGTTGGAGAAAGAGCTATTTTTGGCTGCTCTAAAGGATGAGTCACAGTGAGACATGAATAGATAAGAAATGATCCTTCCATCACTTATGAAAAGCCACTTTTTCCTCCACGTCGTTGCCACATCCGAACCATTCCTGACTGTCATTATCTTGCCAATCTCTGCAATCACTTGTCCATATATTGACCAAGCTCACTCTTTCTATTCTCTCCCTCCACTCAGGTTCTGTCTTCACATCTTAATCAACATAGCCCTCCATCTGCTTGGCTCATTTGTTTTTGCTATAATTGGAGCAGGCATCACATTGAGAGCAAAAGCCCTTGACAATTTGTGTGTTTGGCGCACCACATATGTCACCCGCTATTAAGAGTATGTTGCATTTTAATTACAGAATATACATGTCCCACTATAACGGAGGAGCCGAAACTGAGGCTCCTGGGATCAGGTGTTAAGGAAAACCCTGTGGAACCGTCACAACATCTCAGTTCACCGACTGAATAAAAGGAACAGCATGTCCCATTGATTTTATCAACTGCACGAAATGTGATAGCCTGTCGGATGCTGTTGAAACAGACACATAATGTCAACAGATAAGAGCAGCTGCTGTGTCCTTAAGAACATGTGTGCGTTTTTTTTCATGAACCTGCTGTAGGTTAAGAGCTTAAAGTACAAATTATTTCCATTTCCATTTCCATCCTGATCAGATTGTCTGATTGGTTTGAAACCCCCTGTCCCCCATGCAAAATTGTCAGCACCCAGCAATTTCTGTGACTTTCAAAAAACCGAAAAAATCTGTGGTTTGTTATTTTCCGTGTGAACAAACAAGTGAAACTGCACGAATGCCTTTGAGGAAAGTTTGTGCAGATAATACAATTTGAACAGCTCATCATGTGCTTCCTATTTGCAACAGCCATAGACACTTTAAGACCATAAACACTGTTTACTTGAGACATGGTCCGACCGTTGTATAGATATAAAAATCAACTTTGTGTTATATCCAGAATTTCAGCTTTGGCAGACGGGCTTTTGTTCTGTGTGAAAAAATATCTTTGATTAATGCAGAAGCTTTTGTTTGCAAGACATGGTACAAGACTCTTTATTTAGCAAAGATGAGTGGTGAGTGTGACTAACACGACACGCTTTCTTTTGCGTCGCTCCAAAACAAACCTCACCCGACAACAGGAATAAATCCTGCATGTTTCCTCCGAGAACGATCGGAGCTTGAGTTTCTAAATATTTCATGATTGTCCTATGCGTGAGCACAGGGTGATTACAGGTGCCTATCACAACAAAAGAAATGTGGGAAGTTGTTGAAAGAGGCTTTGTTTCGGCGGAGACGGCTGCACTGAGTCATATTGAAACTTGTTCACATGTCTGCACGTCGGTTTCCTGTTAATGTGGGTCAGAGAAAATCCACCAAGGCGGAGAAAGAAAAAGAGACAGGGAGAAAACCTAGTATACCTTATCCCACATGTGGCTGTCAGCTGCCTGCCCGTCAGACTGTGGGCTCTTGTCTACGATCACAGTGTAACACGTCTTATTAGCTCCAGGTCGTAGCTCAACAGTTATATTTTGTCGCGGCTTCAGCAACTGTGTCGGTTCCCATGTCTGATGAGGGCCGCACACACTGTTCTTTGTTTAGAGATGTGTTGTGAATTATAGATTCAGGAAACTGCTAAGAAATGTCACTATCTTGGGTTTGGCACAAGAAACACGAGAGGATACCAGACAGACGGACACATACACACATATATGGAAAAGTATAGATTTTTATATAAATGCATTTAGATCCTAAATTGTTAACATGTAATACAAAGCAGTTGTTCTAAAGGTTTTTCAGAGTCGCACCCAGTGCTTCAAATACATACATCCCATGTCTACACACACACACACACACACACACACACACACACACACACACACACACACACACACACACACACACACACACACACACACACACACACACACACACACACACACACACACACACACACACACACACACACACACACACACACACACATGAATGTCTAGGCCATTATTGACTCTCACCTTTAGCTCAACCACAGACACTGTGTATAAATCATATCGTCACATCAGCCTATGGGGATGAGCATGTGCCATCCTGTTTTTCCACTTCTTCTTCCTTCTGTCGTTTCTCATCTTAATTATCGAGAAAACTCACACACATTCTCAGCAGTAGGTTTTTACACCCTTTTCTCGAAGTGGGGGACGTGTTCCATGAGATGTTTGGTATCTGCCGAGATGTTAAGGTATCTCTGTTCATTCTGTTTCTGGTCTGACATAGACGACTTTCCTAAAATGGAAATTCAGAAAGTTGGGCCATCGTGTCTGTTATTGATAACCAACATTGCAAGTTCATTGTCGAGGGCTTGATTTGCTAAAAATATGGAGTTGCATGATGAGATTCTAAACAAACCTCTTAACAAACCTGATTTGAAAGACGAAACAAAAGTGGTAACGTTATTTCCCAAACCGTCTGTTAAACATATCAATCACAGATGGGTAAACTTAGAACTACCCCTGTTGCTGTGGCTGTCCCTGCACAATTGTCCTGTATACAAAGAGTTTATTATAGATATTCCATGTTTCATTTTACCTTCAAGTACTGTTTTCAATTATCCAGCCGAACCGTCGGGTCATTGTCTGACTGCTTGCATTTCTTTACCCTGTCTGACTCAACTGAAGCAGCGTCCTTGTGGTCCAACATCCCACAAGTTATAATAAAGTAGAATTTACCTTTTAAGCACCAGTTTGTTCTCCCATGTTTCACCTCTGGTCAAAAAACAGTCCCGTCTATATTTGGGAAACCAAAGAACAAACTCCTGTGAACTTATTCTCAACTCCATGATGCCAGGTGTCAAATCTAGATCTTTTCCAACTGAGCAATAATTGGAGGAGATGATAAACGTGTCTGGAAATGAACCCAGGGGCATCTTCTGGGACCACAGATACATGTGTTGGTGGAGAACTGCCAGAACCACTCGCTTTGAAACCTGAAAAAAAAGCAGCTGCAAGTCCATAATGGGAATCTTAATCCTGAGAGCAACTGTGGGCCTCCCCAGCTCTGACTAATCTGACTCTTACTTAATTTCTCCTCTTAATTTGGCATCTGGCTCTTGTGCCTGATCGCAAATATTTATTGGAGCATGGCGGAGGGGCGGAATCACAGATACATTCTTTAATTTAATGATGTTCTTCTTAATGTCTGCACAAACTGAGTAATGGTAAGTGTTGCTTACTGTGGCAGCGGTAATATTCTAAGGCCATTAGCCAGCCATGATCTGCTGCTGCACTGCGACTGTTTTCTAAATGATACAGGAGCAGCGCGGGGGAGAACGGAGGAGTAAGCACTTTCGTTATCATCTCCTTGTCAGATCCTCACAACCACAGCCCTCTATTACACTGCTAATAATAGAGGCAGGCTTTATCGCTCAGATCAGTATTGCAGTAGGAGAGAGAGGGAGAATGAAAGAGACGCCGCTGTGCAATATTGACAAAACTCATATTGTGAGTCCTGTTTTTTTCTTTCCGCTCTCAGAATATTGTAAAGAAGAAAGGAAACAGACAAGCAGATGGAGAAAGATGTTGTTTTGCGGAGAGTCCAAAAGCAAGTTGTTATGAATGTTTGATTGGCAACCGAAAGAGGAGACATAGCCTGGGATAAAAGTGTGTGTGGGTGTGTGGGCAGTCTTTGTCGGGTGGGATTGGGTGGAGCCCAGTTCTCTCCAGGCTCTATCCAGTCCTTCCTGTCTGGTGGAGATGGAGTCCTGTCAAACAAGAAAAGAAATAAAAAAAACGAGTTCAGATTGGAGCAAATATCTTTGCTGCATCAAGGCCGCCCGTATCAAAGCCAGACTCCACCCCCGCCGCCTGGTCTAGCCCCGACTGTGCGGGCAGGGCAGATAGGTGCAGATTAGCCGTGTGGGGATGTAGAAAATGCGTTTTTGGTCAAAACAAAGCTCAGGTGATGAGAGACGGCTGCAGACGCGCACTCGGAGGTTTGTTTGTTGTGGTTTCAGTCGTCTCTTCAAACGCTAGCTGACATCTTGATGCGCGAGCGGCTGAGCAGGACGCTGTTTGTTTAGCTGTGTGAGGAGTTCTTGAAGTCTGGCCTATTTATGGAGCTGGTAAAGTCATTTTGAGGCAACTGAGATCTCAGTTACATGTTTTTTTTTTGTTTTGTTTTAGGCTTCGTGTCAAATGCTTGCGTGATGTAAATTTAACATTTAAGCCTCCATTATGCGTTTGACATTTATTTTTCGAGCGCGACAAAGTTTAAGATATTATGAGCCTATTTTTAATGGCGAGGATATTGCAGTGGTTATTTAACAACTTTGATCACGAGGCATGAGCCTTTTCTACATTGTTTGCAGTAAAAAAATAAATCCCACAGAACTTGTATCGGTGTTTGTACATCTGCACTGTCAGTTCTGCAGAGTCTGTGCAGAGGAAAGATATAAAGGCTTTGAACACACACACACACACACACACACACACACACACACACACACACACACACACACACACACACACACACACACACACACACAAAGTACATTCAAAGAGAAGCAAGTCAGTCAGTACACCCTGACACAGCAAAGAGAATATATGACCAAAGGGGGGCTACACCGGTGTCTACTTGTGCATAGTTGTGGGTCGGTGGGTGGGTGTGTGTGTCGGAGAAAGGTGTACGGACAGTGTGTGTTTGCATCTGTTTCAGAAAGAGGGAGAGAGATTTTACTTGTGTGTGCGTGTTCGCATACGTGACCACCTCAGAATACGAGAATGTGTGAACCCGTGTCTGGATTCTCGTCTGTATATTTTGAGAGGTGTAATTCAGAAAGTTTTCTTGTCAGTTCTGAATAACAGTCAAAGCTGAATCCAGAAGTGAAAACCAGTCAAACTGACAGTGGCGTCTGTGATGGCACTGAAACCCAATTAGATGGGTCAGGGGCCTGGGGAGCACGGCGAAAGAAAAAAAACCCCGCTCCGCTCTTCTGTCATCAGCAGCTTCAGTCAACACTCGGGGACGGATAACACACTCGTCATTTCTCAAACGCAACACATGAAAGCCGTTTATTCATACATTCAGGAACTGCAACAGTCCCCAACAGTTAAGATATCTGGGTGGTTGTGTAGCCGTGTGTTTCCACTCAGCTGTCAAGTGAATCGTAAAGAAGCTTTTGAAATATGACAAAAAGTAAAATGCAAATTTGATTTCAATCAACTGGGTTTTTACATTTATGTTAATGTCCCAATGGCTCTTAGTGTGATTGTGTGTATGAAGAAAAATAATGGTTTGATATGGAGCAGTTTTGTTTTCTCTGTTGTTTCTCCAGTTATCTTCTGCTATTGAAAACATTTACTCGGTATCATAATGCACAATTGATTGACAGGGCTTTCATGGTGGGACCCCCCCAACACAATCGTCCACCTGACATTTCTACATAGTCAAATATTGTATTTCACGATATCAAAAGCCACTTTACTGCTTTTGTGCCATTTGAGTTTTCAATTTTGTACATAATTCCGTCATCTTTAACATTTATCTCATGATTCGTTTTAGTTTTTATGCAAATACTTGGGTGAAGACAGTTTTGTATCTGAATTAGAGGCAGCCATTTTCTGCCCGAGCCCGACCCGAACCCGACAGGCATTTAGTTTTTTGCTCCTCCGCTCCCTTCACTGGTTACCGGTGGCTGCCCGCATCCGTTTCAAAACATTAGTACTTGCGTACCGTGCTGCGAACGGATCGGGTCCAGTCTACATCCAGGACATGGTCAAACCTTACACCCCAGCCCGTTCACTCCGCTCTGCTTCGGCCAATCGGCTTGTTGCTCCCTCACTGCGAGCTAAACACTCATCAAAATCACGACTGTTTGCTGTCCTGGCTCCTAAATGGTGGAATGAGCTCCCCATTGACATCCGGACATCAGAAAGTTTACACATCTTCCGCCGCAAACTAAAAACACACCTCTTCTGACTATACCTTGAATAACATTTTTAAACTAACAATTTAGTAGCACTTAAATGGCACTTACTTATAGCACTTTGTAGTTTGGCTTTTTTGAAGAAATTGTACTTTCTCTATTCTTGTTGTTCTGGGTTTGTACCCTCATGGTTGAATGCACTTATTGTAAGTCGCTTTGGATAAAAGCGTCAGCTAAATGAAATGTAATGTAATGTAATCTTACCGAACCAGACCCGAGCCAGAATATCATTTCAGAATATTTGTCCAGGTATCCACACTCTAATCTGAATGCATTCATTGCTGCAAAACAGCAATCGAGCAGAAAGCCAAAACAAAACAAAACAACAGCTGCAGATTCACTGATGAGTGATTCTCACATTTACACTTTTTACCTCTGAAGTTTCTCTGAACATTGGTTTCTTGGTCACCTCTCCTACCAAGGCCCTTCTCCCCATCCAACCTGACAGCTTGAGAGGATCTGCTGAGAAAAATCACAGAAAATTCCGGAATCCAGGTGTTTCGAGCTCATCAAGTACTAAGTAAAGGGTCTGAATAATTACTATATGGTGATCTTCTGCAATAAATTTGCTAAAATATCTAAAATTCTCTTTTCGCTTTGCCATTATGTGGTATTGAGGCTCAACTGAGGAGGGGAAATGCCTCCATTAAAATGATTTAAGCATAACAAGGCTACAACACAATAATACTTAATACTAGCTGAGTGCAGTGTACGTTAACACCAGCCAACCAAACTGTCTTATCTGTGCTGAACTGCTGAGATATCCATGGCCTTTCCACTTTCTTCTTTAGCTGTTTAACTTTTTAATTTGCTTCTATATTCATAGAGGGAAGATGTTAGTGACTTCACAGAAGATAGTGGTCTGCCTGAAGCATATCCTGCAGTTTTTCCTCGGAGCAATGTGGCCTCACAGTTTGAGGTCAGAATATGGCAATTTGCTAAATCTCTTATTTCTTGTGTCGGATAACTTACAGGCACGAGGACAGCTGTTGGGATTTTGATGTTAATTTTGACTATGTTGACTTCTTGGTTGTCTTCGTGGGCGAATGTCCAGTAGGTTGCGTAATGAAGGCCTGGACTTCAGATAAAGCCATTGAAGCAGTTGGGCTTTGAGCTGCGGAGATAGCAGTGGCCTTTTTCCTCTGTTCCTCTTGCTGTGTCAGTTCGACCATTCAGCTTCCAAATGTGCCAGCCTCATCAAGGTGCTCAGCGTTGCCCTTTTCAATAATTCATCCCCAAATTTGCAGGGAGGAGTCGATGTTTGTCGAACAGCTTGCCATACAGTGCAGTGCTTCTCCTAATTGGAGTGACACGCAGTCCCCATCGGTCAGTGCTAAATGTCATTAGAGTCGCGGCCAAATACAATGTGCCGTCACAGCCGCTAGATTGGAAGTGGCAGTATAAACTGTGGCTGACCTGACAGGGATGAATATGATTACAAGTGCAACACTCATGTACAAACACCACCAGGCACACTTTATAAACATGAGCCATTCACTTCTGCTCATTCAGGCAAATACAGTAAAGCCTGTGAGCGTGTATTTCTTCTTTACTCCATTTTCTCTCTTCCAAATATTCATTTTTGGACTTTCCACACACACACACACACACACACACACACACACACACACACACACACACACACACACACACACACACACACTTTAATGAACCGAGGCATCCTTAGCCCTGCGCTTCTTGCTTCATCCTCGGCTCTAACTAATGCAACACTCTAATAGCCACTGTTATTCTCTTGGAGCTAATTAGAGATTATACAAACGCACACACAAATAGACACACGTGCACATGATGCACACGTGCACATACATGCAAACTATGCCCATAGTGCCACGGAGAGGTATAATTACAAAGTCTAATTCCTGCATCGTTTTACATTATTTATGAAGTAGTGTTGCAAGTGTCACACTGACCTTCCTCTAATGATGGTACGCATACGCGTGCACACACACATACATGCAATCTCATGTTGTACAAGCATCATGTGGAAACAAAGGCATACACAGACACACACAGACACACACACACACAGCTTTAGCCCCATGAATCCCTCTAGTGATCTGAATATCTCCTCACATTTTAAAGTAACTTTAAAAACTGTCCAAGTTGCTCCCAGCTGAGGCTCGCTGGTGGTTCAGCAGCTTGAAGGTTGCATTAATTTTCAGTTTGAATCACAAGTTGTTGAGAGGCAAACAATCCTGACAATGTAGCATTAAAGACAACACACTTACCGTTGGAAGCATTAGCATTAGGGTGGAACAATTTTATGTGAATAAAGAAGCACTCCCGTTTCCAATATCTGACAGTGGCTGTTCGGGCTGTCACTTCATATTCAAACTGTAATGACCTGTTTGAATTTATAATATACAGTCTAGAAGCACAACAGACCTTCTTAAATAGCTTGTGATCCAGCAGAGGGCGCTCACTACTGACCTGCTGCATGCCCTTTTGACATTTCAGTAAAGTAATCCAGTAAAGTTACATTGTTTTGCTCTGAAAATGGAGGATGCTAGTAAGAAAAGCCGACCTTGAGCGGACAATCACGACACCAAAGCATCAGAGAGGCGGCGTGTGGAAGTATTTTGTGTTTTTTACGGCAAAGACGGCAAAGACACGAGCAAAGACAAGGCTTTTTGTCGACTTTGTAAAAGGCAGCTTGTTTACACTTCAATGACGACAAATCTGCGGGTCAAGCATTAGCATTCAAAAACATTAATTAGTGCGAACTTGATTTTTGGAAAAGTGCAGCCTTATAGTGGCTATGAGACGTTCATCTTTATACTTGATAATAATGTCAGTGTAGGTAGATTCGACCCAAGTGGCTCCAGCTTGGATGTTCAAATGTTCGTCAGTGGCGTAGATTATATATTTCACCGTGACATTCTTTTAAAATCTCTGCTATTTTCCTACACAAACAGTTTTGCTTCCACCATTTGTCGCGATGCAGTAGCACAGAGAGAACAATGCTGTAGATGACAGCTTGTCAGATAGGCCAGAACATGCCAGTGGTGGTGGGTGTACAGAGATAATCCTCATTGTTCGAGTACAATTGTCAGAACTCACTTGTTCATGTAGGCGTCTGCTGCCTGGATCTTTCAGGCTTTTGCCCCATCGTACACATACACATCATACACGTATTTGCAGCAACGCGGAAATACTGATACGCACACATTCCTGGATCACATCCTACACACTCTGTATATCACAAGGGTGCACTGCACTGCACACCTTTTCACACACAAGTAAAAGCATCCTGTAGGTGGTCTCCATCACATCCTGTTGTGTATGTCAGGACATCTGGAATAAACAGCTGGGATTTAACCGTGCCAACAGCTTTAACAGAAAATCCACACAAAAAACAACAAAGGTTTACTAAGGTAAATGTTTTCAATTTTGCAAGGTGATATTTTTCTCATGTTGGGTTCAGTAGATATTTTATTAAGAATGAGCTTTTTTCATTTTATGAGCTTGAACATGATCTGTAAGCTTAGAAATAAGCACGAAGAGGAGAGGCAAGTTGCTGAACATGTGAGACGGATAAAAAGCAAATCAAAGACAGAGAGAAAAAAAAAGAGAGTTTGACAAGCTTTTCTAAACTTCAGCGGCTTCTGTGATCTTTTAGAAAATTTTGGAAAAAGGATTTTGTTTCTCTCATTTGAGTGTTTTTCTCTGGGTTGGCCCTTTTCCTTTGGTACCAAAATGTTTGATATGGGTGGGAATTCTCCTGCTGTTGCTCTGGACCAAGGAGCTGCAGGTTGGACAGTTGGTGATGCTGCTACTAATGAGTTTGGCTCTTTAAACGAAGAGGATGATTTGCTGCTAAGGGGAAACGCATCTAAACATTACTTAAAACCTTAAATATACAGACTTTAAAGCCTCTAATGATTTCACACATCTTAAAAATGTAAATTCTCTTGATATTAAGAGACGTATAAGTGACAAACTGTGTCTGCCAGGATACTCCGATGTCAGTAAGATATAGTTGGATAAGCCTGGCTGATCTCTCTGGCATCTCTGTACGTCCGGCACTCATTTGGCTGCAGTAATTTCAATATGCGGAAATGTGTTTTTCCGTCATGCAACGGTAAACACACCCTCTCCTGCTCCCAGCTCACACACACCCTCTCCAGACACATATGCAAACAAGCCTTCAAGTGTGTGGTATGTGTAATCAAACAGCATGGCAGCAAGATATTTTCATTTTGTGCATGTGATTCATGGGTCACTCATTAAAAACAATGCGGGTTGTTCACACTGCCAGGCGGCTTATCACACCTGCAGATCTTAAGAGAACAAAGGACAAAGAACCTGCACATCCTGCATGTATTTACATGTACATGCCGTCCCGCTTTTGACTTGGCTCGCTCTCCCTCTGTCAGACTGTCTTTCTGTCTGTCCTGTCTGTCCTGTCACTGATCATACGTGATTTTGATTTGCAGGAAAGTTTTCCAACATGTTTTTCTGTCTCGTGGAATGACTCATTCCACTGTCTCGACTAACGGCTGCACATTTAGTCTTAATAAGTCGGTGAGTGTTCTTTTGATGAGTAATAAACCTGACAGCTGACTGGTAGTGAATGAAGCTGATTTATGGTTCTCATGGTGACCTCATGTTTTTGTGAATGTGATGAATCAAGAAAAACAGTGGTGATTACATCCATCACAGACATCTCTGTACTCGAGGAATACCTGGCTACAATTTGCAGGTCAAAGGTCAAGAACATTGTGACCTCACAAAACCCCTTTTTAGCCTCATGAAAGCTTTGGCTTAAGAACACCTCAAGAGAATCATTTCAAATTTGGCAAAAATGGTCAGTTAGACTCGCGGATTAACTGATTACATTTGGTCAAAGGTCATGATGGTCTCAAAAAAACATTTTTGGGCGTTTTGAACATGATGTCTCAAGTCTGCCTTTATGGAATTTCTTCAAATTTTGCCCAGTTATCACTTGGACTCAAGGATCAATTGACTGGAGTTCAGTGCACAAAGGTCAAAGGTCACAGTGACCTTATGAGTCTGGCAAAAAGAAATGATATAGACTGAAACTGCATTGATTTAGCTTGCAGAGCGGTAATTCCAGTTGTTTATATAACAGTGAAAAACAAAAGCCTGCTCTCTATTACATTTCTACAAAAGCAAGAATTGCAGAAAACAAACCTCAACGCGATCATCATTTATTTCTAAAAATCACTTTGGGAACATAATGCACTTCATATGCATTCCCTTTCACCGGCTGAATGGGATTTAGATGTGATCAGCATCTTATTTGAATAAGCTGTCAGCGTGTTGTAAGCTTCACCCAGTCTCTATTTACTGGTCTGGTTCCTCTTGACACTTTTCATAAAGCATTTTCACCGTTATGTCCATTAAGCACAATCTTTCTTTCTGCAGAAGCCCTGTAGGAAAATGACTGTAGTCTAAACCAGACTTTTGTTAGGGGTTGATAAACTTGTGTGTGTGTGTGCATTTATTTCCATGTGTGTGAATGCACTCGCTTGAGTATGCATGTCGGCTTCATTGTGACTGTCACGGAGCTGATAGCAGAGAGTGGGGGTGACAGTAGCTTCTCCTCAGCCTCGCCTGTAGACCTGGGAAGCCTCGATAAGACGCCCCGGCTCTGAAGCCTCTAAGAAGAAACACCGGTGTGGAGAGCAGAATGAACAGATTGGGTGGGGAGGAGGAAGAGGAGCAGGAGGAAGACGTCGAGGATGGGATGGGGATGGCGAGGATGTGGAGAAAACAATCTTTTCTTTCTGGCAGTAGCTCCCACCGAGGCAGTTTTCTCTCTCTGCCGTTACGTCAAAAATCCTAACAATCCTTTTAGTCACAGCGGAGATGGGAGAAGCCCTCAAAGGGAGATGGTTACACACACACACACACACACACACACACACACACACACACACACACACACACACACACACACACACACACACACACACACACACACACTTTTTCATCTCTGACACCAGTGGTTTTGAAACTTAGTTAATTCTATCTGAAGGCATTTTTCAGTCTTGCCAGCGGCTGTGTTGCTGTAACAGTTTTCAAGCTCTCACTTATCTTTAATAGCCAAAATCTGGTGTCTGCACCATTAAACTGTGGTTTTGGTTCGCACAGGCAGCGCTCAGTGTTTTAAAGTTGGATGGCAGCTTTCTGCACCCTCACAGGTAAATGGGGAAAGTTCAGCTTGGAATTGCATCCCTCAGCGAAGCACTTAAGTCGACAGAAGGCATCCATTTTTGAGAGAGACAGCACGCAACCTCGACTTGAAACATCGGAAAACCTTTTCACAGACCTTTCCAGAGGTTTCGAGATGATGAGCTTCCTTCTGCATAAAGTGTGTTTGACCTGACACGGTGAGAAGCGTGGCTGAAAAACAACCAGCGCTTCAGGAAGCTCGGAAAAAAAGGCTACGCTTCTGCTGTCTCTCACTTCTCGGAGACTATCATGACCTGAGTGTGGAGACAGGAAGGGTTAAAGGTGATGATGATGGTTTGCCTGTCTGTACGCACGTGTGTGAGCATGCAGGCATGTGTAGTGCTATCTGTGTGCGGATGTGAACGCAGCCAGAGATGGATGGGCCAGAGGTGTTTATGTATCTGTGCATGAGCGTGAACGTGCTTTCAGGTTAGAAAAACACGGGTTGATGGATGGATGGAGGAGCAGGGGCAGGGTGAGAGGCAGCAAAGGGTTCGACAGTGAAGACAAGAGACAGAGGGTATGTTTTGATTCAGTCATGAAAGTAGCTGTGGAAGCTGGATGACACCTGAAGCTTCTTTTCCACCCCTTTTTTCTCGTTCTTTTTTTCCCCTCTTCGCTTGGGCTTCGTTTACTTTTCACACTTCAAGGATATAGTACAATCAAAGCTTTCATACCGGGGTTTTTTCCTCCGTGAGGTGTTGAAAGAGAGAAAAGGAATCCAGGCTACTGCATTGGGATTAGTTAGGTTTTTGATCTTACTTTGCGAGGTTGGATTTTATTTCAGGAGTGCATTGCATTAGAAGCATCCTGCTACTGTAACTATTGCGATGACAAAAATGCAGCTTCTGTTCGTAATGTTGAGTTCGTGTGACGTGTGAATCACGGAAACTTTTGCTTACTTTTAACACTTGAGCTCGGTCAAAAAGTATAACTATTGGCATAGTATGAATATAAAATGTCCAAATATCATATCATAAAAACAAAAAAATCTCACAAGCACAATTAAGTATATGATTCCTGCAATTCCTCTTGAAATTCAACTATGTTCATTTCAAACCAAATGTTTAAATTACTGTTTGTTTGACCACTTCTTGAAATCAGCTCGTGACCAATGCATCAACTCCACAAGTAACTTAACTGAGCTTGTTGTGAGTTTCTGTGTCACTCAGGTTGATGTTTAATGTGGTTCCACCGATTGTTTCACATCACAAAACAAAAGCTCAGATTTACCAATTCTTATCAATTTCATGACTACAATCATTAAATTCGACAACCTACTTTTGAGCACATAGGAATAGGTTACTATTTTTGGCTGAAAGTCAATAGATAATAATATTGAGCCTTAATTTGCATTATTGCTGAGAGTTGGATGAGAATATGTATACGACTCTCATGTAATAAAGTAAGATTTTGGGCACCCCTGGTAACTTATCCTATTGGTTTTTACACTCAAATACACTAAATAGACTAAATATGACAAAAACTCTACAGTTTTAGAGAATGCTTAGCTTAGCGTTGAAACTGGAACCGAGTGGAAACAGCCAATGTGGCTCTGTCCAAAGTTCAACATTCTTCCTACCAGCACATCTAAAGCTCACCAGGTCACAAGTTAAATATCATTTGTTCAATTCAAACAGAAAGGTAAAATGACAAAAGGCTTTTCTCAATATGCATTGATGTTGCAGTTGTTTAGGGATTTGTGAAGTACTTTTCCAGTTCGAAGTACAAGCCTATACAAGAAACCAAAAGTGTTTGCTCCGTCTTATCTTATTGATAAATGTGATGCTTTGGCAGCTGACCTGAACTGCCATTATGACACATTATTTGTTGAGTGATTTGTTCTCATGTGAGCATTAGTCAGTTTAGTCAATTTTTCCAAATCATTCCTGTTTGAAAATTTGTTGTAAATAGTTGAGATGGAAGGACCCACGTGTCAGATATGATCGGCTGGTAAATGTCTGTTTTCAACCAGATGAGAACAGTCTTGAATACACGTATTTAGTTTTATTCTTTAATATAAATTATAGATTGGATAACAGTATCCCAAGTGGACCTTTTTATATTGTTGTCATAGCAAGGTTCCAACCAAATCCTCAAAAAGCAAAGTGCCTTTCCCCAAAATGTGGAACTTTTCCCTTTAATTCTACACAACAAGGTTACAAGCTAGTGTGATTTTCTTGCACTCACCTCAATTTACAGCTCCATGCGCGACTCTGACACCTCGATATGTAGCAGGCTAATAAGAGGTGACTGTTTCACATGTGACTGAATCTCACAGCACAAGTTGAGCTCATTATGCCTCAGTGTTCCCACCGCCAGCCGAGGTCCTGCCTGTGTGGTTCATTGATTATTCAACCCAGTCTCGAGCCACGCTGGCCTGCTGCTGTACAGGTGTTTTAAAGAGAGGGCAGCAGCAGCTCTGCATGAGAACTGTAGTTCATTCATTCATGTGTGAGTAGAAAATGTAATGCTTCATAGTTAAAGGCAAATTAGAAATGGTTCCAACAACATACAAATTTGTGTCTTGTGCAATATAATGCTGCTTATTTATTTTTCATGTGCAATAACACCATTCACGTGCACTTTGTGTAATATAACTGTTTTTGTTCATCACATTCATTCAATATAATGTGCAATATTTCAATATATGTTGCAGTATACCACATCACTTACTCCTTTATCATTTCATTTCTACTCACTGCCACTGTAGATAGTCTCATTTCTATCGATATCTATAGGCACTGGTTCTGCATTACTCGGTATACGCACAATTGTATTCTGTTCTACTTTATATTGTTTTGCATTGTGTTGGAGCAAGCCGGCACAAGAATTTCCTTCGGGAAGAAGTCTTATCTTATCTTATTTTAAAATAGCGGTAGTATATTGTGGTTGTGTATATTAGCTTTACAGCTAACTCTGGCTCAACAGTTGTGTTGTACATGGCGCTCCATAAATAAACCAAAAAACTAGCACACAGAGCAGCATAGTTCAGAAGCGGTACACATGTAGTTTGTGGAGAGAAGTGGTTCCAAAATACCAAGGGACAAGGCTGTGAGGTTTGTTAATCTGGTTTTTAATATAAAACGTTTAAATTCAGAGTGGATTGTAGATTTTGAAGTGAAAAAAATGTTGATTTTTTTTTTATGAGCAACATGATCTGCGTCAGTCTTGCAGAATTCTCCAAACCTTTGTTATACTTTTCCCTTTAAAATAATGATTTTATTCATAATAGATGGTGCATTTTTTTTATTATGCACATTTACAGAGGACATTTCTAAAGGACCTGTCAGAGAGAAAAGCTTCGGGTGTGATATTGCACTGCTTCCACAAATCTCAGTCCAGTAAAGCTGCAGACTTATGTCTTCTCGTTATATGCTTATGTTTTTTCTTAGTTCAGGCTGCAATAAAACATGTGTCAAGGGAAACATTTCCAGGAGAAAAAATATTGCCACTCCAGATATTTTCCAGTGTAAGATGACTACCTGTAAAGTTAATGTTGCTGCAACAATCTTGAGTTCACGGAGCCTTGATGCATATTCTTTTTTTTTTCTTCGCATTTGTCTGGAGCCCATTGTTTAGTCTGAGTGCCTCCTGGCCACTGTCGGCGAGCATTGTGTGTCTAATAATAACCCTTCCAACCTTGAGATAATCAGCCTCCCTCCAAGAATCCAGGAAAGAGAAAGACAAGACGTCATTAGCATACCGCCAGACAGAGGGAAATAAACATTTTGCATCACTAGGTGGTAACAATTTTATTTAATAAAAGCTGTGGGGCAAAGAAACAAGAAAATATATTAGTGTATCGGTTTCCTATGGTTTTCTTTTTATTTGTCAGATTCTAGCTGCAAAGCATTTCACTGATTTGACCACAGAGAAGGTCAAAATAGTTAGATTTTTAGTTATGTTTGGCGATATGAGCATTCAGGATACGATGTAGGAAGTTGCAGGACAAGTTCAAAACCTCTGAATGTTAATTGGGCAGCGTCTGGCAGGTGTCTCCGTAATTATGCGTCTTGGAAAGGTTAAAATTTGTAGTCTTGTGAGGGTCAGAAACATCAGGACACAAGTGCAGAAAATTCACAAGACAAGGAGGTTGGAGAAGTTCATTTTTGCCTCATGCAAATGTCCTTTCGAAGGTACAGTTCATAATTAAACACTTGTTAAGTTTTGGTTGTTCCGTTGAGGGTCAGGATATTTCTGCTGGCCTATGACGGATAGATTCACTAATTAGGCCCCAATAAATCTAAAGGTTAAGCACTTCAGCGAGGAGGTGAAGGGCCGGCTAACGGATGGTGCTAATAATATTCACACCAATGTCTATATACAAAGATGTCGGACAGAACAGCTTCCCAAAAGTGAATCCAAAAGATTGAGACCACTCAATGTCTGGTTTCAGAATAGTTTTAAAAAAAAAACGCCTACTCCATTGGAGTCAATGGAGTTGCAGCCATCACACATAGACTGTACATAAAGACAACCCTCCAATAGTGAAACCAAATCACTTTGCTTGCCCCCTGGTGGCTGGCTGCAGTAAAAGTCCTTAATTCCTCCTCCATGTTAGTGAATGTGACATTTAGCAAACTAAAAAAGTTTCAAGTTGAAAACATTTTTCTCAAAGATGGACTCTATCATTTAGGTAGTTCGTATCACATGGATGTATGCTCAAATGCTCATAATCCATTAAGTTCGGTTTTAATTAGTTATTGGATGGTCTAAAAACGCATTGAAAGGTTATGATTGACAGCTGAGACTGACTCGTGATTGGTCGAGTGTGTGTATTGGTGAGACCTTGATACTGCGGCTCCACAAAGATGGTAGCCCCATTATCGGGCATAGTTTGACTTCATGTTTGTACAATGGCAGGAAATGGAGACTCAACATTCATTTTCAAATGCAGTCTATACTATTACGCTATTGCTAAAGTTAAATGAGTATGACATCATCTTCTTTTGTGCATTCTTAGTATAGTTTAAGTGAGCTTACTATACATTAACCTTTGGATTTAAAGCTTCAGTATGACCTGCCCTGCCAGCAACTCCTCAGAAGCCAGGTCATTGTTCAGCACAATGTCGTGCTGGGTCTCCTTCCCCTTGACCAGCACGGTAATTATGACGAGGGAAGTCTAGTTTTATTGATGCTGATGGTACTGGGGACTTATGGTATCGGTAAATAAAGACTGATATAGACCAGGGAGGCTTCTTTCTAATAATCAAGGAGCAGTTGGTTTGTAGATGAGTGACAGAGGTTGTGAAAACAGAAAGAATGGACAAGCAATACAGCCAGACAGGGGTAACTCCGTCTTGCACATTCACCGTCAGAGACAGCCAGGATGCCTTAATAGCAAGTTTTATACCGTACATCGATTTTTATCTTTCCCCAAATTGGGTCCATCTTTTCCCCACCACTTATCTCTAACTCCGGTCTTTGCCTGCCTTTCAGACTGTGAAATGGAGAGTGGTAATTTCCCCCGATTCTCTCTGTATGTTAATGAAGCGCTAATCTGTTCCTGAGCGAGTGCCTTAATGAGGGCGACGTGCCCCTCGCTCAGCCGGCTAGCTCCCCGTTAAGCTACCATTATGGAAATAGCTCGGTACCACTCGTCGTCTTGGGACCGGGCTGAAATGTATGCCTTATTTCCACTTTTAAAGCTTTCTTCTATCTCCTTAACAAGGCTGGGTGTTCCTCTGTGGGAGCGAGCAGAAGATAAACAAACATGGTAATGACGAGCGCGGGGAGAAGCATCGCACACTTTGAGGTCTGGTCGTTTTCAGATGCCGGATGTCGGTTGAGCTAAATAGGCCACACAGGACAGATTGCTGGAGACAGAGAACACAGTGGGAGCCAAGTATGAAACCTCTGCTCGCACAGTGATACACACAAGTCAGTTACTTTATTGTTAATCTACACCGTTGTGTTATCACCATATTTTTTCCCCAGGTTCCGCTGCATTCATCTCATAGTCTTTGATGGAGTTTAACATGTAACCGAGAAATTGGGATTATTGATATTATTTTCCGCCGAATTAGCCCCTTCCATTGATCATGTCACATCCTCGCATCCGTAACGCCTGCTGATGATGATAATATTTGGCTGTATTTAGAGAAACACCCTAACCAGATTAAAAGTAGGAACAGATGCTGCTGGGAGCTTTCAAAGACTTGTATCAAAGGATATTATGGCTTTATTCATTTTGCATGTATCTAGGCCAGCCCAGCCCCTGCCACTCCCACCGACCACAGATGAAGGGTGGTGTGGTGGGTGACTATGAAATGGATTAACGTAACTCGCCTGCTTCACTCGCAAAATGAAATTGCTCATCTTAAGGCTTCTCTCTTTGCCCCCCCCCCTTTCAGTTTTGTCTTCTCTCTTTTCTAATCCTCCCTTTTGCTCTGTCTTGGCCCTTTTTTCCTCTGTATTTAATGTTGTTTACAACATTCAGATACTCCAGTTTGTCATTTGCCTTTTTTTGGTAGTAAATGCTGAAAAGGAGGTCAGGTGCAGACAGGCTCTTCTGCAGTTATCTCCCTTACCTTTCAAAGACACTACCTGATGCTGAAAAATTAGATTACACTCTTGTTAATCTGTCACTGAGCTGACTTTCTTATATGGAGAAACTTCCCAACAATGCACAACTTCTTTTTGAGAATCTCATAGTCATAAAAGGGTTTTCAGACCTGAACTTCAGAAAGTCTCCTGACAATCAGGTGTAGAGATTCCCCTGAGTTTGCCTTTTGCATATGAGGAACAAAGCAGGAAATTCTCCGGACAGACGCGCTCACAACTAGAGACTCGAGAGTTTATGAGACACGTATTTAAACACATTGAAAAAAAGTTATTCGATTAATAACTGAACAAATGTGATTGTCATTTTGCGACAGAGATGAGCAGAACACACCACACACACACACACACACACACACACACACACACACACACACACACACACACACACACACACACACACACACACACACACACACACTTCTGCAGACAGGTTCTTCCCGCAGATTGTGACGCAACGCTTCATTGTTGCAGATGAAGCGACGCCCCATTTATCCAGGAACATAAATATGAATTCAGCAGGCTGTTATAAAGATCAGTTCTACATTTGAGTGATTCGAAAAGAGCAGAGGAGCAGAGTCACTTGTTGAGTAATGCGCCTTGATGCAGTGGCGCTGCTAAGGGGGGGCCAGCGGGGCCACCCTGATTCATACCGTTTCATTTCTACTCACAGCAACAGGAAAATATCCAGAGTGTTCATGTGAGGGGGGGGCTAACAACAAAATCCTGCTGTGTCCTCACATGGACTCATCCTGACATTATCCAGCGTTTAAACTAGGGGGCTGAAACTTTGGAGAACGTCTGCAGCAACTGACCCATTTGCATTCTCACATACAACAGCTTCAGATAATTTCAGGGGAGATTATCTGAAGTTCAGTGCATGTGTGAAAGCAGCGTGAAGTCTAAGTGTCCGAAGTAAGAGTGACAGATTTGGAATGAGGTGGGAGTAAGGTGCATTTAATATTCTTTTTCTCACATTACACAAATTCACTACAGGGGCTGAAACCTCAGGATTCCTGTTACGATGATGAGCAGATGTCTGAGCCTTGTCTCTTTATGGGGTGTGCTCTGATTCAGCGAGCCTCTGGAGGCTTTTGTTTTCAGGTTCATACATCAATGAAATAGTCATGAACTGTGACTGTTTGTCAGATTAAGACAAGCTTAGGTGGTTGGGGGACCTGTTTGATGTAGGCAAAGATTAATGGCTTGCACCACTTCCTTTCCTCCGTGCCAAATGGAGGGGTTTCATCGGAAATCCATGAAGACTCCTGCGTGTCTTTCCTTTTATTATGAGCAGTTATCAGTCATGGATCACGCACTGGGCTTCAGTAGGGGAATTTTACTAAAGTTGATTGGATGTGTCAGGCGGAGTATTAAAAATGCACTGCAATAGAGTAAGTGCAAAATACATGTATTATATATAAAGTGGTTAGGGATGTTTTTGATGTGATACATCAATGAATATCTGTGAATCGTCTAAAAAGAAAGTGCCCTAGATTCTGTTTTGTACATGGCGTGATGTGTGTCACTCTCCTCGCTGCCGTTGGCTCAGCTCAGGGCGATGCTGGCTGAATCTGTCATCCAACCTGGCTGATGATGTTCAATGTGAGTACAGTTATTAGAGAAAATGACCGAGCGAAAAAAATCCTCCAGCCCAAACCGACGCACAGTGTTTTTTTTAGAGTTAAATGCTCATGGCCAAACCCTTGAATTTTTGATTATTGCAATAATTTTCCGGCACCATGAATACTCGTTTATATGAAGAATTGGCAATGAATCAAATCAACGAGAAGAAGTGCTTTTTTCCCTCCTGTATTGGTTTAAGCTTATAGAGGGTGAGGCCACTGAGAAAGCAGCCACCACAGCATATAGCAGATGACGCATTGCAGACGTGCCGACTTAAAGGCTGATCAGAACCAGGCTGTGTTTCTATTCAACACTGACCACAGCGGGGGGAAGAGGAGGGCCGAGGGCCTGAGGAGCTGTCATATTTTCCTCCAGGAACGGGGGAGATTCCCATGTGGTTGAATAATAATGTGGCTCATACCTCACCAGAGGGAAGTTCAGGGGAGCGGGAGGAGAGTAGTTGGTCATAGAGTATTTGTCATCAAAGTTCAGAAGTGGCACCGGTCCCAAAAAAATCCCTCCAGCGCCTATAAAACTTGGTTGTGTGCATGTCTATGGTTTTTTTGTGTGTGTGTTGCATAGAAGTGTTTCTGATTAGAGTCGGGGCTGCTCACCAGAGAGGGGTCAGAATGGAGGATACGGCGATGGTGCGGTAGTTCCAGTCAGTGTCCGTTAGCTCACAGGCCGAGCACAGATTGTACCATGATCTGAAGCAGAACCAATGCACGCATCCTCCCCTGCAAAATGTGAGCCAGATTTATCCCAAATTGTTGCTTGACATTCACCCAGAATAACAATATATTCAAAAGCCTAAGTGTGGAAGCCATGAGAATATTTTCTTCTTCTGGTTTGGTATGTTTAGTATGCCTTTATCTTGAGACCAGTGAAAACCCACAGCCTCATTTTATTGGCTGGCAAATGTTTCCCTTTGCTTGTGTTTATCTTGGTGTCCACATTGAACTTTTGTACCCACACGCTGCTACTTTGACTCATTTAAAAAAATGCTCAATTAAAACTCAGGTGTAGATTCGCTTTCCAACGTGGTCATTATACAAAAATCCGGGAGACCCAGTGTTATTCTGCAATTTAAAATTTACAACATGTGTTAGATGGCAGAGTGGGTGTTTAAACACTCATTAGTTAACTTTATTTTTTAATGCCGTATCACCCCAGCACTCTCAACATGTCCGATATATACCAATAATTTCCTGCGGTGTTTTGGTGCCTTCAGAAATTAGTTTTGTGGCCAAAATAATCGTGTTGCATCTTAGATTACTTACATTTTGTAGCATTTGTACAATGATGACAGAAAATAACCCAAGGTGCCCTATAGTTCCACTCACTGCACCTGCTATTGGTTATTGTTTTGTTTTTCCGCAATCAATTTAGCTCTAACTAACCAAATGAACATTGCTATTCTAAGCAATCAGTTGCGATAATGTTCAAAACAACTGTTTATTTACTGTTGGGCTAACTGATATTATCTATTATACTTTGTATGCCTCCGCACCCGCGACAGCCAAAAGATACTGATCCCCAAATTCAAAATCAGTATATAAGTGTATATGTGAAGGAGAAGCTGTGTGTGTGTGTGTGTGTGTGTGTGTGTGTGTGTGTGTGTGTGTGTGTGTGTGAGTGTGTGAGTGTGTGTGTGAGTGTGTGAGTGTGTGAGTGTGTGAGTGTGTGTGAGTGTGTGAGTGTGTGAGTGTGTGAGTGTGTGTGTGTGTGTGTGTGTGAGTGGTTAAAATGTGACTTGTACTGTAAAACACTTAGTTGTGGTTGTTAAGACGAGATGCAGTATGGTCCATTTACCTCTTTACTTTCTATGGGATCCAGTTGTTGATTTCATAGTGGTGATGCTGTCTTTCTGCAGAGGATGAGTGACTGTGTAACTACTTTGGCTGCTTGTCTATACTCGTAATACAGTTTGGTTGATATGAATTTCATTTTGATGATATATTCGATCCAACACTTGTTTTGTCTTATTTGCGTTTAGAGTTTTTGAGTCATCCCGTATTGTTTTCACACTTTCACTTTGCTTCCAGTAAAAAAAGAAAAAAGGCCAAGTGCATGAGCTGTTTACTGCAGAGCTGTGCACATACATAGAATTAGATATAGGGGAGAAGGGAATGTACTTGACAAAGGCTGTGTGTTATAAGACTGAATACTGGTGTTGCCTGACTTGAAAGAGAAAAGAGGAAGACGGGGAGAGAATGAGAACAAAGGAGACCTTGGTTATATTTGGGTTGAAAAAAAGAGAAAAGCCTGGTCCTACAACAAGCAGCACAAATCAGACACAATATTAAAAGTGAAATGTGTGCACATTTTAAAGGAATATATAGCACCTAAGAAGTGAATTATATAACTAATGACTAGTTAATTGTCATTTGCTTCTCAGGCCCCATTTATCTTCTGTATATTTATATTACTGCTGTGCTTAGAAAAGTAAGCAGGACAGAATATTTTATTCAGAGAACAGTAAGTGGCTTTCAAATGTTTATTTCTGTTAAGTCCACGGTGGCCTTGGCTATTATTTATGAATTAACTTTTCAAAATGCCTCAAACACGCCTTCCCTTCATTACACCGCAGGAGGGCAGTCGAAATAGAACAGATGAACTTTCATCAAACTGCATTTTAAAAGCTTGAATGCAGGTTTGATCAAAGTGATATTTATACAGTTATGGCTCTTTTTTTTTGCAGCTTGGAACAAAACACATTACATGAGTACAACCCAGAGCACTCCAACTGAAGAGTGAGGTTTTGAGTTCACTGTAAGTCAAGTTCTTCAGAATTCAGTTATTCACTTCACACTTAGTAAACTAGAACCACACTCAGTAGAGCACAAACCTCCGTCAAGGCCCAGCAGTCCACTTAATTTCAATTAAGCCGCACCACATTTCACACACTGATAAATATCGGTTCCAATGAAGATGTTGAAAAACGCTCACAATGTTAAAGAAAGTGATAAATAATGTAAAATAAACTCCATGCCCTGATCCTGATCTGCACGCAAATTTGATGGGCTCTTCCCTGAATCATCAACATCCTCCCACAATTTTCGTGGAAATCTGTTCAGTCGTTTATGTGTAATCTTGCTCACAAACAAACAAACCAACAAACGAATGAAGTCTTTGGATTTCTAATATGTCAGTTAAGACTAATCGGGCAGTGACCTTTTTAATGTATGTATTTGTTCTATAGAGTCGGCTTTACAGGCCTGTGCTTCTCAGAAATATAGCTTAAAATGCATTAAGTGTGTCTTTGTGTGTGTGTGTGTGTGTGTTCAGGCATGTCACTAGTGAGTCTTTGTATTATGTATCTACATCATTCTGTGCCTCAGTGTATTTCTGTCATTCTAGTTCAGTGAGTGGCCCACTGGGTGCAGACAATCCCAGGCTTTGTGTGTATGTCAAGCTGTCATGCTGGGTACTGTATTGAATGGGCTCTGGGGAGCGAGGCGTGTGAAAATCCCACCCTTGCCCACCTAGACACTGTAAGTTGTGTGCATGTGTGTGTGCATGCACATGCGAGAGAAAGGCAGTGACGGAGAGAGAGAGAGAGAGAGAAAGAGCGCTTGTGTGGGTGGGTGGGGATATTCATGTGTGTAGGATGGGAAGTGGTGGGTGAAAGAGGACACTCCACACTGAAACAACAACTCTCTGTGTTGGACAGGACAGAGCGATTCTTTATTGTTCTTTTATTTCATTAACTGTGGAACCTAATGACCTGACAAATGACCCCCAGCAGAGGCCGCTCTGTTGACTCGTCTTCGGCACCATGTTGCTGCCTCTCTTTGTCTTCCTCTCTGTCCGTGTGTCCCTCACTCTGTCCCCTCTCATCAAGCTTTATAGAATATAACCGTCATTTGGCCAGTTTTATAGCAAACATTTTCGACATGACATTATCTGTAGCTGTACTAACATTAATGATCGCTGCATCAAATTTAAGTTTCTCAGTTCCAAGGCCCATATGTTGTGCTGTTTATGAATGGATCCATCACTAATGTTATAAGTTACACCAGTGGTTTTCCTGCCATAAGTCCTAATGTCTCATGTGAAAGAGGTCTATTATTTGCTCTCATTTTAATGATTTTTGATTTGTTGATCAGAGCTGCACGGTGGTACAGTGGCAAGAAACAAGAATGTTCTTTGGTTTGAATCCCAGGGTCCTTCTGTGTGGAGTGGGTACTTCCACGCATGCAGATTGGGGCTAGAGATTTTAAATTGTTTTGTAAGTTTGAATGTGAGTGAGTGGTTGGTGACTGGCCAGGGTTTACCTCACCTGTTGTCAACTGGGATTGGCCCAAACCACCACCTCCATGACCCTTAAAGGATAAACAGCGTAGATAATGTATGTGAGGCATGGGATTGTTTATTAATTATATATCTTTGTTTCATTTTTAAATTATTTTGTGCATTGCATTGTTCCAGGGTGTTTTGTTTATTACTTTTACTTGACATTCGTATCATTTCCTATCAACTATCTGAATGAAACCAGTTTTACACCCATGTGTAGCATCACTAATGAACTGTCGTTTTCCCTTGTTTATACCCGTTGTACCTTTTAACAAGCTTGATGGAGTGATAAGAGAAAAGTGTTTCCCTTCTCACTGTTAAAGGCCGTGCACAGACACACATGTGTTCTCAATTACTGTGGCGTATTAGACCTCTCATCGGGCTAACTGACGCTAATGAGACCTGTATAAATAGGTGCACGAGGGAGCTGTCAATCATGCACACTTTGTAAATGCCCATATAGTCTGGAAAGGAGGTGTAATCAGGTGACGTAGATGAAACCCCCTGTGTGAGGGGACTTTACCACAAACCCTGAGTCAATCATTTCCCTTCTAATTCAAGATTAAATAGTATTTTTTAATATCGCGTTTTCTGCATTACTCCATAGTGAATACTAGAAGGGGACTCAGTTAGTCCCACATCTCCACCATCACCCAACCGTCCACTTAAATTCAATCAAACCAAACCAAATTGCAGATTATTTTATTTTTCATCAAGATTCATGCATTATTCCCTGGGCAATCTGTAAAAATCTCGCAATGTTTAAGAAAGTGATGAAAAAAATCCTTCTTTCTTGGCTCTTTCTCCGTCCTTCCACCAATTTTGCCACTCAGTACTTGTTGCATAATCCTGCTGACATACAAGCAAACAATCAAACCAACCAGTGCCAAACATAACCTCCTCGGCAGCGGTAATAAGCAGTCGAGTTACCAAAAAAGGCAAGTACAGTATATATAGCATTTGAATGTGTTACGTAGCATAGAAATCAGACATGAGGCATTAATGTTGGCAAAATGGGTAGAACAGATTATCAACGCATTATTTCAAGGTGGTTAGCTCTGGGGCTAATCTTTTAGCCGATAAACAGCCCAAAGTAGCTTTATTTGTTGTATTAAGTCTTTCACTCCAGATGCAAACAAGGCTGACGGGACCATTTTTTCCCACTTGGTAAGATTTTCGAAGCATAAAGAACGACTCTCGGGGGACACTTTTGCGAGCGTCATGACTCTAGCTACTTTGTAAAAATGACTGTAAATAGCTCAGGTGCCCATAATAGAGAATTCCTTCCATGTCATGGGTGAGATAATGTGACAGCTGAGTGACATGTTTTGGTAAACAGTCTCTCACCTTCTGAATGCTCTGCTGCTGATAGATTGTGTGCCACAGGCCACATACCGCATGCAAACATTTGAGCTCTATTAATAACAATTCTGTCCTAAGTCAACTTGGAGTTTTTCCAGAACGGAGGCCTGTGTATGAAAGACAAAAATTAATTACTCCAACAGACTCAGGAAGCCGGCGGTGTTACTGATTTCATACCTAAAACGGGTTTCTTTCTTCTTAAGAGAAGACTTCCTGTCTCACAGTGATTAATTGCTGAATGGATTTCTCACATGCAGATCATCATCAGTGAGCGTCGCACCGTGTCTTGCATGGGAAGGTTCAAGAGGCGGATGTGGCAGCGGTATGAATAAGCTTCTGGTGGAAGCCTGTTCGTGTTCCCATTGTCTCTAAACCACAACACAGGATGTGGTGGATTCTGATTGGGACGGTACACATATGCAAACAAATAATGAACAAACACACAGACTCAGAGAGCATGAACAGGACATTGGTGACCTCATCCCTGAGAGACAAAACCAATAGGCAAAATAGCCATTGACCTATTCAGCCCGCCATCAAGGAAGTTATTTGTTTAGCCCTGGTAGCTACCTCCTGCTGCTGCTAAATGTCAAGCTTCATAATTGTCGAATTAGATTTTGCTGCACATTTTGATTTGTGCAGAGTGTCTCGTGCATTTAATGTCTTAAATAAAGGTGTTTGTTTAGAAAATTTGTTATATCCTCCTGTGTTACCGCACCCGTTAAGCACAGAGGCAGTGCTTTTCTTTCGTCAAAAGTTTGCACTTAGCATTGTGTTCCTCCAAGGAGCTTTTCCTAGACTTGACTATTGGTGGGATAAATTCAAAACCTCTCCTCTTCTTTCGGCCTGCTTCTCTTCCTACCACCATCCCTCCATCCGTCTACTGCCTCTGTTATGTGTGTTGGTTAGTGGCCTTGCCTCTTGGAGCATGTAGACATATGCCCTGTTGTTCCTGTAATTGGTTCTCTGTATTCATGTGGGGATGCAGACAGAGGCGAGGAGACTTCAGGCAAAGCTGAGTCTTAATAAATGTCAGTCCACAGCCGGGTTACGGATAGACAGCTCACTGATGGGCTGTTTATAACAAGGTGCCACTTAATGCAGGGGGAGACGGGAGTTGAGGCAAGTTACGGAGATTAAGTGAGGGATTATATCAAGAGAGGGCGATGTATCTTGCCAACGAGAGAAGACTAGAAGATGAGAGAGGGACAGGGAAACAGAATTTCCTCAGCAGGTAGAGGGAGACAGGGGAAGACCTCCACTCATGCCCATTCATTCATAGCCTGAGGGGAATGATTGTTGAAACAGCAAGGTGTGTGTTTGGAGGTCACAGACCGGTAGCAATGTGTCGAGGTATATGCATCGACAAGCTTGTGATTTATGTGTGTTTGTGCGATGGTTCCCAACTGGCTACAGTTGCCAGGTGGTACACGAAATGTCAAGTAATTGACCAGTAAATTTAATACCGTGTAGGGAGCCCGTCAAACTGAGTCAGGTGTAACATATGAACATCACAGGTTGCAATCGAGAGTGCATGACAAATTGTTAGCAAGTAAGTAGAGCAGGTTAAATGGTAAGGAGAAAGAAATGGATGAACAGTTTGAATAGTTAGCTAAAAGTAATGGGTGAAAGTAATCTGCAAATTGACATAGTTGAGGAGGCTACCACTTTAAATTTAACAGTTTAAGTATCTGACTAAATTACTAATAAACAAGTGTCAGTTAGCTAAACGTTGAAATAGACAGTTGAAAAAATAAGTTAAAGTTATCAAACTAAGGTGGGCGACTGTAATCACAGCATATTGATAAGATAATAAATAAATAAATAAGGTAATCCTTTATTGATCCCACAGTAGAGACATTTGAACTCAATTACTAAATTCACCTGTTGGTTATGGGTCAACTCATGCATCACTCTTCACGTTTCTGAAGCTGTGTCACTCTGCTGGCACTTAATCTCCTTAAAATATATAAGGCTTTGTACGACTAAAGCAGTAAAGTAGTCTGCATTGATTAATATTGATCCTGAGCAGCCTGTGTTGTCCACAGCTGCTTTGTACTGTATGGAAAAGCCTCTTGAGGTCATTAATTCCCTGCAGCCCTGTGAAGGCAGCAGGACACCTACAGTATATTAATTAATCTGCAGACTGCGCTTCGGCTCTTTTCTCCCGTGTGTCATGAAACTTCTTCCCAACTTTGTTGGCAGTTTTTAAGTTAAAAATGCCTCAAGCTATTAATACTGTTGCATCAGATATATAATATATATATAAACACAAGTGAGTAAAAGTAAGACCGAAAAGCATTATATTGATATGATCATGTAAACGGCTTCAGGACCAGTAATTAAACAGTTGAAATAATAAGATAAAAGTTACCAAACAGGTGGATCGAAATAATGAATTAAGATTAAATAGTTTGCTCAAAGTTATGGATTCTAGCTAAAATAAAGTAATTGATACATTTTTAAGTAAGATGACAGCAGACTTGACAATAACAATCTAAACATCATCAATATAACTGTATAACAAATATAAATATACTGATGGGACCTGATGTGTTAGTGAAAATTCACACACATGCAATTCTTTTGGTTTTTTGTTTGGATGTGTGTGTGTACTCTTGACCGTGTTTCACGCAACCTCCCTTCTGACCGTGATTATAGGGTGTGTGTGTTTTTGGATGTGCAGACCTTTGCACCCATGCATGCTAATGTGCCCAAGCGTGTACAGTATATGTGCAGTGTGTGTGTGTGTTTGTATGTGTTAGTCCTGGCATGATTTCTGGAATGCATCCTGTCAGGCCTGCAGCCGGTGTCCTCCTCCCAGCTCCTGTCTCAGCACAAAACAAATCAAAATCCCTGTTTTGTTTCTGGTTTTGTCTTCCTTGTTCTTCTTTTGATTGTTGTCAAAGTTTCCACTGTCTCCCCCGGTGTGGCAGCACACACACTCCTCTCCTCTCTGCCATTATTTACTCCCCGCTGTTTTCAGAGTTTAGATAGAATGAGAGCATTATCAAAGGTCTCATGAAAACGCGATGAAATATTCAGACTGATGGAATGTTCTAGGCCAGTTCATTCCCAGGTGTTTTCTCCAAATCATTGAAATTAGAAACATTGAGTGACATGTTGGCTCCTTTACAAACTAATGAAGGCCCCTTACTGTACATGAAGGCTTTTCCATCATGTAATCACTTGTATGTCATATGTCTGATATTCTCCTCTCCTCTCCTCTCCTCTCCTCTCCTCTCCACTCCACTTCTCTTTTATATATTTGTGCGTGTTTGTGTGGGCTTTTCGCGTGCGCACACACATCTAGCTCTTGCTTATTTCCGTTATAAATACCAGAGGTGATTGGCAGTTTCTAGTGTTTGGATTTGACAGCTCTTATTTGTTGTAGTCGACAGGCTTTTAGTGAATGGCTGACATTTTAAGGTTCCAAGTCTGTCACTGTGCGATGGCTGCAGGGCGCTGTTGTGGATGTGGATACCAGCTCGTGGTGCCTCCCTTTCAGCGTCAGTGCACAGAGCATGTGTGGCGTCTACAGGCTGTTTTTCTGAACGACTCTGGGATCATAGGGTCATGGGAAGATTAAACATGGTCTGCTTTTTTGAACTATTGATTTTTACTTGTTGTTGTTGACGGGCACTTTACAGTTGTGTGTAAAGCTACTGGCCGTGGTATATTCTATAAGATTGACATGTAGCAGAGGGATACTGAGGATGGGTTAATTAAAAGAAAATGATTGAAGGTATTCATTAACCTTCAGGGCCAGTTGTTCATTGTTATAAATCCACTTTACTTTCAGTGACGAGAAGTTGTTCGGCTTCTCTGTTTAACTTTGTGAATAAAAGTCAAAGGTTCCAGACTCTCCATCATGTTAATCCTATGTGGTTAAACCCCAATGGATGATGCAGAGAGAATATAGTATTTTTTTACTGCCTTGAGCTTCCACAGACAACAAAATGTCACTTTCTCTCTATTGGAAAACTCTGGCTGTTACTAATGCTCTCTCCACCTACACTCAAAGTTAAATGCTGTTTGTTCATTTCTGTTCTCTGGGAGGTTGCGAAACATTCTGGGAAATACCAAAATAATTTCATCTGAAGCTCCATTTGGCTCTTCGGGGGCTTTTTGGTAATATCAGATGATCTGCATCACCAGATGAAGTTTGCCAGGTTTTACATTTCATTTTTTTCCTATGGTATGATTTGGTTAATTGGACCTTCAGGCAGGTTAAGGGAACATGGGTTTAATCTGAAAAGTATTAATATCAAAGTGTGGTATCTCCTGGAGAACATAGAAAAGCAGGTTGAGATTTGGTGGAATTCACTGAACTTTTATAAAATGTAAAACATTTAAAATCCCTATTTACTCACCATTAAAAATAACTATTAAAATTAGTTTGTAAAAATTACAGTTTTGATTGGTTCTACTTACGTCAGTAACTATGAAAGTAAGATAAATCTCACACAGGGGAAGATTTAAAAACACTTCGAAGGTTTAATATCAGTATTACTTGCAAATGAATCACAAATTGCACAAAATCCAGTCCAAATGCCATAAGGTACTGTACATACCCACACTCATCACAGCCTGGGAGCTAACTGGCTAAGGGAATACCCAGCCGCATGCCTGAGTATGAGAAATGCTGCTTCTAATAGATCATGACATTTTGAATGTTTTGGGGGTCATAATGTAATTACCTTATTATACGAACCCCTTCTTGTTTTTAAAGTGTACTTAGAGAACTTATTGGACATATATAATACAGTATACTACATTAAGTTTGGTCAGTGTGAGTAGAAAGACATTAGTCAAGCTTGGTATATTTTTTAGACCAATTTCATATCAGTTCTCTCCTCAGCTGAACCTTCGACCTGTCTTCAATTCCCTCCATCTGCTTTCCCCCTCGACAGTGAGTCATGTGGCTACAGACTCGGCTCACCTCAGCAGTGCTGATGACGTACAGACAGATGGACAGAGACACGACATAGAAAGAGGCGACAGGACACATGTAGAACTGACGCAGACAACAAAAATCTTAATCGAGGAGTTAAAAGAGTGTGTTTAGACAACACAGCTTCGTCAGAGAATCTGTTGTGACAGACGACTGAACAGCTCACAAATTGAATTACACTAAACATAACATAACTTAATGTCTCATTAAGATGTTCCTTTTACATATGAGTGACAGATACGTGGTTTCCCATCATTGTGAGCTTATTTTCATCTCTGATTCAAAAAGATAAGTCCGTGATGATGCGATGCCAGTTTATTTCACCCTGTTTTTGATAAAGATTACCTGGCAGTTTTATTTCTGCCGTCACCCGAGTGCTCGCTCAGTGACACCACTCCGCGTCCTCGTAAAAATAATCATAAACTATATTTTATTGAAATTTATTATGTAGCACTTTTCAAAACAGCAGTTAAAAAGTGCTTCACAGTTATTAATACAAAATGCATAAAAGTACACAGCATGAAAACGGCAAATGAAATGGAAATGGGCACTCAACAATAAAAAACACTATAATGACCAAAAACTGATTTCCAAAGCAACAAACTTGCCAACTTATACAAGTGGCTTTTTAAAAGATCAAAAAGTGGTTTACACTTAGCTCTGAGAGTGGGGGGAGGGAAGCCATCCCTTAATGTCAGAGTTAAAAAGCAAAAGCACTGTCCCCATCTTTGTTTTGAGACTGGTTCAAAACTAGAGAGCAGTGGGACAGACCATCTGAGTAATCATGTTGCAGAGTAAAGTGTTTATGTGTTTTTGTAAGTTTAGCTTGAAGCCTTGCCATGGAGGGCTTTAAACTGAAATCTTAGTAAATATAACCCCTGCTGATCGTCCTGCACTAAGATGGCACCAAGCAGAAAGCTCAGGCAGCCAGAGAGGCTTGTGAATGTAGGCTGGCACAAAGACGGAGAGGAGGACAGACTGACAGACTGACAGACATGCGTGTAATGTAAGCTGGCTGACAGACAGCAGCCACACATATACTGTGGTTGCTTGTAAGCTGAACAACAGGCAGACAAGAGTTCAAGCATGCAGACAAATTCATGAACCAGATTAGTCACTTTTTGTAGAGATGTGTGTACCCATGGCAACATAAGAGGGTAGCAGCCGTGGTTGCAGATTTTGTTTCAATTAAGAGGTGTCGTGATGCCAATGAAACAAAGACAAGTGTGTGTGTGAGTGCGTGTGCTTGTGTGTAGATTGCAGTAAAGCAGCCAAGAAGGGGAGGGTGTAATTGTTATGAGTGTGTATTGAGAGTAGGGGGTGAAGGGTTTGCCAAATACCCAGCATCTCAGCCTCTCGTGCGTTTCACCTCCTCTTTCTGTCTTTCACTGTCAAGATTTCTCCGTCGGGCAAAAGTCAACGATCAGGCAGCGGCGAGAGGAGCTCCATTCGGACAAACTCACTATAAGACTTACAAAGTGACACAGAGCCTTTCATATTCTCTCTCTGTGGAGCACTTGAGCTCGGAAAATTACACTCGCCCTCTCTTTGAGGCTGATTTAATACTGCGCTGCTCTGGTGTCATTTTGACAGAAGCAGAAAACACAGGATGATTCTCCCAAACCCGTGTAAAGTTTATTTATTCGTTTTAGGTGAGCAGGGGATTAACTGCATCTCAGTCTGACAACTCACATTTGAAATGTTTATTACAGCAGCAGCACATAGTCAATAGAGTTTGTCTTCTGGGCTCTGACCCCATCACTCGCCCAGACATGATTAAATAGAGTTAATGAGGAGTGATGTGTAAATATCTTTGGCCCCCTGTAGGAACCTGCAGGTGGATGCTGGGGTGGTGGAGGGGGCGGAATCGACAGGCAGCGTTACTTATGCACGGCAGCAGAGAGGCATTGACAAGAAGACCGCCAAATTGGGAGTGTGTGAAAGAACAGCAGTGTAGCTCGAATTTAATTTTAATTTTAAATACTCTGAACTGCCAGAATTCAGTGGATTCAATGCATGTACTGAAACCTTGAAACCAACCTGGAACCTGCCATTTGTGATGTCAAGTGGGTTTTATCCAGGTCAAAAAATCACATGCTTAACGCTTTGTGTAATAATCAATAGGATCTAGATCTGTTTTCTTTGTCTTTTTCTTTTAGAGACAAAATGTGAATGAGACATAATTTCTGTATAAAGTAACAAACTCAGCACCGAAGAAACACACTCGTCCACCACTGAGGGGACTTGGCTTTATTTCCCTCCTGTGATGTTCTAGATTGGCTGGATGCTCCTACAAACACACTTGACAGTGTTTGCCGGGCAGGAAGTTGATGAGGGTAAGCATGGCATAGTCTTCGCACCATCCGTCATACTGACATGAACCTGCCCATGCTGGGTGAGGCCCGTGATCAGACTGACAATATGCTCCATGAGATGTATACAGTCTTTCCAGTCATTGCATGGGACCACTGCATGGGCACAGCAGGGGTCCTGACAGCGTGGGCTTTGGCAATAACAAACAAACCTCTGTAATCATTGATGTGTTCATTCATTCATTCTGGACATTTTTTTTATCTCCTACTCCTGTATATTTACCAAAGCGCCCACATCATAGCAGTTTTCCTAATGGAGGGCTATTAACAGTCTGCTTCTTTCCTTCTGGACAAATGGCCGCCTCAGACTAAAAGAGGGAGTCAGCAGTGACTAGTAAAATATGATAATCTGCCACATGCAAGTAAGCAAAAACTTATTTATACAGGAACTTTGTGCACGGAAATTAAAATGTGCTTCACAGCCAGAAAAGTCAAAAGAGGGAGATATGAAAGAAGAGACAGTGAAGAGAGGAAGAATAAAAATATGCAGAATAAAGTGTACAACCCATAAAACACATACATACACTGTAAAACATTATTCCCCAGAAATGTGTTATTTTGTTGTTTTTTTTATGTTTTTTCTTTGACTAAAATTTATAACCATAGAATAAAAGATCCTAAATAAATTAATACAACAGGGAATTATAGGTTTTTATAAACAGTGTTATTTAATTGCTTAATGGTCTTGAGTCAAATTATATTGAATTCTATCTAAAAAATACAAAAAGTACACATCCTATTGCTGAATGGTTTGTATTTGTATTTGTATTTACAAAAAAACTCTGTAGAATAACTAACTAAACTGTAATTTGATGTTCAATTTTACCCCCAGTTCTTTTCACAGTGTATAATAATATTTTATAATAATAAAAATGACGGTTGTTTTTTGAATCCTTAAACGTTGACCTTCCCTGACCTGCTCAATGCAAACTTACAGACCAACTCGGAAACTTCTCTACGTTCCTCCAGGACACAAACTTTCACACAAGGTCACATCGTTTGACTGTATCTCGGCTGAAGATTGATTTGCGCTTGTTGTCGACACTTGAGCCTGATTTGCTTCACTTTGTGTCTGATATGGACTTTTTTCATGCATATTTTAAGCTTGCTTCACCCAGCAGGCAGTTTCACACAGACTCTAAAGGAGTGTTGTTCCATCTCTCTCCTTCCCTGCCTCACTGTGAGCTTATCGACAGCTTTGTTGTTGTATCAGGTTTGAAGTTAAATGTCTGGATATAAGACACATTCTTTGTGACAGTGGATTCTTTTTTAGTTTCAGCATTTGAGATGCTTTAGGTTGACTTTTCTTTCCTTTCAACTTTCTTGAGTTATCACAAATGTTTAATCTTTAAGCTCTTTTTTCTGTCACCGTGTTTCTCCTTTCCTCCGGCTTTAACGCTGCCTTTCATTTCTATCGTTTGTCTCTTTCTATTTCTCTCCTCCCCTCTTTGTTTTTGTCAATCTCCTGTGTCGTCTCCTGCTCTCGCTCCCTTTACTCATTCCTACTCTGCCTGTCTTTGCTTTTAATGCAGAGAAGTAAGAAATTCCGTTTTTGTGAAGCACTCAGCGGAACGAAAAGATTTCACTGCTTTGACAAGTGTTTCAAATCCAAACTTTGCTTTATTGCGCTGAAGCAAATAATTGATGAAAAGTGCCTTTTTGCATCCACAAAGATCCATTCACACACTTTCTTGTGGTATGAGAATACCACAGCTCGGTGCCGTACACCATGGCCTTATGTAAACTGACATTACTGACACCTGTAGCCACACGATGGGAGAAGAGCACTGCTCGTTGAATATGTTGTTTTGTTATCAATCGGAATTGCACAGAATGGTTCAGTCAAAAACAGAAAAACCTCTGAAAGCTTATAAAAGTGGTCTCCAGTAAACACCAGCGCTGCAGTTACAGGTTGTTAATCTATGACACCAGATGTTCCTGTCTGGGCTTCAGAGGGAGTGCACATGTTCGGGTTCACACCACTCTACTTGAAAGGTAGTTCATTATACTGCAACTTTGTCTTTGGAGTTTCTGCTGTGTCTAGTATCAAGCTGTGTAACTTTCTGAGATCTGGTACTGGTAATGTGGAAATGTCCCCACAAAGTTCAATGGGGCAAAACCATAGACTGTATGGACACGTCTCCAATTCCTGCTGTCGAAAATGTAGCTCAATCACCCTGGATACAGTTGCTGCCATCTTGGGTTGGTCAGTAGTGATGGTTGTGTGGAGCTGCGGTGTCGAGGTCCGGCCGATACACAGGCTCGACCAATCTGGAGTCAGTCTCTTCTGTCAGTCGTGACGTCTTCCTCTGTGTGGTGTGCTCTCAAAGAACCTTCCAGTCATTACTTCTAAGTAATGAACATTAGCTCATCCAGGGAATTATATCAGTGAGCTGGTTGGAAGGTACTTGTACGAAGAGCTGCAACAAACTATATTGTCCCACATTTGAGTAATGACGTATGTTTGAAAGATTTATTTATTTAACCATGTTATGTTTTGTTAGTTTATTCTGTCTCATTTTTGGACCTCCCTCTGTGTGTAGCCTATATTGTACTATAGTCTACTGTAGTTGAACATATGGAACAGCACATGCAAGTGAATTCATGATTATCTTCATGCTTTAATCCAGTTTTCTGTAGCCTGACACACAGGATTTTGGCTCTGAGATGGATAAGAAGTGTTATGTACATGCGTGTGTGTGCGTGTGTGTATGTGTGTGTGTCTGTGTGTGCGCGGACTGGTAGTATAGAGCTGTGATGATGAGGATGATGCATCCTATCCCCATTAGTGTTAGCCCAGATCTGTCAGAGCCTTGTTGGGTTACTGCCTGGCAAAATCTCAACCCTGAGGAACAATGGGATGGGCCAAACACATACATACACACACACACACAGACACACACACACACACACACACACACACACGCACAAACACTTGTGCATATGTTCCCAAGACAAAACGCTGTTTTTCTTTCTAACACACACACACACCCAGCAGTGCCTGGAAATTCTCCTCAAACACACACTGTCAGTTTAACATTCACATAAGCACGGACGCACACAAACAAACTTTCATCCTCTACGGTTGTGTAGCACTTCGGTTTGTATTCATCACTTTATTCTTGCTTGGTTTTGATTGACAACATATATTGAAGCTGCATTTTCAGTTGCCCCCTGTCTCACCTCTGTCTGGCCGGCCGCTCAGTGGGCGGACAAGTGTTTCTTTCTTTTTTTTCTCCGTGATCCCAGCTCGTTAAAGACCTTTAACGTAAATGACGTAGTTCTGCACCACTTGGTTTCTCTTCATTACTGTAGTAGTGTTTGTCACAGTGGAGATCGATAAACTACAGCGTGGTGTTCCACCCATAAATCAGATCAGAGGTGCTGGCATCGTTCATCATTTAACCTAAAACATTTCCTAACAATACTGGAGAATTATTCATCACCTTGTGGAACCACTTTAATGTACGTCTTCATTTCTGATCACTTGGTACCAGCCCTTAAATAAGTTGTTTTATTACCTGTTTTGCAGAAACTATCCTTGCAGCACTTTTTTTCTTCTCCTGCAGCTAAATTCAAGGCTGCCCTACTTCTCCTTGTGCTGTGGAGTCGCAGCTTTGACAAGAGATAACATTTTCCCTCTGCGCGCTCCTCCTATATTGACTCTTAACGTTGCTTCTAATTAATATCTCTGTTATTAATTTGCCGTGACACATGACCTCCTTCCACCCACCCACCCACGCATCCAACCAGCCAACCAGTTCGCTTCAAGCCCCGAAGCCCGATTTTAGTCTCCGAGCACGGAACTGCAGGGAGGAGAGCTGCAGACGCGACAGTATACATACGACTCGCAGCAGAGATTTTCCTTTTTTTTTGGTTGGTTATGTCTTTCTTTGTATCCGTCGTTCATTCACTGTTTCAACCTCTTCCTCCTGCCTTGTTCTGCCCTCCTCCTCCTCCTCCTCCTCCTCCTCCTCCTCACTCCTCAGCTCCAGGAGTTCAGCACTGTTATCAACAGTCACTTCCCGTCCTTATTCTGTGCTAAGCATTTCACATATTATACCTATTTGCTCAATGATGGGTGTTGATAAAGTGGATGGCCATTATGCCCGCTTTTGGGGCTTTTGTTCAGCCTTCATTTCTGACGGAGTGATGGCGATGATGATAATAATAGTCCAGAGATGGTTGCCCTTGGTTTCTTATGAGTTTTCTGCATAACCTCGCTTCCTCTTGATAGTTTCTGGGGCCTTTAGTCTTTTCAGAGAGAGAGAAAAAAGCACAAGGCTCCCAGGGGACGCTAAGTATAAGCACATATTGATACAGTATACAATGTCTTAGAAGAAACTGTCACTCATGTTGTCGTCACTTCACTGAAAACTGACAAATACAGGAGCAGTGTTCACGATTCTTCAGAAATCTTAAAATTGCTCCATTACATTGAATACATGAAGTATTTGCAGTATTTTCTCAATTTTCTTTACTCCTTTACACATATTGCATCTTATATAATCTCAGCAGATACAGAAAGTTGTTAGGGTTTATCTTTTTAATTTAACTTAGGAAAGGATAAAGAGGGGTCAAAAATCAACATACCATTGCAAATGACACAGACCCTATGTTGTGATGTCAGTGCTGAAACATTAAATCGTTCAGAATTATTTTCAGTGTTCATATTTCGATGTGTGCGGCTACAACTGATGCAGCAACTTTTTTTAAATGAATCCTAAACCCAAAGGAGAAGGAGTGACGAGTTTCCCCACCATGTGTGAGCGGACAATGACTTTGCCTTGTGTGTATTTTTACTCACCCTGATGGATAACACTTAGAGGATAGTGCATACTGGCCAGAGAGCAGCAATAATTAATGAGGGTTTTTATAGAAAGCACAAGAAGCCGACAGGATACGTCTCGGTCATGACTGTTACGCATGTGCTCTTAACGCTGAGTTTTTATCCTCAGCTCCGTCGCTCTCAGAAGTTAGTCTCTCATACACATCTCTGACTCTCTCTAAATGTACCTGTCTCTCTCTCGCTCTCTCTCCAGGTTCAGGAGAATGTCTTTGTTGAGTTTAACCACCAGGAGCTGCTTGAATTCTACAACAAGGTTAGTTTCTTTAGTGTGTGTGGTGTCAGCTTTAAGAGCAAATCAAATGTATATCGTTGTGTTTCTGCCATATTTCATTTCATCCTAATTAGCAGACATTTCCTGACAAGATACATCTGCCTGCGTCACTGCCTCATACTTATTATAATTATTTTTCTTTCAATGTCTGACTTTTCCTTTTTCATTTGTGTGTGTGTGTGTTTGTGCACTTGTTTTCCAAAAACATAACATTTTTTTCCTCTTCTTCAGCTTGAAATCGTACAAGGACAGTTGGATTCTTTGACTTGATGCCTGCTGCTCTTTGTAGGACACCCGCTTTCCAAACACACACACACACACACACACACACACACACACACACACACACACACACACACACACACACACACACACACACACACACACACACACACACACACACACACACACAGAGGTTGTTAGTGTTGTTGCTGACAGCGATGCCAGCTGTTTGAAGCCTAGAGATTTCAGTATTGCTCTAATTTATTAGAGAGAATGTCAAAATGGGTAGACAGGAGTCTCTTTCCCCTTTGAGCTCCATTCAATCCAGGTCTGTGTTCAAATGTTTTTGAAATGTAATGTCTTCGTCAAGGAGATGTTGGGGAAACGATTTGTCTGCACCCTGCCATAAGTAACAAAATGATTAATTGTTCTATAAATTAGTTGTATGAAGTTAAAGTGTGCCAATAGTCAGCGATGTAAAAAAAAAAAAACTGGTGTGAAAGACTTGAAACATAAATGAATTTTGTAACTCTGTGAATAACATTCTAATAAAATCTGAATTGGAGATGAAATCCATCCAAGCTGTTATTTAGTGAAGGCTCATTATTTCTCATTAAGACCAACCTGGACTGTTGGTTCACCAGATGGGCACAGTGGACCTCCAGAATGTGTGTGTGTGTGTGTTTATGTGTGTGTTTGTGTGTGTATATGGTTGCAGGGATATGTCCTTGTTCATGCAGCTGTTCTTTGTGTGTTTTTGTTTGTGTGTGAGTGCGTGTGTTTTTTTTTTTTTTATAGATTTAAAACCAAGTCAGATCCATTCATCCATCCATTATCTATACCGCTTATCGTTTATTGATTGCGGGCAAAAGGGGGTACACGCTGGACCGGTCGCCAGTGTATCGCAACATACAGCGACAAACAACCATCCACGCTCTCATACAGTCAACTATCCTAACCATGTACATGTCTTGGGACTGTGAGACGAAGCCAAAGAACACTCACACAAACTCAGGGAGAACATGCAAACTCCACACAGAACGGCTCTGGACCAAGAACTTTCCAGCAGCACGCTCCTCTGCTCCAAAATGGTCTTTACATTCCCTCTGTGCTGCTTGTTGGATGGTCAGATAGCGTCAGAAACCCTTCTTCTGTTGATGTACACGTAGTTTACAGCTACGGCCGAGGGCAGCTCTTTTCTCTTTGTGTTGAACCTCAGCAGGCGGGAGGCTGTGGGACACCCAACATGTTGAGAGGTCATAAACAAACGTAAATACACACTTCACCAATTAACAAAATCACTTCCACTTCCATGTTGTAACATGGATGGAGTCACCACTCACTTTACTATGGGAACCCAACACACAGCTGGCAACTTCACAGATACTAAAAATGTTCAAATGTTAAAGACTAAAAAGACACTGTTTATTATCCTCCTATGGAATGAATGACAGAGCAAAACTTATATGGAGATGTAAGCACCCACAAAACACACAATTGGACAAAAACATTACCACAAAACATACTGGTAAACACACTTAAAAATCTAGGAAAACTACCTCCAGAGTGTCTCACCTGTCTCGGAGAACAGTCCCAGCCGCCGTCTGAAGCACGACTGAGTATCTTTTTTACTCCAATTGACAATTTTTGCCACCATTTCCAAACGCCTGCAGCCAGAGGGAGCGGCGTGTTCCACAGCATGGAGAACAGATGGCGGGGCTTAGCAGAGATGGCCGCCTGGAAAACAAGAAGGGGGAAAAAACACTCACACACTGAGACTCACACTGAGATCCGGCAGAACACAGCACACCCAGTCCCAGTCAGAGCGATAGGGGGAGTGTGTGTGTGTGTGTGTGTGTCTGTGTGTCTGAGTTTGCGTACTTATGTCTGGTGAGCTGTGTCCCTGCGTGTACTTGTCAAAGCTGTTCGCACGCTCTGCTGTGTGTGATGAGGCAAACTTAGTTTGGCCGGACACTTGTGAACACTCACATCTGAGGAGCAGAGCATATAGTTCGGGGGGGGTTCTGTCCTTTTTCAGCTTAAACAAGTATCTAATGGACTTGCTATGTACCTCAGTATGTGGCTGCAGGGCTCACAGAGATTGGCCACAGATGACAGACTCTGAAAGTCGACCACTATGACACAGGCAAGCAAACAATTCAACCCAGTGTTAACAAACCAAAATAGTTTGGATTGATAACACAACTTTTTTCCTTAACTCCATGTTAAATGGGTGAAAACCCTCCTCCACAGGGTCTCATGATGTATTTAGGATTAGGGAACTTTTTTTTAAAGTGAGATGTATCCATGACAACACCTGCGATTGAGCCAAACAGATCATGCAAACACAGAAAAATCTGATAATTGCTTGGTCATAAAAACAAACAGTGGAATTCATTTGAAGCCTAGTGACATAATAAGTCAACTCAAAATCAATTTACTATCCCACCCGAGGGAAATCGTTTTGGGAAATCCGGACAGATACAAACGAACCATAATATATACAAGATTAAAAACAAATACCCGACAGACGACAAAGATGAGACAAAGTCCAGCGTGCAAGAAAAAGTGCGTTAGTGGCATCATTCCTGCAAACTCAGCATATTAATGGCGCCCAGACAAAGGGGAGTTTGACTTTTTGAATCCTGTGGGTAGGAACTCATATGTGTAGTGACTTGTGGGTTGTTCAGGGGCCCCCATTGGATGTGGCCAGTTTTATTTCAGCCCACACAGACAGGAATGTGAAATCTCTAGTGAGAGATGGTTGATGTGACAGCTAAGTGGTCACATCCCCATTGAAAAGCACTTACACTTCATCAGTAAGAGAACACATCTCCATCGAAAGGCACTTGGTAGCACGTTCAGTCTGTTTCTGGTCCGAGCCGCCGTGTTCAGTTCAGCACATACATGACATTAACATCTCACCACCTGATTGTTTACAACACACTGGGATTGTTTCTGTGGCTTTCATGGACTTTTAATGAGGAAGTGATTTGTTCAGAGACGAGAGGAATTCAGTGAAGTCCGAACGTGAACTCAACTCATCAAGATGTGTCTTTTTTCAGAGTGAGCAGTGACCTCATCTCGGACTTTTTAAATGTCGAGCTACACGTGCGTCTGTGTTCACAGTGCGTCAGTGTGGCCTCTTGTCTGTCCGTGTCGTGCCTGACAAAAACAATTTCCAAAAGTAAACGCAGACGCGATCGGGAGTGTCTTTCGTAACACGATGGACAGTCGGGAGTCACGGCAGCAGTACCGTGGAAGCTGCACAGACGACACCAGTTTGCTTTTATGAGGAACGACCCTTCACAACTGACGGGCGAGCTACGAGCAGCTAATAAAAAGTGAACAATGGCAGAAAGGCACTCACGATAAATCTGTGTCGCGTCAAGAACAATCTGTTTGCATGCCACGGCCTCTGATGTGTGCCTGGTCATTAAAATATTTAATACTGAGCTCTCCAGCGGAAAGTGCTGCTATAATAGGACACTTAACCGAACACAGATTTGACCTTTGTCTCCCACCCGGTGCACTCGGATTGATTTAAAGCACAGCCTCTCAATCACTGCACAACGCACTACTGAATCATTCCAAGTCAAAAAAGGTCAGTGGTATTAAAAAAATAAATAAAAATCAATGTCTTTGTTGACTTTTCTTTTCCGTACTTTAAGTGTCTCTTGAACAAATGTCGACAAAGTGGAAGCAGCCACGACTCCCGACTTGAGCAGATGAGTGGTTGTGTTACAGGTCATGATCAGAAAATACAAGTAACATTTTCAATACGGAAGAATTCGCCGGCAAGTGATGTGTAACAGCCTAAAGTGCTTTCTACAGTCAGTCACTCATTCTTCTTATCTCTTCAACACAAAACATATTACCATCTTTCAATATCTAGTGACGCTTTCCATTCAGATGATGTCTCTATGTGACAAATGTCTTCAGCAGCATAGAAAAAAAAGGAAAAAGACTGGATGAGAGGCAGATGTTCTTTATTTTCAAAATCCTCTCCCATCAGCACAACCATTAGCAGCAGAGCCCTGCCAGAGCTCCATAATGGGGCACATTCATTTTGGCATCTTTTAATGGATCTTTATGAGGAGAAGATGATATTTAAACATTTCAGTTGCTTTGGAAACACAGTCCAGGTTCTTTTGACAACTCTGTCCAGAAAGCTCTAGAAATGGTTCGGAGCTGCAGTCACAGGCGTTAGAAATACAAAGCTTGAAATAAATTAGTAATCCTTGTCGGCACAAGCTTCCTTTTGGGGTGTTATTCCCCTGTTGCCAATTTGCGACATATTTAAGGGATTTTGGATCGTCTGTCATCAAAGAGTTTTTGTGTTTTACTGCTTTAACCATCAGAAAAGATATATTAACATGATCCCAAATAAAAATGGCATGAATCAGAATTGAATTTTACTGGCAAATAGCAAAAAATAGTAGCTTAGAAGGGATCTATTATACTTCTCTGTATTTTCTCTCATAGATAAACAGTGTGTATATATTGTTGTCATGTGTCTATAAATGTGCCGAAGTTTTAAATAATGTGGTAAACACATTTTGTGGTTAATTTTTTCATTTTTTTAATATGTGAATTACGGTGGCTGAGAGAGCTCAATGCGCTGGAAATTAAGAAAACAACTTTATCAATTTGACGACACATTCGCTGCAAAAAGTCACAACACAAGCAAATAGGGAAAACAACAACAGAAATGTTTCCAGGGGACCAAAAAAAAGATGAACCTGACTCTAGTTCAATGCTTTGTGAAGTTATTGAAGTCTGCTACTCGTCAGTGGTGATGGAACTTCTCAAAGCATTGAACTACACTCAGGTTCATACATTTTTTTGCATCCCCTGGAAACATTTCCTTGTTTTGTTTCTGTCGTCAAATTGATGAATCTATTTGCATGTGTTTTATTAATTTGCAGTGCGTTGAGCTCTCTCAGCCACTGTAGTGAAAACTTTAATATAAAATTGAAATGAAACATGAATAAAAACGTTTTTTTTAAATAATAATCCAGTTTTCTTAGTTTAATGATCTGTTCTCATTAATGTTTTATTCTCTTATACTGTAATGTGACATCTTTCCTGTTCCCTTTCTGCCAGTTATGTAATATACATTTTTGATAATAAAGTTTATATATGTATAAAAAACAGAAATATGAATCAGCCAATAGCTGCAGCGCACGCGTTGAACTTTTGACCTCATGACCACTTCCTGTTAGCCGCAGCAGAGTTTTAGCATTAGCTCTTTCTTTTTTTTTTACTCCCTACAAACGTCGTCATGTGGAGACTCGGTGAAAAGCAGAGTGACTGTGGAGGTGAGACTCTGACACCGCCTCACCGAGCAGGAGGAGACCGGAGGGTGGAGGCGAGGAGGCGAGGAGGCGGCGGAGAAATACCTGCAGCTACTGAGGAAGCTAACACGGCTGGAGCTAGCAACAGGTTCACTATCAACTCCAAGATGGCGCTAGTCTGTGTCTGCGCAGTTTCTCTCCTCTGTGTCGTCTGATGGAAACTATCAAACTACCAGAAACCACAGAAAACCACTGATGTCTCCACAAGCAACCACGACGACACCCGGTGTTTTGTAATGGAGTCTTAATGGTAAGTGCTGGATGTTTTTTCTTCTGTTGCTCATTATGAATTTAAAGCTTTTGGTGGTTTCTCCCTCCTCACAGTCAGGAGGTCAGTTTGTTTATTTCAACAAGGAGGTGATGGTCTCCTGAGGGAGGTCACGGTTATTGTCAGAGGAAATATTACGGTTTTCACGGCTTAAAAGCTGTCCTATTTTTTTTCATGGTTATTTCAAATATTTCAAATACTATTCACTCAGCTGAGAATACATCTCCACCAAGGCCCAACAGCTCCCTTATAAAACAACATTTAAACTCAGGAAATCCTGATTTTCAATTGGATCTGTACCAAATTGTACACACTTTTAGATTTCATTCCACTGAATATCCTTCATCTTTTTTTCATTGAGATCCATGAATCTTTCCCTGAAATATCAAACCAAAATGTTGAACACGCTCCATATGGTAATGTTAAATTAAGTGAAAAAAAATATCTAGATCTAGCTTCTTCTTCTTCATGCCCCCCCCACCCCTTCACAAAATTTCGAGGGAATCTGTTGATTAGTTTTTTTGCTAAAATAAACCACACCAACAAACGCAGAGGAAAACGTAACATCGTGGGCGGAGGTAACTAAACTCTGCCGATTGTAGCATTAATGGGAAACCCTGAATGTCAGAGCACCCCCACTGAAAAGTTGAGTGACCCCAATTGGCATCTTAGTTATTTTCCAATACATACAACCTTTAAATAAAATAGAATAGGGGCATAAATAGAAACAATGTTTAATGCAGATTGTGATTGAAAGACTGAATCACACCATAAGCAGGTAATGGGGATAGTATTTACCAAACAGATGCGTCCTGCTGTCGTATTTTTCACTGCGGATGTCCGTGCTGTCCACTCTCATATTCTGAGTCTACGGAAGGATTTGAGGAGTTGCTATTTCCAATCGATTATACCCACAGCTCCACACAGATAAGAGGATGCGGTGGTGCTCGGAAAGTGCCGGCTGCCCCTTGCAGGCTTCTTCCAGCCAATCTGAAGAAATTGGGCTTTTTACCGAGGCTCGGGCAAATAGTGCCTGTTTCGGTCAGAGGGTCAACTGAGGGGTTGCATAACAGACAGCTTGAGAGGACTTTTAAAAGGAAACTGTGAATCATGGAAAAGTTACTGCAGTGGAGTCTTAGAATAAAACTACGGAGCTGAAAAATCAGCAAAATAGATCATCTTTAATGTAACTGTTTTATTGCAAATATTATTAAGTAATAAAACAATAGTAGCCCTGCAATGTCATGGTTTAAATTACAAGATACACCCACACTGTTATTTTATTAATGTGCAGATTGATCATTTTTCATAAAATCTATTCAAATCTTTGAAATTGTCATTTCAATCTTCTTCCTCTTCTTCTTGGTTCGGTTACGACCCGCCTGTCATTTCAGTTTTCTTCTTCTTTGTTCGGTTTACTGGCAAATGGCAACCGACATCAGGTTGCATTACCGCCTTTTAATGTGCTTTCTTCTTCTTTCTTCTTCCTGTCATTTCAGTCTTCTTCTTCGTTTAGGTTTTACAGCAGCTGGCATCCAAAGCGTTGCATTACTGCCCCAAACTCTCTGAAGGTCACATTTCTTCTTTCTTCTTGGCTCGGTTTATTGGCGGGGTTGCAACCAACGCCATGATGTCACCTCCTGTTGCTTTATTTATATCTGACTTCTTTAATCTCTGACTGTCACCTACTCTTCCTTTGATTCCTTGTCATACACACTTCTTATCATACACTGCGCCTCTAGAGCTACAGCTATACAACCTCACTGCATGCAAAACGATGTTCATACACGTTTTGTCTGAATTTAATAGCATGTCATATTTTTTTCTCTTGGCCACCTGTCGTTCTGCTGGCTTTCATCTTTCTTCTCCGATGTTAATTTCCAGCAGAATGGCCACATCAAATATTTAGCGCTGCTTTCTCTTTGCTTTCCTACCAGAATGACCTGCTGCTTTCAGCCTCGATAACCCACCTGTGGTCAGTCCCCACATAAACAACAGTTTTCCTTCAGTTCTAAAACTGTATTCTGTATGTATTCCTTCCTTTTTCTAAAACTCTGTTATTATCCTTGGTAGAGTTTCTGTCTTGCTGCAGGGCAGAGACAGGAAAAGTTATAACCCCAGTGTCTTCTCTGCTTGTTTATATGGAGGTTGCTCACATGAAATGAATTTTCTTCCATTTCACTGAATCGAACTGGGACACCCAGATTCCTCCTGAAACTTGCCTACTGTTCTCACCGCCTTATGATCCTTATAACGCTCTCCCACAATTTTTCCAAATTCACTATCTTCTCTTCCCAGCCGTGGGCCCCCACTTGACCCAGCCACCTGCGGTTCCTGCACAGATAAAGACACTTTACTCGCTGCTCCTTAAAGCTTCTTTTCTCATCTGTATCTTCAGGACCAAGGTGTTCCTCTGGACAAGGACTTATTATAACTCTTTCTGCCCCTGTCCCCTTCAGCCACACTGTCCCCTCTTCACACTGACGCTCTAAACTTTTGACACTGTGTTCACTGGAAATCATTCGAGGTTCAAAACTCCTGACATATGAAGTTTGGTTTTGTCAAGTTTGCTTTATGTACTTGTGATGTGATTATATCAGACATCTGCCAGTATTATAAATCCATTCCAATGAATACCAGTAAGTGTGTCACCAGCATTAGTCGTCATCTCATCAAGCAGAAGCCTGCTTCTAATTTTCTGAGGCGGTTTTGCTTTGTGCTGCAGCGTGTCTAAAATTAGCCCACGTCTTTGTTGTCACTGCCCAGGGACCCGCTTGTCCATCTACAGATCAGCAGAACTCTGAGCTCAAGCATATGTACGGTAGAAGTGGGATGAAGGAATGTTCAGTAGAACTAAAGCTTAGATAATTGATGATACTGTGATGGTAATTTATGCAACATATTGGGTCCATTCTCCTATAAGGTTGTTTTTTTCCCCAGTGGAATGCCTGAATGAACTGTTTTAGCCCATTAACTACAAATCATATACATTTTAAGCTACTGCCATCCATCACAAAATGTGAGTTTGTTGATTTGTTTATACCTCGCAGGTAGACATCGATTTTATTCATCAGAGAGTATGAAAATGAACTTGAAGAGACTGGAAAAGTTTGCTGAGGCGGCAGTGAGTGAGCAGGGAAGATGTGACCCCTTAGATCTGAGAGATTAATCCAATAAGTCTTGCATTGATTAGGAATTTTTATCAAGAAGTCAAACTCAGGAGACTGAAATTAATTATGAATACATTTTAATGTGGATCTGACGAGTTGTTTTCAAAACAGTCGCACATCTTAAATGTGTTAGGGCGCTGATGCACAGGGTCGCTCGTAGCAACCAACCAGTACTGGCAGAGTTTCATAGCAGTCGCAGTTAACTGACGTTGATCCATCAAACATTCTGTCAGATCTGTGACCAAGCAAATAACGGCAGACATCTTCTGTCTGTTATCGACTGGACTATTATCAGTGTGGAGTTTGTGGACTATTATCAATTGTCTATTTGATTACAGCTATTTTGTTATTGTGAATTTGTTCTTTTGTTTTTCTGCAGTTTCTTCAGTTTAGTGTGAACCAAGCTCGTCAAAATACATGCTCTCTATAACAACTATTATGTATTTCTCTTTTTTAACTCTTGGTCTTTTAAATATGGAAGACATAACCTACATAGACTGTAACATGGATAATGCACATTTACTTTAGTGTGAACATGTTGAGTTGGCTGGTGGTGGGTATACAAAGCAAACCTTTGCCACATCAGGGTTTTATTTAGTATATAATAAACATAATCTCTCTCTGAGATAGGTTTGTTTTACTCCTACCTGCACCAAGGGCAGGATAATATGCTGTGAAAAAGGCTCAACAGTAATGATCAGCATACAGAATACTGGTTAATGGGCCAAAGTATAAGTTGTGAAAGTTTTCTAACAAAGAGGCCTCGCACATGCACCATCTTCACACAGCCTCCTTTATTCAAAGGTCACACCACTGCTGCTTTTCTGCCGTCCCCATTGTTCGAAGGAGATACATCATTATCCCTTTCAAACCAACTTCCTGTCCTCCTCTCCCTCCCTCCTTTCATTCTTCAAAGTCTTTGCTTCTCCAAACCCTTCCAGTCATGACCAAGATGTCTTCCTAAAGCTCTCATCCTTCTCTGTCTCTCTCTGTTTCTGCTTCACGCTCTCTGCCTAGCTTGGATGCACTGTTGCCAGAATGAATAGGCATATTCATTCAACCCGAGCCTCTCTGTTGGTCCCCTGCCCTAGGTGGCAGCGCTGGGCACTCAGCCTAGTCTGGATCGGTCCAGTCTGGTCTCTGCTTCAGAGCCAATCAGGACTAACCAGGCCTTACCCATGATCCTCATTGTTTGCTTTCTCCTCATTCCCCAACATTGTTTCTGTGACTCATCTTTTCATCTTCCTGCCAAGATGCTCAGCCAGATGGGCAGACTTTCCAATAAACAAGTTGCAGTTTTGATCTTGCGTTTTGATATTATGGAGTTGACCTTGGCACAGGCAAAGCGTACATGTAACCTAAATGAAGGATTTGCTTCTGAGGCAAAGGGAATGTTTTATTTTTTCACTGTTTTGTCTCTGATGCCTTATATCTACTGGTTAGTCTGACATACTCTGCATCAGACTCTGATATTGAAGCCTTGATACTGCTGCTTGTCTGTTTGACATAATGTCGCTCTGTTCCACTTAATGGAGATTTATCTTTAGTTTCAGATTCTGTGTATGTTCAGAGTCTGTGTTGTTTTTGTAGGGTTGCATTTCACCCATTTTTCTTCTGCTGTTGTAATTTTTAATATGTTTACATGCCAAATGACATTTTGCACTCAGTCCCTATATTATCCAGCAATAATATTAGGAAAAAACAAACAAACAGATATTGTAATTTACTATTTATATTTACACAAAGCAGCTTTCACATCTAGTATTAAAATACACAACACAGTGCTGATACAGTTATAATTTATTGTTGGTGTTTTCAAGAATTATGCTTCACTTTACCACAAATAGGGATTTTAAAACCACACAAAAAGTTCCAAAATTTTAATGTGCTCTTCCCTGACCCACACCACATCCTTCCGCCAAGTTTCGTTGTAATCCATCTAAAAGTTTTTTTGTAATCTTGCTTACAATCGAACAAACATACCAACCAACAAACAAATGGACAGGGATGAAAACATAAACTCCTTGGCTGAGGTAATTAAGATAAGAATCATTTGTCAAAGTCAAGTCAGGTCTCCCAAAGCAGAACACTAACAATACTCTGATTTTAAGATGTTACTAGTTTTCAGTGTTTGTCAGTTGTCAAAGAAAAAACCCCTGTAACTTCACAAAGCAATGTCGTGATTCCATAATGTACCTTGTTACTTTGGTACTTATATTTCGGTAACAAGCTGGTTAGCAACAAATGCGAAAATTAGGAGATTGAGTTATTGGAAAGAAACACAATGTGCACAGGTGTGATCTGTTGCTAAAAACCTCCAAACTTTCTTTAGTTTATACTCTGTGTGCTGCTTTCATCACAGCCCTATACGCAGCACTTGAATATGTAAACATAATCTTATCTTCCCAGGCCTGCCCTGTGTACTTACAGTTGCTGCACTATGATTGGACAATCACTAATCAGGGGAGAGAGCTTTTAGGATAGGTCAGTTGATGGCAAATGTTTGTGTTTATAAAAATGCTTTTTGAAGAACTCGTGGCTTTATCTTTCACCACCATGAACACCACCACCTCCCTGCGGACGTTTGGTTTGTTCTGGTTCCACGCAGAGAGGTCAGGTTCTGAGCAGCCAGTGTCTGCTGAAGACGTCCCTCGAGTCTAGCTGGCACCGCCAAGACACGACAGCACTGTCAACACAAACTAGACTCTCTCTGTCTCCCTGGTCATTCTTTAACGGCCTCCTTTACTCCACTTGCTCTGCCCCTTTTCTCCCTGCTTGTTCTCCTCCTTCCTCACAAGCCTCATCGCCTTCTCTCTCGATGACATCACTCGTGTTGTTTGTTCTGTGTCGTGTTCTTTCTTTTTCACACTCTTGTTTCTCTCTCTGTTCTCAGCGAGTAGCTGTGGCAGATACCGTGGCGGTTGTGTCCTGGCTCATTGTCTGCAGTTCTGATCAATTCAGATTCATTATGATTGGTGCTTGTGTGTGATTCTAGGTCTGATGACAGAGAGCAGTCAATGGCTGTCGTTGCTGTTTAGGGTCATGTTGTGTTGCAGGGTATCGAGTGATGCCAGTAACATGCTGCCATGTTTCTGTCCTATTTCCCTGCTGTTGGCTTTGCTGTTATTGCTGTTGTAAAGTGTTTATTGTATTCCTTAGTGTATAACTTAACATGTTGTGTTTATAGATGGTGACTAAGACTTTGAGAATTGCTCTGGTTCAAGAAGAAACGTTTCCATTCTTTTCCTCGATTGGCGTTTCAGGAAATCCCTTTCAAGAGAGTTTTAACCCTGGAACCCGGCCGATCTGTTGCAAGATGAATCGTGACCATAAAGCATTTCATTTAGAGCCAAAAAAGGAATATTGCAAATTGGAAAATGGGCAAATGACTTCCAGCAAACTTCTTGTTGAATTTAACCTTGTAATGATTTTCATCTTTGGACTCTTTTCCTCACCTCTAAAAAAAAACTACATGTTCGAGAGGGAAATCAATGTTGCTCTGTGGAACACGTATGTAACGCTGAATGATCCGATTGTAGCCGACATTATTTTTGCACATCTCCGTGGTAACAGCGAGCTTCACCGATCAGAAATGTCGCTATTTCACCTGAGGATTCTAGGCAGTGTAGTACTTCTTCTTGAGATGGCAAATAAAACATGTTTATCTTATAAAGCTGTTTATCAGATGGACTTGTGGCTTCTAAACATGGGCATATAACATAATTTCACAATCTCATAGGTTGTGGTAAGTCTACCTTGGATTGTATTACAATCTCTATATCGCTGCCGTTCTGTGCTTGTGCTTGGTGTTCCGACACTTGCTGTGGCCTTTCCCTGACTTTGCTTTTGCTGTCACCGTGTTTTGCTGGAGATGTTGTTTTTGTTGCTGTTTTGGTTGCTGTGCCGGTTGAAGCATGCCACCTCCCTGCCCTATGATGTCCTGGGCAAGGTGGCACTGGGTGTGTGTTTGCAGGGCGTCTGCAGCAGCGGTGTGCTGCGTAAACAGTCTCAACACAGATGGTGCAGCGTGTTTCCACACATGGCAGGTTCACAGCCCGGGGAGCTCATCATCCTCTTCTTGCGTTCCTCCTTCCCACACTCGCTTTTCTCTCCTTCTCTTGTGTCTGTCAATGTCTGTCACTTTCTATGTTTCTTCCTGTCTTCTGCACCTTCTGGTCCTGTCTCTGTTGGTCCGCCCTGCTGTCTGTCTCTGTCTGTCTGCCTGTGTCTCTGTCTCTGTACGCTACCTCTCTGTCTATGTGTTTGTTTGCTGTCCGGATGCTGCTCACCTGTCTGCAGACCATCACACTTTAAGAAGAATTCAGGTTTAGTAGAACTTGGATATTACTTCCACAATTTCAAATTGTTAACACTGTAGTTGTGTTAACGATTGTAGAGTTGTGTAGTTGAAGATCAGGAAAGGAACAGAGCAATAACACTTCATCTGGCGGTAAAAGCAACTGTTGCAACCAAAATGTTTTTACTGTAATAAGCATTGTACTGCATTGTGCGTCGTGTTTGCACAAAAGACTTGAACTAACAACTTGTTTCTACTGTATGTAGTAACAATGTCTCCTCAACTGTCTTGACTCATGTTGTTAAGTGGAAATCATTCTCCAGTTGTTTTTTTTCTCTTTTACCTTTAATGCACACAAACATGGGAAGAAAAGTCAAGCTGCTATTTTAGAAGATTGGTTTGAAATGCAGCTATGAACAAGTGATCAGTCGAGTATATGTATACCCAGCAGATGCGAAGCCCTCTCTGCCTTCATTGGTTTTCCTGCTCTTCTTTTTCCTTTGGTCTGCTTGTCGACAGAAATTCAATCAGAAATTGGAAAAACTGGAAGCTTGTTTGCTTTTGCAGCTCATTCGACCTGAACTCCATCAATTTCAGGGCAGCTGCTTCTTATCCCCTTTCTATATCGTTTTCACTTGTTTATATTTCATTACATTTTGCATATTCAAATACTGCTCACATGAAACTCAAATGTTATTTATAATTAAGTGAATGTCTATGCATCAAGGTTGAGCTGTTATTTTTGATATACCCAACCAACAACAGCTTTCAATCTACTGCTGGATTTTCCCAGATATGTCCAAAAAGTGTTTTTATTTTTATCGATGGTACTTTAAAGCAGACCAGTGCTACTTTTTATTTTCTTGCAATAGAGGAGTGAAATGGGGGGATGGAGAAAGAGGGTGGGAAGATGTGAGAGGAGGAGGAGGAGGATGAGGAGGATGAAAAGAAGGAAAGTAGGACAGAGAGATGACTGACTGTTCCAGCCTCCTGGGTATAGTATGGAGCTGTATAGCTGGTCTTGCGTTGGACCTGATGGGGAAGTTCAGCCGCTCAGTTCACTGAACAAGATGTGTTACAAGCCAATTCAGCCAATTCAGCACAGGTGACCCGCAGTTGCAGAGAGGGAATTCAATTTTCTGCCAAGAGACGACTTCTTCTCCAGTAGAAAACTGCTAAGTCTCATTAGATGCTGTAGAGGGATCTTTAATGATGTTGTTTACTCTTCAATTACAAGACAAAAGGAAACATAAACATTAAACCATTTAGAAGCAAGAAAGAGACTAACACAAAAGAAACAGCTTGTGATATATGTCATATTGTTACATGTGTCTGTTTGTCTCAAGTCATAAATGCATATGACCTTGTTTTTTTTTTTAACTATAACTATATCAAGATAAATGTTTATACATAAACATCAAATATGTCAGTTAACAGCTTAATCAATAAAACATGTCATGAATTGTTGCCTCACTTTCTATGTGATGAGTTTATACAGTCAATGACATTTTAATATATTAATAAATGCACTAAAATTGATAAACTTGATTTCTCTTAACATCATTATTTTAATGGAGCAAAAATCTTTTTTTCGTTGAGTTGAAGTCAATGTGATTGAAAACAGTTTCAGGCTTGATCACCTTCTTAAGGCAACATACTGTAAATAGGAGATGACAGACCAGAGGTCAGGACTCGGAGCAACAACAGGGAACAATTCACTTCCTGACCTGTCAGTCCAGATCTGTGGTCAGTAATACTTCACCTCCCAAATTCTAGATTTCTTTTTCTTTTCCAGCAGTGATATTAAACAGAGGTAGCGGTAGAGAGTGTCCAGGGACCGGATTACTATTGTCTCGACCACAATAATAATGCAAAGCTACACGTCTTTATTTGTTCCTCCCAATTCATAGAGTTTTGTTTTCCTTGTGCCTGCATTTGTTGAAAATGTAGTAATATTGAATTCCGTCTCCAGTGCTTGTCTAATGTTATTATATTGAGTAAAGCAGAAGGGATATAAAACAGAAGTATGACAGGAGAAGCTTTTTTACAAGATTAAGATCCTTATAAAACATTGAAGTGTTATGATGTAGTTTTGAGTCGAGGAAAAGAGGAAAATACAGGATGTTATAATACACAAGAGCCAGTCAGGTCATATCCACCTGATGTGTCCTACCGAGATTGAACCTTGAATCAGTACAGTTGGTTCTTTGGTGTTTGGCTTCTGGTTGAGATGTATATGAAGAGGTTATTCTGTAGACAGTACTTTATACTGTAGATAGTGTTTTTACCGCAACTGTCACTATGTCAATTTAAAGCAAAGTAAAGGATGCAGAAAGAAACTGCACTCTCCATTAAATATTTAAAATTATAGTAAATATTTGATTTCCTTTACTAGAAACATTCAAACACACATTAACCTTCTTGTGAATAGTTGAGCAACAGACATGTGCCTCTATAAAAGAGACGGGGTGGGTTTCGTTGTTGAATTGATTTATTCAAAGTGTCCAGTGTTCCTTCGAGTGTCTCTGTTGTGAAAGTGCTGCTCATCAGCAGACGATCCCATCTTCCATAATGTCTCTAATTGGATTGAAGTGCGTTGAAAGTCAAAGAGGAAAAACGTGTTTACAGTGTGTGTATCCTAATTTAACATGTCCCCAGTTCAATTAGGGCTTTTGGATTGGTGGGTTTTAAAAGAGAACTCCACAGATTTAGATGTAAAACATTGTCTGATCCATCCATTATTTATACTACTTATCCTTTAAGTCTGGGGTGTGTGTGTGTGTGTGTGTGTGTGTGTGTGTGTGTGCCAGTGTATTGCAGGGTCATACAGAGACAAACAACCATTCACTCTCATATTAACACCTAAGGTCAATTGAGATTCTCCAATAATCCCCAATCTAACCAGATGCCTGAAGAAAAAATCCAGGATTCGAACCAACATCTTCCTTGCTAATAGGCGACAGTGCTAAACACTTTTCTTACATTTATCCCATTTGTTGTTCATCCCTATCCATAGTTTCCTGAATGTGCTTGTTTTACATGGGACTGAAATAAAACCCTAAACTACATCTGTTCATACGTAGCTCAAAGAAAGTATTTCTTGTTATTGCAGAATGTAAATCATATCTGAATAACAATTACAAGGGCATACTTCATGTAAGAGCTACGAAACCTAGCATACACCTTCTTAATCTTAGTCAAACACTCTCCAGACCTTTTCAACACGTCTCCAAATTGTACCGACGCCAAATGCTTCACTCACTTGTGAAACACTGGAAACTACACTGAAGGATTTTGATGCCCATAAACCTGCTGCTGTTTTTTTGTTCTCTTTTCTGGGTGAGTTCCGCTGCGTGGTGTGTGTCTGTTGCATCTCTGCTGTATATTTATGTGTGTGTAAGAGAGAATGAGAGAGTGCGGCCCTGGCTATCTCCTGCTAACCTCATTCATGTTTCATTCAGCCCTAAAATTAGGACGGTTGCATCCAATCTTTAAACTCGAGAGAGGGAGAAAAAGAGGAGAAGAGGAACATTTCATTCTTGGGACCTTCCCTAATCCCTTTGACTGCTCTCTTCACCGCGCTGCTACACACACAGACACACACAAACACACACCACATGGGCTGGCTCTCCTGATCACGCTGCCCCCCTCACATCCACATTATTACACAGCAGCTAATCCTGTTTCCCAAATCCCAGCACCTTGGACTTGGCTGAGAAAATCCCATTGGTGCTGCACATTTCTTCATACTCTTTAGCATACAGGAATCCGCTGTCCTCCAGACTGCTTTTGTCTCCTTCCAGCCTGCCTTCACCATGTTTTTCCTTGTAAGTCACCCTCTAAATCCCTGCACCCTATCCAGTCTCAACAGTGTCGCAAGTTTATTATTGCACGCATTGTATTGAAGAATATCTCAGACAGATACAAAAACAAACAGACAAAAGGGGAAACTCACCATCCTTCTCTCTGCCCGCCCGCCCGCTTGTCTGTTGTTTTGCTGTAACTAACTTAGTGGTTTATTTATTGCTCTGTTTGTTTATTGATGGTCTTTTGGTTAAGAATTCATGAGGCTGTATTCCTTGCAGAGAAACTCGAGTGTTTGTTACTAAGAGAAACGAGAGGATGGGCTGTCACATCGCCTCCATTCAATCTGTACGACTCACTTCATAATTAATTGTGTGACGTTTGTGCTCGTGAGGGTTTGCTCATGTCAGCGTGCGTGTGTGTATGTTCTCAGGACTGCATGTCTTTGCAAATGTCAAAGAACAAACATGCTTCTCTCCGCAGCCAGATGATGCTTACTTCTTCGTTTGCAGCGAGGCAGCTGCTCCAAGACTCCTCTGCCAGCTTCATGGATTAAGTTGTGTGCGTGTGTGTGTGTGTGTGTGTTTGTGTGTGTGTTTGTGTGTGTGTGTTTATGTAAGTGCGTGACGGAGACTCTATTCTCATGCTCATCTGAATACCTGTAAATGCTTTAGTAGCATTGTGGGATTTCAGTAATATTTCATGTTTTGTTGTTCACTTGCAATTAAGCATCTGTCTCTTAGTGTACGTCTGCTTGTTATTGCCTGGGTTTTTATATTGTGTGTACGTGTGTGTGTGTGTGCGTGTGTTTTAGAGAGAGAGAGGGAGGCTCCTGCGGGCACTCTGAGGGCGCAGACTTGTCACAAACACTTAAACATATAATAAGTTTATTATCCAATAAGATCAAAATTTGATCAGTCCTCAATCAAACTCCCAGTACAACAGCGAACATTCAGAAACCCATATGTGAGTAAAGTTGTGTTACTGGGATTAGAAACTAATGTAATGACTGAATGTCCCTCACACTACTCCTCACTGAACTACCACTGCCCAACACTGCTGGCAAACAGTCAATTCTGATTAAAAGCGATTTTCCAGCTTTCTATCACAGTGCTAGTACTTCATAAACTTAGTAAACAAAAACAGCCATAAGTTGCATTATAGTGCAAAAATATCAAACAACACATTATTTCCACAATGGACCTTTGAACTCAATAAATATTTAGTGTCTTTCCATATTGGAAAGAGTTTATCTTTCATTGCAATATCTTTGATGGATATCCACTGTGTTTTATTTTTACCTCCTAAAATTCGGAAAAGTTAAAGACGGGTGTCTGCAGTGGAAAGTGTTCAGCACTGTTTCCTCACAGCAAGAAGGTTTTGGGGCTTCAACCTATCTTTGGGGAGTTTGCATGTTCTCCTGTGTCTGCATGAGGTTTCTACAGGTACTCCGGCTTCCTCTCAGTCTAAAGACAAGCAGCTCAGGTTAATCTGGGATTCTAAATTGCTTGTAGGTGTGAATATGAGTGTGAATGATTGTTTTTCTCTGTACGTGGTGACCTGTCCAGGGTGCACTCTGCCTCTCACCCAAAGTTGGCTGGGATTGGCTGCAGCTCCCCTCATGAGCCTCAAAGAATATGAATAATGGATGGATGGATATCGCATAAAGATGGACACGACAGACAGACATACAGACAGATATTATTAGCCATAGTATTGTTGAGACAAAAACACCCACATGAAGAGGCTTTAGAATAACAACTTGTTGATCCTGAAACATTAATGAATTGGGTGCTTGGCAGCTATAATGGAGGCTCAGAAACCTCACTGATAACTGCTGGTAAATTGAGGAAGACAAATGGCCTTTTGAACTAAATTATATCAAGTAGAATTCACCACTCCGTCAGATCAGAAGCAACACTCGCTGGTGTCAGCTATAATCAAGTCATCACTTCCTTTGCATTTAGTCGTTCCAGATTTATCACACGACTCACTGGTCTGAAGTCCTGTTTGTGTGTGTGTTTGTCTCAATCAAATATGAGGAAGAAGGATTCTCAGAGCTTCGCCCTATCCATCAGAGCCACAGTTCTGTGGTCGTCTGCACAGACTTGTCTCAATATTTAAATGATCATTAACTATGTGCGAGACGGTAAAAGCTGCTCCGCACTTGTTGTAAATGAGCTTGTCTCTGAGGAGTAAACACATCTCGGTCTCGCTCTGCATCCGTGTGCGCGCACATGCCTGTGTGTCTGTGAAGTGTGTGTGTGCGTCTGATCGAGTGTTTCAGACAGTGCTATTTGTTCTCTCAGGCTGAACAGATGCGTGGCGTGAAAGTAATACAGGGTTCATGATGTTGAAAAACACTTTGCACCATGCATGATTACCATTTATTCAAACAGTGTGAACTACTGTAATTTTGTGATCCAACGACTAATGTGCAGCATGTGCAGGAGCCATGTGTGAGAGCTGAAGGGCACGCATGCTGATGTGTGCCGGTGTACAAAATGTTTTAGCCTCTGCTCCCAGCTGGTAATTATGTGGAGAAGCTTCTTAGCGTGCAATATCAATCTGTTCACACATGCATGCACATGTGTCTTTACATTAATTATTGTAAACGCTAACACTTTTGATCTCTAAGACGGCACCATACTACGCAAGCAACCATTGTTCTAATACAATTATCCAATCATCAAAATGTATCCACATCAATTACTTTGTTTGGCTCTAGCTTGAGTCAATTGTCAGGTCAATTGAGTTTGTAATTTTCCAGCCGTAGATTTAATCTCTTGAACACAATATTACTATTAGCATTTGATATCCTGTTGATGGTGTCACAGACTGGAATGCTGATTTACTCAAGAGGCCTCTACAGTTAATTTGTTTTTCTGGCACTCATTTTGAGTGAGGTTATTAAGTTCCTTCTTTATATAACTTGTTTGTTTGAGTTGCTACTTTATGTTTTCCTGATGAGATCGAGTTAAATCTTTGCCCTGTCTTAAGATTAATGTTACATACAAAGTTACCACAAATCGGAGTGGGAGTGTAAATTAATGGTTCTTTAAAAAACCTGTGGAATCGCTCTAGTTGATTGCCTCTGCCGTCAGAGGCGACACGGCTGCAGAGGCTACAAGGTATTCTTATGGGGCAACTGCGACAGACAGTGTTGCAGGAATAAAGTGGAAACAAGAGTTAATAGAGGTGATATCAATCGATAAACTCTGTTGCTTAACCACTTAAGGATTAAAACCTATGTCCTGTTGGAAAAACAAACAGCTTTGCATTTCTGAAATTATTCCTGTTCATATGGACATTTGACTGGACTCTAAAAGTTTCTCGTTTTAATCAATTGACAAAATCCGTATGGACTAACTTTCTAACTTTCTGAAGGCAAAAGTAAACAAATCTTTTTTCTCCCAGTATGATATATTTCCTGTTTTGACGGAAGCGGGCGGCCTCATGCTTTCTGTGTACAATTTAAAGATGTACAGTATACTCTCGAGTACTGCGGGTTTGATTCCAGCTCACAGACTTTGTTTCATGTTTCCCTCTTCCCGTCCTCCCTGTCACTTTCCCCCGTCCTAAAGTGTTAAAGCAGAGATGTCTCAAAATAGTCTGTCTCCCTTGCCCCGTAAAATCCATTCAGCTTATCTGCTGCATGTAAATCATCCCATTTCTCCTTTATATGTAGGATGCGCTTCTTGTGTTGAAGGGTTTGTGTTTTCCTTATAGAAAAAAATGTCAACATGGAGGAGTCAAACAGGAGTCAGAGCCCTATGTTTTATTCATTGCTGTACGGCCATATTTCTACTTATATTGCTGTTGTTTTGAGAGAGGAGTTTAGAGTGAAGTCCATGCCAATCAGTCCCTACTCCTTCACCATCTGCTGGTTTGGTGATTGGAGGATACTCGGAGGGTCCCCGGGGAGCAGGGGCCCTCTCAGGGCTGCAGGCCTGCCTGGGAGGCACCCTCACCAGACAGAGGCACCAGACAGCCTCCTCAGGCTACTGCGTGACCTGTTACACACCACGGGCCACTCAGGCATTGTCATTTACAAGAATCATTTTGGAAAGTGGCTTGAAATTTCACTAAAAGCACTTGTGGTTTTAATGTTTGTCAATCATATTGAATAATATCAAGCATAATATGGACATTAATATTCAGTCTCTTTTAAAGTCAGTCTTGCCTGGGGACGTATGATTGGTTTTCAAAAGGGGAAAAGTTAAACAACAACACAAAATAACATTACATTAACATTGGTTACTGCGCTTTTCTTAATAATAGTTTTATTTCTAACAAAATTTTTTAATTCTCTCTAAACCTCTGTATTTCGACCTTGTATTAATAAAACCTTGTATATGGACTCTATAGATGTCTGATTATTTTTAAATCTTTATTATAAAGAGAACTGTGTTACAATCAAAATTACAAACAAAAAAGTCCTTCAATCTGAACTACCAGATAGGTCATTTTCCCCTAACCGCTTAAAATGACCCAAATGTGCGTCTCCTGAAATATTAGCTATACTGACCCAGACATAGCAGTACTGGGGATCTAGCGAGGATCGTATTAATTGGGTATAAACTTGTGCACATGACCATAATAGTCTATTTTTACCTTACTTTCCACCAGCTGTGACACCTGATTCTGCAAGCAATATTTGATTTATTCTTTGGTTCAACATCATCCCTGTTACACTGACTCAAGATAATGAAATGTGGTAGCCTAATGAAGTGAGCATGAAGTCTAAAGTAAATGAATATCTAAGTTAACATGGGAATTTATGTCTCGTCATTTGGGAAAAAACGTGTTCAGGTTTTGTCATTTTATTTGTGATAGACACAAATTAAGACATATTTTGTCACAGATCGGATTCTTAATGAAACAGAAGAAAGGTAAGAACATGTGTGTGATTCAACAATTGTCAAATCAATGTCACATCTGCTGTGACTGCTGTGGTCACATGCTCATGTTTGTTTAACATGATTCCCAGCTGATGTGTAACACTCATCCGTCAGACTGTTTGTCGCTGTTACAATAATAAACACAGTGGTGGCGTGCCAAACCTTCATTGTCATGGCTACAATGACAAACACAAGGCTAAGGTTGTGAAACGGTCATGGTTAAAAGAAACAATGATGACAGTTGGTTTCAATCAGGACACAAAGAGTCGCATTCTGTGAGAGTTGCCTCCCGTTTCATCCATCCTCCTCCTCATGTAGACTATACAACAACAACTTCCTCCTCTGCTCGCGTCATAAATACTTCACCTACTAGAGGTCGCCTATAAAATTGACATTGACATTGACAACATGTTGCTGAAAAGCCCCCACCCATAGATCGACCATTTTATCTCAAAGTTGTGTCCCTGCTTTTGTGTTTCTCCATATGTTGATATGCGTTTCTTCTTTATCTTTATCTGAACCTCACTTTATCCTGACCACTAGGGCAGTTGTTGTTAGAAAGGCAACCACGATCCAATGGAGGAGCTTACTTTGACATAAGAGCAGGTGTATTTTTTATCTGAGTGTTCTTGGCAAAATGTTTGTGATTATGAGTAAGAGTGAAAGATCTGGGATACGAGGGTTACACGATTATGATCTGGCGTTCCTTAACTTCAAACTGCATCATGCATTGTGGACCAGCTGCAGTTCGGCATTAGCCAAAATGGAGTTTGTCAATGAATGAGAAAAGATTGTCAGAGATGAAGTGCGCCTGTTATTTTGGCCAACTGACAAAAAGGTCCCTGCTAAAGATAAAACCAAATCTACTTGATGGAAGACGATTTAAATTAATGTATCAACAATTTTATCGACTCTTTTGCTGGGATTACAAGGGAAAAATATTCAGAAGTATATTAAATATTAAAAACAAAAAATCACTGACACTATAAAAGTGAGGGGGATTGGATAGATTTTTCCATTCCTATTGGAAATTGCACTCTTGCTCTTGTTCCCTGCAACTTGTTCAGTTCAATGCGATTTTAATTCACTTCAGCTCAATGCAGTTGAGATTTTGGAAAAAGGTGAGTATGTTCCTCTCAAATCTCTTTTAAGCTTTAACCCAGATTCCATTAACACGTTTTGTTTTCTGTGCGAGAGCTATAGAATAAGATTTCTTCTATTTTGATATGAGTAGGACTGACTGTAAAATACTTTCTCTCTCTCTCTGCACACTTTGAGCAATTTCATGAAGTGGTTTTTTTATATATTAGCAATAAAACATGTTCCATTTCAGTAAATCTGTTAATAAATCCAATAAAGATGAATTTAATGCCACATGAAGTCGCATTGTGCCACGATTACCCACAAAGAGTGTATGAGTGTCATGTTTGATAAATGGAGACTCTCGGTGTAAATTCATTATGTGAGGTGAGATATACTGCCTGTGCTGTAATATTAGAATATAAGATTACAGCAGGGTGACCAGCAAGGTCTAAGCTAATGTACATGTGCGCCTTAGTGTCTGTAATTTTGTGTGTCTGTTCCATTAACGTGCTCTGATGGTCTCACAGTAACTCAGCTTTTCTCTTACGCTCTGGATAGATGTGTTTGTGTGTGTGTGTATGTGTGTGGCTTTCCTCATGCCGGCCTTCTCCCTACTATCAGCCAGGAAGAGACTTAACATCTGGAGAGGGACCCAGGTACGCTGTGATAAAAGCCTCTGAGGGGAGAGAGCATAACAGAGAGAGGTAGCTAACTCAAGGTGTGCACGTACGCGTGCGCGTGCGTGCACCCGACCAAATTGCAAAGGGTTTTGTGTGTGTTCCTGTGTGTGTGGGGGAGGGTGAATTTGTACCACCACACAGATATAGATACACAGATACACGGGAGGAGGGCAAACGAGAGGGAGGTGAATGAGAGAAAGAAATGCATCTCGCTATGAGTGGTCTGCTGGAAGCGAAGTGGTAACCCCCAGCGCCGTCAGCATATTAAATGGACGAAGGCCAGCAGGCATAAAAATGGTTGGACAAGATGAAAGGCAGGGGATGGAGGGGTGGAATGAAAGGAGAAGAAGAAGGAGGAGAGGAGAAGGTGAGCAGGAGACAGCCAAGAACAGCTGGGGAAAATGGGAGGGATGGAGAGAGAGGAGATGACCCCTGGGGAGCCTCATCTCCCACATCAATTATGAAAGAAGTGAATGTGTGTGTGTGTGGGAGAGGGAGAGGGAGCAAGAAAACACTCTTACAGCTGGAAAACAGCTCAACAAACGCAGCGGTCATGTCCCTCTCTCCCTTTTCACACACAAACACTGATCGACTTCCGCTCAGCATGAAGCTCATTCTCAGGAAATTACTTTGAATTTCAGCATAAAAACAGAACACATGAAATAAATAAAGACATATTCATATCCTTGACCTGAATGAATACCCAAAGGAGAAAAATCACATATAAACGTCCTTGATTTAGATTTATAGGGAAAAGTAGTTTCTGCCTGTTGACTCCATAAGCTAATTATCTTGTTTATTATAAAACTTGATTATTATTACTGAGATAATAATTGTTGACATGTATTCCATTAGTATATGTCAGTACTTATGTCAGCGTTTGTCATTGTACCGTATATTGTATCTGGCAACTGTAGTTACTAGTTACTTTTCAGAGTAAGATTTCCCTGGAATGAATTCACAAAATATAATGCGCTTATAATGCACAAGTTTTTGTACAAGGTTAAATTAAAATACATACAGTTGGCCAAAAATACAAATATCTGAATTTAAACAAATCCGTATACATATAAATATTAAGGTAAATGGTTGGATAGATAGACATAGATATATAGATGTAGTATAGGTCAAATGTGTAGTAGATTGAAATCCATTACATGGCGTGAAGTCAAATGATGGCTTTTCATTTGCGTTCAGCTTCTTGCATAAATATCAGGCCTTGATGTCATCCCTCATGTGGCTCCACTTATTCCGCCCTGTTACTGGGAGCCGAGCTTTTAGCACAGCAGTGAACAAGCCTTAATGGTAGTCGCCATTCACAAGTAATGTCTTAAGCCTGCAATCACCGCCTGAAATAAAAAGCTTTTTTAAATGGGCCTGTGGATGGGGGCAGTGTGGGATGTGTAACATGTCTCTTATGTGCATTTCCATTCGTTCCACCTTTGCTGATGAAGTGTCAGCAGCTCCCTCTTCCTCACATCCACCACCACGCGCACTCTCTGCAGAGGTCAATGCAAAGTGTCAACTGTGACGGATGCCCCCCTCACAAGATGCGTGACCCCTGACCGCACATGTAACAAGGCCCGGTCAAGATGGAACCCAAATAACATTAAAAGTCCATCCAGCGCCTTTGTAAATGCTTCTCATTATAGAACAATTGGTTTCTTGGTCCAATAATCGCACATTGAGATCAGTACACAGGTTTGGTCAATTCATCAAGTCCCCCCCTCTCATGCATATTAAGGAGGAATCGGATGGAGGCCATCGCTCCATTCATATTCATGTGGTAAGATGGAGAAATGCTGGGGGGGTTGGGTGGTCATTTGAATTTCAATAACATGTCAGACATTTTAAATTTGAGAATTTACATTCCAGATGAAATCTCTTCCTATAACCTCATTTGACAGTTCATCCAGATCCTAAAGAATACATTTCCACGCGTCCAACGAGACCATCAGTGACCTGTCACAAACACAGCCTGATCCCTAACCTCTTAAACGCTAACTTTAGAATCATTCATCAGTTCGAGGATGATTAGTCTGTGTGTGTGTGTGTGTGTGTGTGTGTGTGTGTGTGTGTGTGTGTGAGTGTGAGTGAGAGAAAGAGATAGATAGAGAGAGGGAGCGGGAGAAAGGCGGCCAAGATGGTCCAATCTGGCGTACAGTATGAATTTCCATCTGGTGTGACAGGAAATCGATGTGGAAGTGCAGCCGTTTGCGCTCCAAACCTGGATGCAGCTGAAGTATAATCACCTCACCACCGACCTTCAGGCCTTCGGAGAATACACACAAACACACACACACACACACGTACACACAAGCACATAAAGCACCACATGCACAGGCTGACAAACATGCACCTGCTGGCACATGTACTGTACACACATGTGAAGCCCTGACACACAACATGCAGGTAAACACATATACATTGAACTCAGTCACTCTCTCATACTCGAACATCCATGCAGACAGACACACATTTTCAAGTCTCTATTGGGGGCATTGTATTGATATTCTAGTGGAGGATATACTAGTGCTACTCTTCCCCAATGCCCTGCTTCTCACAGTATGCCATACATATCGGGTATTTCTTGCTTTTTTAATTAGCATTTGAAGCGGCTCTGTAATCATTATTATTACAGACAAATTTAGGAAGTAGGTGGTGAGCGTAGTGGCACATTTAACAGCTAAAAAGCTAGATTTCCCTCCGGAGACACTTGAGACCAGAGCGAGGCTAAAAGGAGAAGGAAGATTGGACTTGCATTTGTTAGGTCGCCAGAAATACAAGCTCAGATAAATGTTAATGTTGCTCTCGGTGTCTGCTGGATAGTGGTTATTAATTATTCAATACAGTTTTAACTCGAGGTGGGATTTTATGTGTGGGATGACACATGCATTTTAGCAACTATGTGATCATTGAAATGATCTCCTCTAGGCTTCTTCAATATTTGCATTTGTATTGATATTTACTTTCTTATTTGTGCTCAACTTAGATTCATGGGCTTTTCTGATAACACATCAAAACAATAACAAAGACCTAGTTTGATGATGTTGTGAAGCAATGTGGGATCATTGGAGTCTTCACCCCCAATGCTAATGAAATTCTATGTGACGAGGCTCAGGCACAACGGCAATGAATAATCTTGATCTGTTACGAGTGACCAATACAAACAGTGTAAGGAAAAAACAGCTGAATGGAAAAAATTGTTTTTCCTTTGTCATTTGCCTAAAAGTTATAGTAGAGAAGAACAAAGCTGAGTACACAAATAACAAAACCAATGGAGTCATGAGATGTTGTGAATTTATTGTGAATAATCCTCTGATGAGGAATTAAATGTCATATTTGTTTTCAAATCTTTGAGCTGAGGTTTATCCAGCCTAGTCTCCTGCTGCTGTTTCAGCTCGAGTGGAAAGCAGCTGCAGTGAAAACAATTTGGGGGCGACATCAATTAGATATACTGCCCCCAATCAACTGGTTTGAATTCAAATGATGTCCCCAAATGTTTGAAAATTCAGAAACACACATGACAGAAAAACACTCGCTCATTCCCCTGGAGGCCTGACTGATCTCTGCAGCCCTCGGAGAAGAGATGGACACACCAGCAGCTGAGGCCCTACTGATTATAGTCCAGAGAGGCAGCAGGGGACAATCACATGCATGTGGGTGTGTGTGTGTGTCTGTGTGTGTGTGTGTGTGTGCCTGCACTTGTTTGTGTATTTGCGTGCATAGGGGATACTGATATCTTGCAGCTGTGTCCCATGGCTCTGAGGTTTAAGTGACAGGTCGCTGGCTGAGCTGATTGGCAGAGGGAGGAGAGCGATGGATGGATTTGATAGCAGGCTGGTGGAGGGGCGTGGAGAGGAGGAAAAGATGTGAGATGATGCAACATTGGTGGGGGAAGGTGAGGAAGAAACAATGAATATAGAGACAGTTAGAAGGTGAAGGGCAAGAAAAAAGGAGGCGAGAAGGACAGATGCAGACAGTGAATATGTTATCTGACACCATAAATGCCTCGATGTTCATGCTGCATATCTATGTTTTTTATATACGTCTGTGTGAGCATATGCATAATGTATATTGTGTGTTTTAGAGAGCCAGTAGTACTGATACTTTAAGGCTTAAATCTGTGCTATATCCTTAATAATTTGTACCACTATTCAAGATCTTTCTCTTAGTCAGTGAAATATGAAAAAAAACAAACATATTCTTTGGTGTTTCAGTGTCATAAACTAAGAGATAACGAAAACACATAAAAGAAAGAAACTGAGGAGAATAGAAAAAGATCAGGTCAAACCTTTATTAATTCAATTTAAACGCGTCTTGGTTGGATAACATGGAATGATTCACGTCACCTATTCTATGACAGGCTGCTGTAAAGGCAACTCCTGGATGAGTGTGAAAAAGAGAAGGAAAATACACATTTGTAAGATTTATAGATGTATACTGTGTATATATATATATATAATAATAATAATTACCTATTACAAACTGGCAACGTCAGCTTGGTTTACTGACATACAGATAAACTGCATTTTGAGGTTCATACATAGGTCGGTGCTTGTCTTTGTGTGTCTGTGTCTTTGTGTGTGTGTGAGTGTGTGTGTGTGTGTGAGAGCTCGGCCCCACCCAGGCAGCCCATATGGTCTGTGCTTTACCTTCTCTTCATCGCACATCATGTGTTTATGGCTCCAGGTAATCTGTGCAATTAAATATAGAGACGCACAAAGCAGCATGGGCTGTGACAAAGGTGATCTGCTATGTGATGGAAAATAACACATTTTTTGTTCAAATCTCAAATTACAGTACAGTAGAATGTCTCTTATAAAACCAGGTGAAGTCACCACCACATCTTTGTATGAAACAAAATTTCAATCTGCTTTTTTCTGAGATGATAATTATCGAACACAATTTCATAAAGTTCATGTAGTGAGTCACTCGCTTGTGGGACGTTTTGTTTGTGCTGTTTTATTGTTTTTACTTCTTGTTTTTTTTTTTTACTTTTAAGCTCTTAACTTTTTTAAACACTAAGTGACTGAATTTCTGCTTGAAAATATGACGCAGATCTCTTCGGACAAAGACATCTAAAACAGAACTATAGACCAACATAACCAGGAAGGTTCAATGGACCTTTGGAGCCCCAAAGCAAAAGGGACTTGTGGTCTCCACATTAAACATGATACTCAACCACAACATTTCATTCTTCAAATAATTATTTTATTATCAAAATTATAAACAAAGTGCTTATTGTGTATACACAGTGTCCTTGGGCAAGATACTGAACCCCAAATAGCCACTGACCTTTTCGACAGTGGAGGACTGGTGTATGAATGTGTAAAGAGCTGTCAGTGCTCAATAAGACTGGAGAAGTGCTATGTCAAAAAACAGCCCATTAACATCATACATTCCCATTTAAATATTCTAAATAATTGTCGTTGCCGTTGACAAACTCAATCAGCCGTTCTCTGTGGCCCCTACTCTCAGCTCTGGGCCCCTGGAAATTGCCTGCTTCCCCTTCCCTGTTGTTGGGGTTTGTTTCCTGAACTCTCAGACACCCCACCTCTCGACCAGCCCACAGAACAGAACAGTCTCCCCAGCTGGCTGGTCCTCTGGTGTTTGCCTTCGCTGTGATTGATCTGACAGCGGCGGCGGCAATTAGCCAACCTCTTCACAAAGCCTCAGCTGCTTAAGGTAAATTAATTGGACAGATATTATGACAAGGAATCAATTTGTTCAGACTGAGGGCATCTCCAAACAAGCCTCCGTCTATTTTCTCTGATTTTATTGCCACTAGAAGAGCTTCAAAGCGACTGTGCTATATTAACCGATGTCTCTTGAGATTACTTGATTTTCAGCGGCTGCTTAAAAGCTGAGTGCATCCTCAACAACTAACAATTAACCAAACATGCTCCAAACCCCCGTCGTGGAAGAGGAATACACATCGTCTACTTAATTGAAAGTAAAAACTGTTCTGAGACACAAATATATTTGACCGAGGTCTGAAAGTGACCCAGACTACATTGTGCTTTTTATTAAACATCACAAACCATAAAGATTGGAAACTACGGATTAAATCTTTCACAATCTAATGTATTTTAAAAGGTTTTTGGTATTATCCATTGTGTGAAAACTACAGCTGTCCAATAAATATGGAGTAACAATAACTATTTCCCTCTGAAATGTAGTGAATTGGAAGTATAGAGTAGAATACAATCAAAATACTCCAGTAAAGTAGTTAAAGTAGTAGCTAGTAGTTCATTCTTGAGTGAATAAACTTAACGTGCAGCTGTAAGTAGCTGCTTCACTCAAAGTTGAACACGTTCGTCTACTTTTCCGCTGCTATTTTTATGCTGTTAGTTGAACAACATATGGTGGAAACTGTCGGCACACATGGAAAAGAAGTCAAACATTAACCACATTTAAACCCATGGTCACATAATGTTATGGTGCATACATCAGTTTGCCAACAGGACGTCACAGTCCCTTTTTCCTTCAAGTCAAATTTTAACAATTTAATTTGCTTCAGCTTAAAAGAGATCATTAGCTGTGAGACGTTTGTTAGTTTTTGCAACGTCAGAACTCAGAGATAAGCAGTTACAGCAGGAAAGCTCGACTACGTGCCATGAAGATGTATGCATGTGCAAGGGCTGTGTGTGTGTGTGTGTGTCTGTGTGTGTCTGTGTGTGTCTGTGTGTGTAAGTGTGTGTGTAAGCGACCTTGACCAGCCAACAGGCAGTAAGTCACAGCTGTGAGCTGATGAAGTGAAAAGCTCTTCATCCCAGCTGATATGAGAACAGAGGACAAGGAGGCAGCCGCTCAGACAGTGTCGGACGTCACACACACACACACACACACACACACACACACATGCTTTGAACTATATATGATAGCGATAACAGCAGTCAGACAGCCAAAGACCACTTAGTGTTTTTTTCTCTCTCTCTACCTGCTGTTAAACTTAAAGGAACAAAAATACTAATGTCCATTTTTACAGTAAGTTTTACTTTTCTAACTTTATAAGTCCAAATGTCTTTGGGTGATTGTAAATAGTTTAACACTTTTCTTTGTGTCCCTTTGAGTCACCATTGAATCCTTTTTTATCTGAAACACATAGAAAGTTGTGGCCAAAAAAAGTTATCATTATTATTGATGATTTAATTGGCAGCTCAGTAATTTGTTGTTAAAAGTGTCTCCCTGTAATTACACCTACAGCTGCCACCAAGTGCTTAGCCAGCTTCTTCTCACATTTCTTCATGCTGCAGTACTTCTGCAGGATTTTCTAAAGAACCATTCCTCTGGGGAGCAGAGATACTTTCAGTGGTCACATCTGTGGTTCAGTAAGATATCCTCTGTTTTTTATTTATTTATTTCATATCAGAGCTGCAGTTTAGAACGACAGCCGCGACTACACACGGCTCCGTCTGCGCACCCTGCCACACCGACACCACAAAGAGTAATGTAATGTGTGAAGATAGGGGAGGTGGCTCATCTGGCAGAGGGGAACTGCTTACACAGGCCTGTGATTCAAGAAAACTGTTTATATATATATATTTACATTTGTCTGTCGGGAATAGATTTCAGAAATACATGGCCTGCAAAAGAACTTGAAAATTGATAGTCACTTTTTAGGATGTGTGACGGGGAGTAAAACTGTCCCGTATGCACATATATATACAAGGTTGTGAAATGATTAAATTATGAGTGTGTCATCCTTTGAGGACATCTGCAGTTCTGTTTGTGAAGGCTAAGAATAGAAGAATAATCTTGTTTCTCCACATGCACAATAAACCAGAGCAATGAAATTATTTTAACTGCGTATTTGCTGTTAATGGCACGAACGTGTGTGTGTGTGTGTGTGATTGTGGGAAATCATATCTACATTACAATATTGTCTCGTACTTTTATAGTTCTCCCTCTGTAGGATATACAGCTGCTGTATGACCACGTCTATCTGCTGTGGTCCACCCGTCTTTTCCTTCTGCTCACCTTGAGATTCTCAGAGCAGAATAACATCCGATGACCTTCCACCTCCTCTGCTCGCACTAAAGCAAGCGTAGCCTTGTGGGCGTGTTCCAGCACAACCTGGGTCCTCAGTCCGAGGCTAACTCTGCTCGACTGTGTCAGAGCCAGAGATGTTACACAAGCATCGGTTCTTCCCACGTACTTGGATATTTTTCTCACCCCTGCTGCTGTTTCACTGCACGGAGCTGGTAAACTTTCTTGTCTCCTCCAAAAGCTCCAGTTGCGTTAAAAAAGTGTGCGGCCGAGGACACATTTTGCTGCAATGTGAACAAGAGGAATAATTCAACTGTCTGTACATTGACATTTCTTACACTGAGTTGAAGATAATACTCTTACTGAAATGAAATATATTTTGTTTTCTTTGCGTCTTTGGCTCAATGCTTCCTTCGCTGTAAACATTTACATAAACTTTACTCAGTATCTTTTCATATCAATGACAAGGCTGACCACCTTTGAAATTGCAATTTAAACAGAAAAGTGAAGGCCTTGGCGAGATATAGAAACAGAAATGAGAACAACACCAAACCTCTCACTTATCATCACAGCCAAACAAATGTAGATGTCTGACAAAACCAGACAGTCTCCTCACACAACAGATGTGAGGTCTCATGAGGTCAGACTGTCTTTTCTTCAAACTTTCAATATCAAACTTGTAGATATTTTAACTTAGGAACATGCTGAACCGTTCAGTGTCAGGGGGTCACTGGTTCTTGGTAAATATGTTCACGAATCCCTCTGTGAGCTCAATTTGATGTTTTCAGGGTACAGCTGCTGAAATAACCACACAATAACACACATTTCTGCTTTTACTGGTGCGTTCGACAAGTCCAGACAGTCTCCTCTGACAACAGCTATCAGCAGCCGGCAGGCACCTTGTTGAGGTCCTGGTTGAATGCACAGCCTGTGAGATGGATGTATGCTGATGTGAATATGATGTTTTGTTTTTCTGGTGTGGCTCTGTATCATTTTTCTATTAATTCAAGTGAAGTTAATTCAAGCATAGGAGGAATTGTAGTAACTTTGAGGTGAAAGTTTTAACTCAGTTAAATTTGAAGTTATAATCTGAAAGCTTTTTAGTCTTTTTTTTCAATCTCTGACAGACCCCGTGGAGGCGGCGGCACGACAAGGGCTGCTCGAAAAAATACGATAAAATGAAAGATTGTTTAAAATAAAGAGAATCGACAGGACCAAAATAAACCCATTCTAACCTTAACGCTATGCTCTGTTCTTAACTGAAGTGAGAGGTTACAGAGTGGAAACACAACTCAAGATGACAAAGTCTTTTATCCCCTTGTTTGGAGAAGATATATGAAACCTCCGTCAGCAAATTAACAAGTATGTGGAAGCTTCTACACGGGCGTGTTTTCACTCCTGTCCCCTTCACGCCAGCCTGAGAGCGCGGGAGGGAGGTGAGACATTCACACGCTACTCTCTTGACCTCCTCCTCTCACGTTTTTGATGACAGCAGGGACACGGACACCAAATCTGGGTCAAGTACCACAAAGAAGATCTAATAATAAAGATGCCTTCACATGATGCACGTCAGTAGATGCTACCCATCAATAAATCAGTTAAGATTTTAAGCTGCATTGAAAAATATCTTATGTAAAAAAAAAGTCACATAACTGGCTCTGCCCTATTTTTTGTCTGACAAACAAAGATTTCATGATAATTTGAACACAATTATAAAATCATTTTGTGGAGAACGAACATGCTGTGAAATAAGAAACTGACAAAAAAAATAACAAATTGAAATCAAAACCACTGAAGTAAAAAAAAATAAAAATATGACGGTAAAACCTCCTTTACTCTTGAAGAGAAACAAATGGAATGAGACTGAGTATTAAATATGTATTTGTCGTTTCATTTCCTTATTTATATTCAAAAAAAGTTGTGTCTCCGAGAATATTCAATTAGAAAAACAACAAATTGAAATGAGAGCTGCTCAAGTGAAATAAGAATTGCCGGCAGTAAACAGGAAAAGTGCATGAACGGAAGTTGTAAATATTTGTTTGAGGTATTATTCACTTTTTTAAATTGACATTTTAAAATTTATTTCTGTCTCACCCGTGCACACCTGGCCAATAGTTGCAGGAAGAGAATATGAACGTGGGGTAGGCTTCAGCAAATATGCAAAAATTGTTGGACACAGTCGGCCCAATTCTGAAGTCAGAGAGGAGGCTGGAGGAGGTTTCAGACACTGTTCAACCATCTGCACTTCAACCTTTAGACCTGAGCCATATTTCAGGAAAGCATATACTGTACATCAACAGGAAAAGACATACATCTCAATAGAAATGTAGGATCTCTTATTGAGAGACAGGGAGACAGACTACAATTTGATATTCTGTGTCATTCTCAGGTCCACATTCAAGAAGCTCACAGCACAGAAACAGCCCAATGTCATGTCAGGCTCTCGTCTGACAACGAATTAGCCACCAGGGGGGAAAGGACCAATATCATCTTCCAGGCCAAGTCTCTTCTGTTCAGGGATCCGACAAGTTTCTTTTATCACTCGATTTGAATGTTTCTCCACACAAAACACAAACAGTTATACTTTCTGTATGGGTGTTAAGGTTTGGACATCGTTATCTACGAGCTGACTACAAATGAATGCAGATAAATGAAAAAGCAGAGAGCCGATGTGTTTCGGTCAGTTTGTTCCACCTCTTGTTCTCCACACGGACCGCTTACCTGCGGGCAACCAAAGCCTGTTAAAATGTGATTGGTCAAACTAGAAACCCTCGCCGAGAGATTCTGCATATTCACATGTAAAATCTGAGATTAACAACAGTCTAGCTGCTCAGGTTTATAGCTTTGGAAGGGACTTTATACTCGACCACACAGACACTCACACTGATTACAATAGCCTGTGTAAAATTAACAACATGTGCGAGACCATGAATCAAGTGACATTTCCCATTTCTATCTCTGTCACCCCAGACAAAGTGTCTCTGGTCTTGTCGCACCATCACATCATCAGTGGGAACCGGACTCCAATAAATTCGGACCTTTTGTTTCTCTCTAAATTATCCTCACAGTTTTCTGCTCAGTGCATTTTCTCCAAGACACTGAGACCTTTTGCAGATACAACTCACTCTTTGTGTTCCGCTCCACATTTGCCCACATTTTGTTCCGATCGGGCCAAGTGTGGTTCTGAACTGTGACTATGAAAACAGCAGGCGTGTTTACAGAAAATGTCGAAATGCCCCTAAACAAAAATAATTGGATGAATCCGTGGTTGTTATTTTTCGCCCGTCAAATAGGCTGAGAGCGTTTAGAAAGCAGGTCACAGATTAGTGTGGTGTAAGGTTGATTGGCATCTCCTCTCATCGTGCGGAGGGTGTTTTCTCCTGGCCACTGAAGTTTTCTTCACACAAACACAGTTTCACAGGATTATCCCTGCACTCCTGGCAATATCTACCAGTCGGAGCCTTCTAGTGTGTGCGCATGAACTCATTACTGCGTGTGTTTCACTTTTCTATCTTGGTGGTGTGACTTTTCTTTGGGGTTATCTCCACTTCTCCTATGGTCATTATGCTTCCAGACTTATTGAGCACGTGTGTGTGAGTGTGTGCACGCCTGAATGTGCGTACGACCGGTGGATGAGGAGCAGACTTCCATCCCGAGTCCCTGAGCTCCCCTCCAACATCACCCATGGGCTTCGTTTTGATCCCCTCGCCAGTCATTCTCCCCATCCACCTCTTAAGCCCCGTGCACGTAGCACTCTATGTGTGTGTGTGTGGAGGGCCACAGGGATGCATGCATAACTGCCCCCTTAAGCCTTTTGTGCTCCAAATTTACACCGTCTTGCCCTTATTCCCACTGCCAATTTCTCCCCTGCTTGTTCGCCGGCGTATGCAGTGCAGAGCTTGTAACGGCAGAACAAGGCTTGGCTCTTTCCCCCGCTCACTCTGCCATCAGAAGTCTCAGAGGTATACTCCTCTTGCTGTTTCTTCACAGCCCAGAGCTTCTTTTTTTTTTTCTTCCTCCTCCTTTCCTTTTTTCAAAGCGTGAGAGACAGTTGCTCTCTCCTTTCGTTCTTGTGAATCCTCACCGAGAGGCATCTGCCGGATTCTTCGTCGGTTTCGGAGAAGTTTGAGCTGAATGGTGCAATTCTGTATTATGCTGGGAATCATGCAAGAATAGGCTGTTATCACGGCGACAGCGTTTAGCGTGCTACCCGTCCCCTTAGTGCAATCCTGCTCTCTCAGTGAGTCATCATATCATGAGACCCTTTCTGGGAACTTTTAATAGATTCCTGGGAAAAGTTCACGAAACAGAAGCAGGTTTATTGCTAATGGAACCGTCGAGGACACACTGTGAATATTGTATGAATGTAAGCATTATATTTCTCAGAAAGAATTACATAATTACAAAACGAGAAGGCTACATTAGTCACACAATGACGGCATTTTCTGAAATCTGCTTAGTGTTACTTAATATATATTGATATGGAATGATTTAAATCACACTATATTTTAATCTCCTTGAATTTCACATTTGTCTTTGTCGGGCGTCGTGACTCAAAGGTGCATTTAGTGCAGCTTAAGTGCTTGAGATGTGTTAATGTGCCGCCAACCAGGGTAAAAAGTCTCCGGTGTGCTTTTACGAGTTCGTCGAGGCAGTAATGTCGACTCTGCCCTGAATTTTGGCCAACGTCCAGATTACCACAAGACCTAATCAGCTTAATATGAGGCGGAGCAGATATTGTTCAGTGCCCAAGACATAAAGTACAGTGTGAAAGATCGCTGCTCAACAAGTAAACCACAGAGATCCACAGCAAAGTGCAGATTACCACTGTGAAGCTTTATTACTTTATAACTAAAATCATTATGTTCAGTGTTCAAAAGCAAGATTGCAACAGAGGTTTGTCATTGTATACCATTATAATACTTCACAAAGTGCAGATACAGTAACTCTGGTCAAACTAATCCAGTAGTTTTTGTTATATTCTAAATTACTGTGGAGAGAAGTCTGCTGGGGCCGGTTTACAACAGAGAAGCAATAAGCCCTGGGTCCCCACTGGAAGATTGTTTTTTCTTCAGAGTCCAGGATTAGAGACGTTCGTAGAGAGACATTTTGAACACACACACACACACACACACACACACACACACACACACACACACACACACTGACAGGGAAAACCTCACAGGCATACTGATAAAAGGAGAGACCGGGTCAGGAAGGAAGTCAAGATTTTAGGAAAATTTAAATACTGAGTTCATGATTCCGTGTCTCTCAATTCATCTCTAACAAAACTGCCTCCTCAGTGTTCTATGTCTCTCTGAATGGCAGGTTCTTTATTCCAGCCCTGCCCTTATGCAGTTTACACTAACAGACTAGCACTAGATATTCTGAGTGCTTCCTTGAAAGCTAAAGCAGGCTTCTCATTTCTACCTGAATACTCAACTGTTGCTGGCAGCTTTTTTTAATCCAGGGTTGGGGGAGGGTGGGGTGGGTTAGGGCAGGGGCCGATGATATTGGGTCATGTGCTCCCTGGACAGGTCGCCCACTCACACCTACGTTCATTTACTCTCCAATCAAACTATCTTGTCTTTGGACTGTTGGAGGACGCTGGAGTACGTGGAGAAGATGCAAATAAGAGGAGAACATACTCCAAACAAGCCATGCGTAAGGGATTCAAACCAGAAACCCTCCAGCTGTGAGGCGACAGTGCTAACCACTGCACCACCGTGCCACCTACCACTGTTCCACCTATCTCTATTTTTTGTAGTTTATTGAAAAGTAAAGTTGGCTGCTCATTTTTACCTGAAAACTCAATTGTTGCTTGCACAGCTTTTTAGTTCTTTATCGTTACCATAATATTGTATTCAGGAAAAGAATAATACTATGAAAACTATAAAACTAGACTCTTATTTTGACATAACCCTGTTTGGTTGCTTATCTAAAATATCTGTTTGTGTTTTTAAACAACTTCTTTTCTCCTGCAACATTACAAGAAAAAAGACTTTTAACATGTATGTTTGCTAAATCTTAATGTCGTCTGAGGTAGAGTTGACCGTTGGCTGTTTTCGAAACCAACCCCAAATCCAAGAAAGAAGAGGACAGAGGTTTTTAGTTCATTAGTTCGTACATTTATACAAATGCATACTACACTAATGAATAGGGTCAGTGGCATGCTTCTTGGCCTTGGCTTTAACACTCAAAAACCACTGTAGGTAGTGCGTTAATAAGCCAGATATGCTCGATTGCCACTTGCATTAAAGCGGATAAACACATGTTTAACACATTTTTGTTCCAAACCACCCTCCTACCTCATTAAATAGCACATGAACACTGTTTTGCTGTGTGCAGAAATCCAAAGCTCTCTTTGGATTGCTACTGTTACTAAGCTATGCTTGGACAATCAGGGTCATGAGGGAGGTTTAGTAAACGGTCCAAAAACTACCAAAATTATTCACTACTTTCCTGTTCTACATTTTTCATTTTTAATTAGTCTTCATATATTCTATGTAACAAATGAATATAGGATGAAATATTATATAAGATTATTCAACAATATATCTAATTCCCTGATCTGAGTTTTAAATGTGGCCTGCTCCAAATGGCCAGAAGTAAAACTGGTAGAGAAATACTCAAACCTTTATTTATTCATCAGCCTAAAAGAGATCAAATTTTAATGGACTAAAAACACTGGAATTATCTTACGAAATATCCACCAAGTGTAAATTTTTAATGGTTGTTTGCAAACTCTGAAATTTCCCCAAGAAACTCTCTCAGTGTCCTCGGTGGAGGCTATGCACTTTGGTGACCTAACAACAGAGACTAAGACAGACACACACACACACACACACACACACACACACACACACACACACACACACACACACACACACACACACACACACACTATGCTCAGTGGTTCTTATTCAATGACAGTAATGACAAAGTAACCAACATGGAGAATGATAATGGTCAATAAGGGGCCTATTGACCCCCATTAGTGATTCATAGAAACCCTTTTAATCCACAGGGGACACGTTATTTTAGAGTGTGTAAATGTGTGTGTGTGTGTGTGTGTGTGTGTGTGTGTGTGTGTGTGTCTGTCTGCCTCCCTGTCTGTATTTTGACTTTATTTAAATCCACACCGGGGTTTTTTTTCTTCGTTTGGCAGATAATTATCTCTTCTGTTTGTCCGTCCGTCTTTTCCAGCCTTTGTGTCTTTCTCTCTTTTGTGTCGCAGTCATTGTACCTGCAGCAGCCATTTCATTTTGCGGACAGAAAAATGCATGAAAAGAATAAAAGTAGGATGTGTGCCATTAAGAGCAGCCGCGGACGCAGACAGTAGAGTATCAGTGTGGGGATAATGATAGCTGGATAGGGAGGATTAGCACACGGCTAAGCTTGTTTTGACCACAGATTGCGGGGCACTCGAAATGAGCACTGCCCGGCTGTGGATGTGCGGGCTGGATTAGAGATGTGTAGGACAGGTGGGGCTCGGGGGCCGGACGGGAGCACGAACGCTCGATGGTTAGCGCACAGGCTTGCTGAAGGGCTTAATGGCTGGATGACTGGTTAGCTGGTCTGCTGGCTGAATGCTGGTTTGTTGCCGGGATTGCTGGAAGCTTGGCCGGCTGCCCACCGAAGCTGTCGCTGGCAGGGAAAACAGCCACTGAGCTCTCAGAGCGACGGGTCATAATGTCAGGTCATGAGACAAAGCGACTGCCAGTGATTTACACTGCTAAGATTTGCAGCTCACATTATTTCTGCAGCCGCTGCTAATCAGAGAGCCTTTCATATTTACTTCTAGATTACGAGATGCATTAAGGTTTTAGTGAACGAAGCCACAAATCCACTGCGATGCCGCAGCTGTCTCTTTTGATTTCCATACTGGAATCTGCACTAACACAGAGGCAGGGACTGCTAACAACAAGAAATCCCTCAGCGACTCTTCCCCCTGACACACTCAGTTGTATCACGGATTGAAGTACTGCACAAATTGTGTACACTCAGTTTATTAGAAGCTAAAGCTTATATATATTCTACTTTTATATAGTTTTATTATTTGTTGATACTTTAGAGATTTTTAGAGATTTTATTCTATTACACTAAATAAAGAGGCTGTGCAGTGAAATGCATTTATCGGACATTGGAGGGTAACTAGAGAGATTTATGAAATAAAATAAGTAATGTAATATATAATGTGATTTACTCTTTGACACTTTGAATTCCATTATTCCATTTAAATATATATTAACACAAACGTGATTATTTTTTTGAACTGTTCTGTATCCGCACTTTAAACTAGTTGTGACCTCCAAGCACGTCTCACACCACGTTGTGTAGCTGCGTTCAAAAGCATCTGTTACCAAATGAACTGATTTTGTTGAATAAAAAATACATGTTTTGATTAGTGAAACCCCTCAGTTACATACGGAATTGGGTTTGTAATACATTTCTATAGTATTGACTCGTTGCATAGTTGCATGCACTGGATTACCTGCATATGTTTTAAAAATGGAGTCTGATATCTGTCCTGACAATGACTTGTTGTCTTTATCTTGGTGTCAAATGGTGACACACACACACACACACACACACACACACACACACACACACACACACACACACACACACCTACTGACCCCTTAAATTCCAACCTCTGAGGTCATTACACCACACTCTGACTAACTCTTTGAAAAAAGCCCCTCACACTAACGACCACTAGATATGATTGTGCTCTTGTCATGTTGAGAAGGACTCAGCGGTGAATATCTGAATCTTGATCTCTGAGTTGTACAACAACACACGGGTGCCTGAATGGAGGCTGCACAATGCGGCATTGTGAAGGCAGCGACAGGCCTCATTAGCTGCACCACATCCTGGTTATCTGATCTCCACGCACAGTCTGACTCGTACCAATGCTCGTAACTTATGACTCACCTCAAGATCAAAAGCTAGAGTGTCAAGCTACCTGCCAAAGCCACATCTCCTGACACAATAACACCAAGGATGTGCTAACACACGAAACTGGAGACCCCCATTTGATATCGGAGCTGTTCTGGTCACTGTTAGTCAACACTGAGGCTCTGGAGGTGATGAGATTTGTTGTCATGATCGTGTGTTAAATCAGGAAAAGGGATTTAATAAGGCAACGTTGTAGGTACTCTAAGGTCACACAGAGTTGAGAAAGTGAATTGAGATGGTATTAACAAGTTTTACAGAATAACTATTTGTTCTGTCTTTAGCTACTAACTAAAAAGGCTTGTGTCCTGCAGCTGGCTGGATTCACTGTTACTTGCAGTATATAAAAATAACTGTCTAATTAAGTGAAACTGTCATTTTGGGTTCCCTGAGATCAAGCAGCAACTATAGAGAACTCTTTCTCTGTATCAAAAACTCTTAAATCCCTCTTCCAGAGACCTGCGAATCATGTTTGACTCCTAATTACATTTTCAAAATGTGAAAAAGGCATTCAGGGATGTGTTGGGCCATTTGAAACACCAGCCAGGGACAAAAATGTAAATCTTTTCTGTGACCTTTTTCAAAACATCATCCATCAACAAATCTCGTGACTTTCTGGATGAATCCTGGCGACTTTCTATAGAATTACTGCCGTGCAAGCAAGAGGCACAAAAAAGTCAGGTTTTCGACCACACCACAGCACTGAGACTGCTCTTGTCAAGGTCTTAAAGGACATCCACATAAACACGGATTGTGGCACAGCCTAAGTATTACTGGATCTCAGTGCTGCATTCGGCACATAGGATCACAGTATATTACGTATGACATACTGGAAAACTGGGCAGGACTCTCTGGCAAAAGCACTAAGGGTTTGAATCCTACTTAAAGGACAGGGATTATTTTGTGTGTACAGGTAATTACACATCTGAGCGGATGAAAATAACATAAGGATCCCCCAAGGCTCCATTCTGGGGCCTCCTCTGTTCAACATCTACATGCTTCCACTCACTCAGATAATGGAAAATAACAAAAAATATGTTCCCACAGTTATGCAGATGACATCAAAATGTACATAACCATAACACCAGGGGACTATAATCCCATACACGCATTGACTAAGTGCATTGAACAATTCAATGATTGGATGAGTCAGAGTTTTCTACAGTTAAACAAGGATAAAACTGAAGTAATCGTTTTTGGAGACAGGGAAGAACGATTTAAAAGTCAGTGCTCAGCTTGAATCTGTGGAGTTAAAAACCACAAACCAAGCCAGAAATCTTGGTGTAGTCACAGACTCAGACCTTAACTTTACTAGGTTAATTGTAGTTTTTCAGTTCCAAATCAGTTTTAACTAATTTCTCACAATAATGAATTTCTTACATGAGCATTGAAGGTCCAGGTGTATGTTAGATTTTGACCTAGTCTTTTTTATTTAACTCAAAATAGTCCACTGTTGTTGAACTACGCTGACGAGTTGAGACTGAACCTAAACTAGAAAGTCATGTTTAAAGACTAAAACAATCAGCTAAATAAGATTGAAATGTTGCATTGTTGTGATAGGACCTGCACGTATCACATTTTGAATTATGCTGCAGTTCTTTTTTAATGTTATTAGGTCAAGATTTTATCTGTATTTCCTGAATTTAGCATCTTTGTCTGCCCTTGAGAAGGATATTCATGAATAGTTATTAAAAAGCACTTTAAAACGAAACATTTCATTTTCCGAAGTCTTCTCCAAATGGAGCTGCGGTGCTTTTAAATGGAACTAACTGCCTTGAGAATATATTTTAAGAGTTTATCGATTTCCTTTATGGGACTAAACGGATTACGCCAAACCTACACTACACTCCTACGATGCCTCTTTGAACAATGATGTAGTAGTTAAATCTCTCGCCATAGTTTAAAAGCTGAGTAACCTCTGTATTCATCTGTCTATCAGAAATCTGCCAATCTCCATCTTAATGTTTGCTTCATTTGATCAACGGGATCAGCACTGGCCTCCCTCCTTTAGTGATTAACTTGGCTTCTTTTCGCTTATCAGGGCCCGAGCACTAACTGTATGAAGACCCTATTGGAATTGCTTTGATTATTACATATGAAGTTAAAGAAACAACTTGAGTTTGAAGCACTTTCATCCAATCAGATGGGATTCACATCAGAAGTGAAAAGCTTCTCGGGTCTCGAGGGGTTCGGCGGTGGTTTTACAAGCAAAGAAGAATAGTTAGCTTAAGGTCACACAAGTACCATATTTTCTTTAAAACTGATTCTCTATCAGAAGAACCTTCAAATCCTTTGTACAATCCCGGCTTGGTTTTTTCCCCAAACAGCGTTGCACAAGATTCAACACCCAGAGAAATTTAAAAGAAAAAACTAAAAAAGATAAATCACCCTAAGGCAGAGAAACACATGAAAAAGGCAAGGACATATCTTCATGACATGAATTTTATTTTCTTTTTTTTAATTACATTTTGCATTAAATTAAAGAGTTTTTTGTCTTTACAACATACATTAAGCTGTGAATCAGATGTTAAGGAAGTGGAGAGAGTAGGGCAAAAAACTTTGTGACATCACAATATCTTACAAGCTTACAAAGTTCAAAAGGTTGAGAAGTCGAGAAGAGAGTCGATTTGCATCTAATCGCAGTGAATCATAACGAGGGTGAAAGACGAAAAAAAGGCACACACCAAAGAACCTCACCGTCCACAGCAGCCTTCACACTCCAACCCAATCCCGTCGTAGAAAAAAAACGGCCGAACTTCACTCTGACATCGAAATGCTCTTAGAATCAGAAATGCACCCACAGCTACACAAAACTCACTCCTCTGCACAGGGTGTGGACGTTTAAACCTTTTGACCCCGGACAGATTTTTCTTGCTCACATTTTGTGCAGACGTGAAGTTTCTCCAAGGCGAGAAGTCGACACAGCTGAACTTTTTCTGGACAAGAAATATTTAGCTGTAGATCAGCATTATTTCCGGCCTGGGAACGTTGCTGGTTCACGCATGCCTCAGTACACTGGAGGGTGTAAATATGGTCTCATCGTGCCCAGTTACCAGTCGACAACGCAGTGGTATTCTAAAAAGTCTGAAGTAAACACACCCCTTCATACTAACCCTGGGTCATTTGCCCTCATTACATAGCTTGAAGTAATCACGGCTACAGCTGTCTCAATTGACCCCGGATTTCTAAAGGGGCATTTATCTACACATACTGTATGTTAGTCAGGTCACATGTCTTTTCTCACATTCGCTGTGGATTGAGACACAGTTGGCTTTCTTCCGTTGAGAAACAGAAAATTGCTTGATATCAAGAAAACGTTTGCGTATCTACACATACATGACTAAGGGAGTGCTCCGTTGATTTAAGTGTAGGGGGGTGGGGGGGGGTGAGCAATAAAAATGCTCAAGTAAAGGACGCGAAAGGAAGATAAAGGTCGGATTAGTTGAACTCTCAGCCATTCTCAAGGCTTTGATAATGAGAGTTAGTGAAGCAAAAAAAAATGAAAACATATCTAATCTTCTCAAACTGTGTTTTGTCTTTTTAAAAAAAGGGGGTTAAATAATGTACATTTTTAATAATGTTGTTTTTTAAAATGTCCACTTTCTTCGCAGGAACCAGCCTGCTTTTGCAACTGTCTAACAAATAAGTGTTACGATGCACACGAGAAGCCAAAAAGTGTGTTAGTATCTCATCCTGTACGTCCGCTATCATGTTGTCGTTGCATTATTATTGCAGTGCACCAGAAAGATACACGTACATTTGCCTTCTCAAGTAACAAATGTTAATCGTTCAGTTAATCAGTCAATTAACCGTCAGTCCAAACAAAGAGACAGCAGAAGAAAAAAAAAAGTAAAAACAAATACCAGGACTCTTAAATTGTATAAAATAGAAAATGAAAAAACACTCACGACGTCATCATCAACACTGCCAGCACAACATAAAGGTTTTTTTTTTAAGCGCATTAATGGCACAATCAGAAATGAACCACAAAGATGAGTGTGTATGCATGTGTGTGTGTTTGCATGTGCGTGTGTTTGAGTGTGTGCGTCAGAAGGGACGAGGGAAAGAAGAAAGCGAATCCTCCCTTCGCCCTGCCCTCTGAACTGTACGTGTGTTATGTCTAGGGACCAGAATTACAACAATAACACCTACATTCTTTAATTGCATTTTTATCAAACCAGGGAAATATCATGACGTAAGAAAAATAAAAAATACTACAAGGAGACAAAGTTAACAGCTAGTAAAGAAAACATTGTCACTACTTTAGGGTGTAAGGCACAAATTTACATGTGGAAAAAGAAGCAGGCAATACAGATGTTTTTATACTTTCCTCTTTCGCCTGCTCGTGTGTGTGACCCCGGTAGAAGAGACGATAATGTCCCGACACTCCGTTCACTTTCAGCTTCTTTTCTCATGTGTGTATGCAGATCCCGGACTGTTGCTGCAGCTGTTATTTTATATTTGCAACATGCAACAGTGAGCTTTAAGCCAGAAACCAATCAGGACAAACGTTACCGACTCACACAAAACCACAGTGCTGATTGAGGGGGGGGTTTGCTCATTGGAGGAGTGACATGGTGAGATTCAGGAAGTTCTTTTTCTTCTTCTTATGATTGGTTTAAAACAATGGAAACTCTGGTCCATGAAGTTAAATGTCCCTGTCTGGCACGGTTTAAATAAATATCTCCTCCTCTTCACATATATGTCAAGCTGCAGGTCCCACTGAGCACTCAGTAAGACCTAGTGGACCTTTAGTCATCAAGAATGTTCTACTGGCTCCAGTTTAATGACTTTAAATAACGTTTTTTTTTCTTTCTCACACTTGATTAATTATTATTAAAAGATCTCTCCTCTCTCCCATCTCTCTCCGAGCCTAGAAAGTCAGTCTTGTTTTTTCAAAAGCACTTAATAAAAATAAATACAACAAGCTATTAGTATTAACAGTCATGTGTTATTCAGTAACCAGTACAGTAGAGGATTCTTCTGGCCCAGGCTTTCTGTCAAACCCAGACAGGACTTGATTGCTGTAACACTGAGAGGCTTTTCACAGTTTGAGACAGAACTCAGGCAGCTGTCTGTCCTTTCAGTCCCTCTGAGTGCCCGCACACTCAGATTCCCCCAGTCCTCAAGGTACTGTACAACGATTATTCTCCCATCTCCCCGTGCTGTCTTCTTATGTGCTTTTACCAGCATGATGAAGTGTCGTGTCGCGTCCCGGCGGCCAAAGACACCACAAAAAAGAGAACCACAAGTCTTGGATGCTACAGGGTGCCGTTGGATGAAATATTCAGGACAAACGTCATCTTCTGTTTCAGTAGCACATGTTCCCATGTGTGTTAACAGAGGAACTGGGAGCCAGCCAGAGCTTGAGCTCTGTGACTGCAACAAATGACGACAACCATTTGTATAATATTTACATATTTATATAAAAAGAAAGTCTTTCTTTAAAAAAAAGAACAAAAATGTGTTGTATATTTCACCAAAAACAAACCAAACAAAAAACACTAAAAGGAGATGCAAGTTGTACAGTATTCCCTGTTTTTTTCTCTCTCAGAAAAACCTTTTATCTACTGTTTGTTCACATTGGACTGACTGGCGAAGAAGCTGACTATGTGCAGGAGTCACTGGACTTGACTTTTGTTGAGAGAGAGACTACAGAGGGTTTGGGAGGGACATCAGGCTTGAGATATTTGAGGCCCGTTCGAGGCAGTGAACCATAGGAGCTCATTCCAGGCTGCCGTGACAGAGATATTCCCTGTGCTGTCATTTGTATGGAGTCCACCCTCTGAGGTGCAGGCGGCGGAGTCTCCACACGGTTGAAGCTGTGATGTCTCGCCAAATGGGAGGAGTTAGAGGAGTTGGTGTTGTGCTTCTTGAGGGCGGAGGACCCGGAAGCAGCGGACGCTGATCCTTTCCGGAGACCGTAGACTGACGAGTGCACCTCCAGACGTTTGCCCATCTGTGGGACAGCAGGGGGGATGGTGAGAGAGGCCTCTCTTTGGGGCACGCGAGGCGGCATCACCCCATCTGGATCCACCATGTTGAGGTTGTGACATGGGCTCTTCACTGTCTTGTACTCCAGGGTGGCCCCCTGGTCATCCATGACACTGTGGCCCATGCTCATGTCACTGTGGTGTGGCTGCTCCACATATTCGTGCTGGTAGGAGTGCTGGTGTGGCTGCAGATGTGGCTGGAGCTGGTGCTGATGCTGTGGCAGAGGCAGCACCACCACACTGGGGATGTGACCTGGTGACGCCCTCAGAGGCAGGTCTGTAGATATAACCGGGGAGCCCATGTGTGGCATGTCCTTGGTGCAGGCGTTAATGAGGTTCTGGTTTCTTTCCCACTCACGGCTTCCACGACTGGGCTTGCGGCGTGGCTGCATGGGGGTGGACTCAGGCGTTGGCAGAGCAGCGAGGTCCAGGTGGTGCTGGTCCGCTTTTATCAGCATCTTCCCGTTTGGTGTCATTCTCCCGTTGTGCATCAAAGGGGTGAGGATCGCCTCAGGGCGCCCGTCTTTGGCCTGGGTCTCAAACAGGCCCGTCAGCTTAGTCACACTGTTCATTGATCCCCGGCGGGAGTGGAGGTGGTGGCTGTCCTTTTCTTTGCGGCCTGTTAGGTCTACGTCTCGCCGCCTGTGGTCGCAGACACAGTAGACAATGATGCCAGAGAAGATGGCGCCCATGGCAAATGCTAGGATGACAGCGATGGCCAACAGGGTCACGGGAACCAGCTGGTCACGACCCTTCTGGTAGCTCTCACGGATCACACCTGCAGAGAAACGGTGAGATGACATTCAGAGTGGCAGAAGAGAGAGAGAGAGAGAGCGATGATACAGCTGCTGGTGTGTGTTTTAGAAACTTGATGCTAAGAAAATAGAGCTGTTGGGAAAGATGCTTATTAAAAGACAAACTAAAAATTGAATTACAATAATTTAAACATTTTCTGGGTAAAGCGATTAGCATTTTTAAATGATTCCATGACAAACATGCAAATGAAGAAGGGTTTATCCCTTCATAAGAGACACCTATTCAGAACAGGCTCAAATGGCAGCTTGAAGTAGAAACATTCAGTGTTTCCCGAAAATCCAATCCTAGACTGAAAATGTGTTTTGGACGGGTGATTATGATTCACATTTTAAATCCCAGATAAAACCCTCTGCTGAAATGAAAAAAGATATGAGCGCAGATAAAGGAGCCCGAAATACCCAGACCCTTTCTTCTCATTGATGCAAATGGGGGACTTTTCATAAAGCTTGGATCCAATCTCATGAGTCACAGAGAATACATTAAAAAGCCTCTGATTAGGCGCTAAATCCAATGAGCTCTGTCATCAGTGCGCCATTTTCAAAGACTGGCAAAGACGCCCAGCGATACAGCCAAATAAAAGATAATTCAATAAAGGCAGCTGTGAAGTATTCGAGTGGTGGTGGACTGGGTGCAGCAGGTTGTCTGTAGTATAATGGGGTCAACAATAATCTACACACATGGACACACACACACAAACACACACACACACAGATGATCGTCTCCAGCCTGTTGATGAATGTAGACATCTAATGCAACACTTTGGTCCTTGGGTTAAACACACCCGTCCGCGGCACAGAGATTTACAATGCGCTCACTCACGACCTATGGCCAACACAGATCAGTTACCGCAGAGGAAGAGACAGGTGGGCTCCATCACGTAAAAAGCTCCCACAGTGCACCGCTGGTTTTGATAACTCAGTTTACACGTGTGTGCTGAGATCCTCATGTTGTTCATCGTACAATGTTCACATGAGAAAGAAAGAAAGAACTTCTCGTGGGAGTCACAGAAAACAATAAACTCAAAAAGATGGCAGCTTTCAGTCGCTTTGAAGGACAATCACCTGGATGGAATTCAACTTCAAATAATCCATTATGTCAGGGATATGTGTCTCCTTTACAAAGCTGTATTTTACAGTGGGCAGATTTTCTAAAATAAGAACCGTGTGGGTGATAAGACTTTTAAAAACCAAAGACATTTTTTTTTTACTAGGAATTTGCAGAATTGGTAAAAAGGCTGTGATGGTATTGTCTTGACTGTCACTGACTTGCATTTATAAACTCTCATTTCTTTTATTGTTCCTTTATTTCTTGTTTTTTTTTTGCAGGATTTTACAAAAAAGTATAAATGACTCAAATAAAAAATTCAAAATTAAGCTGCAAATATAAAACAAGTGTCAACAGGCAGATTGTTGCTGTTTCCACAAATTACTTAACTTTTCTTGCAGTTAATGTTTCAAACGAAGACGCCGCAAAATGTTAGTTGCAATAACCCAGTAAAATCCTGAAGGGGGTCGTGTAATCGTGTTTAGGCTTTACAGCTTGGCTGTGTCACCGAGGACGTTCCTCGGAAAAACATCTTCTCTCTCTGTCTACTTACCGAGACATAACACAGACACGAAACAGCATGGTAATCAGTTCTCATGGAACTAAAACCCAGACTCTCTTCAACTAACATCCATAATCCTGGCTGTAGCTGCAGTCATCATTAGTCCAAAAACACAACTTAAAACTAATTTTCCCAGCTGAAATAAAGCACGGAGCAAAACCTCTGCATCGACGTTAATGCTTAAAAGAAAAGACAAACTCCGGAGTTACTTCTGTTCTGATCGTTCCTCATTAATAGTATGAAATAAGAACTTCACTTCTCTCTTTAACAAAGTGCTGAATACACACAGCTCAGCCATTCCTCATTCAGACTTAAACAAAAGGCTTAAAAACTTCTTCTCTGGCCGAAAATCACTTCTTATCAAGGAACGTGCCCGGCTGTGGAGATAGTGTGAGAAGCGATGAGTGTTATCTGCAGCGAGGCATTAAGATTTGACGTTTGTTATGCCGTGACCAATCGGCTCACCTGTCCAATGAAACATCTGCTTCCCATCTCCTACAGTAACATGTTAATGTGAGAGATACTTCAACTCGCTGCTATCTTTCACTTTGTTGACCTTCTTCTGTCCTCACTTTTCTCTCACATCATTTTTCTCCCACTTTCCGCGACTTCTCTCCTTCACAGAAACACTGAATCACTTTTTTCTTTCCCCTTGTTTTTTACTGTGTTTTTTTAAACTCTGTTCAGATTCCATGTTGAAAAGTGGGAAAGCTGTAATTGTAACCTCATGCACATTGTGTGTTATCATCCCTGGTGCTGGGTGAAATATGTCTCTAAACAGTGAAGAAGAGGTAGAGGAGTTCAGCTTCACTTGACGTGAGGAACCCTGAAATCTGCAGGAATTATTGAGATAGCCTACATGACACTCAGTAATGCAGTCTTCTTATGAAACCACATTTAATTCACTAGATCTGGATTTTTATTTGGATCCGCACCAAATTGTCACCTAGACATGTCAGATTTTTCTTTAAGATCCATTAATTATTCTATGAGAAACCAAGGAAAATGTTAAAAAACGCCTTATCTTGCAATGTTAAAGAAAGTGAGAAAAAAGTCCTGGTTCCTCGACCAAGTTTCGTGGTGAACTTTCCTGTAGTTTTTGTGTAATCCTACTAACTAACAGACAAACAAACAAACTGAGTCAAATGTAATTGCAAACATAAACAAATACTTTTGCAAATCTCTCCGTTATCCATTGCCCATGTTGAATAGAAAATAATCCGTCTCTTACTTTGGTAAAAGAGCAAGTCAAACCTGGAATGGATTTTAATGACACTGCATTTACGGCTGTGAAAGGTGAACTTTATTTGAGCAGAGATTTGGGTTTCCCACTGAGTAACAAAGCCGGAGGGCAGCCGAGCCAAACGGGTTGTCCCTTCTGCTGAAGGAGGCGATCTGCGGGGCTGCATCTTTGTCTTCTCCTCCGGCTGAGGGAGCCGGGGTTAAAGCCCTATTTAACCTGCTCTGCATGGCTCTTCCTGTCTGCGTCTTTTTTAAAGAAATTCTTTCATTCTTTCTTTTTTCCCCCCCACTCTTTCCCTGCTTCCATCCATCACTGCTGTATCTTGTACTCACACACACTTCCAGAGGGTACTTAGCCCAAGGCCGTGGGTAAAACACAAAAGAAAGAAAAAGAGGGGAACTTTGAAGACTTCCATCTTTCATGTGAGGAATTGTTCTTCATCCTAACATGAAAGAGGATGAAAGTAGCCACAAAGGACACCGGAGCTGTCTCTATCAGAACACAGGACTTCAGGGTTTTGGATCAAGGTGGCAGTATGGCTGTTTCTTAGAGACCTGTGTGTGATCCTGGAAAAAACTTTTCAAAAACTCTCCCAACATGACCTTGAGAAGTATCAAAGTGTTGCTAAAACTCAGATTTTCTGCTTTAGTCTCATCTTGTCGGGGGGGTTCTTCACTACACAGTGACTTATAATCTTCTGGTTTCAACTCTTGCCTCGCCCCCAGAATGCATCACACCAGCCGTCCTGCAGTTCGACACTTCTGTCGGAGTTTGAATTGATTTGAATTTCACACCGCCCGGGGCCTCAACATTCAGATATTAAACACATATCTCAGATACTCAGATATCTCTCGCTGTCAAAACAGCCCGGGTCGGCAACACTTGCTTGTAAATCAGAGACATTGTAATCTACTGTGACTGGAAGTGGTGAATGCTCCCTCTCTGTCTGTCTCGCACACAGACACTCGTACACTCCTTTAATCTCCTCAGAAGCCCCAGCTGACTTAAGCCCACAGAGCGTGTCTTTGTGTTGGGCAAACTTCAAACGCAGTTAAACATCACAGAGGGGTTGTGGAGAGGGCCCTAACCTCTGACTACAGGCCGCTACACAACACATTGTCTGCGAAATGATAAAAAAAACTCTAATCATACTTAACTGCCCTCACTGGCTTGCCACTTGTTGACAGACACAATGGTGGACCTTGACAAGTGAACAAGTAATGGAGCGCAAGGAAAGAAGAAGAAGAGGAGCAGAAAGTGTTTACTCTGCCTCTGCCGCAGTGAGAGCGTTTAGAAACTTCTTATTTTGCTTTCAGGGACACGCTTGATGTCATCTATTAAAAAAAGGACGTTGTTGTTTAGATGATGACAGCAATTCATTAAGTTCTTTTTAATCCACAATTATCCCGTTTAGTCTTGTGTATGTTTGCATTGGAGAGGCACTCAATATTAAAGCATCAAACAATCCTGAGTCAGTGCACTGCATGCTGATGAGCCAGTTAAGATATAATTAAACAACTTAATTATACAATTCGGTACTCCTGGTATTAGCATCAATGTTCTACCTCATCCACCTCCCTGCATACAAACTACGGTATTAAATACTCTCAGGAAACCAAGTCAAGGAACATTTTTCATTGGCTGTTAAATGTTTTAAATTGACACTGCTACTATTTAAAAACAACAGGTGATAGACTGGTTAAAAGACACTTGCCAGTATGAACACTCTGCTAACAACGATTAGGCCAATTATCACCTCTGCCAAGGAGGATATGTTTACACCCCTGTCCGTTTGTTTGTTTGTCAGCAGGATTGTACAGAATCTACTTTTAGAACATCTTCATAAACAGTTCATTCTGACACTTAGTGGAAGGACTGGACATGGGACAAGAAAGAACCCATTAACTTTTGGGGCAGATCCAGAAATGTTTTATTGCTTCAACCAAATTGCTATTCAATAAATTTCTGGATCTAGTGGATTTAAATGCGGCTCCATAAGGGGCTTTGATGGAGATATACACTCTACTGAGGGACATTCTAGTTTCTGTATGTTGCTACTATCCTGATACAGCAAGTTCAGTATTATAATTAGAGTGTGGATACCCAGAATTTTGAAATGATATTCTGGTTTCGGCCTGGTTCGGTCACATTGGCAGGTTGGGATCAGACACTGAAAACAGAATGCGTGTCAGGTTGGTCTTGGGTCATTTTCTCTCGCGCTCGGTTGGGCTCAGACAGAACATTGCAGCTGCACTCTAATTAGAATCATACGTTTTTTTTTTCAAATTCAGATTTCTCCATGGAGAGAATCTCTAGTTATAAAGTTCTGAATGGCTTTTTTTCCTGAACGTTGACTCCGTTTAATTAGTATTCATCGCTGATGAGTCACTGTTGTGCAGATGGGGACCCACTCAAGTGTGTTTTATCATGTTATGACAACTGGAAATGTGTGCCAATCTTCTGACTTCTATGGATGACTAAAGTGCTGTGTGTGTACTGATAAGAGTTGTAATTCATCCAGATACAAATGCAGCCACTGATAATCGTTAGGAAACGTATTTGTACAAACAGGCTCTTTGTAGTGCCACCGAAGAACAAGGACCCGGCTTGTAGCTCCTTGATGAGCGGCTCGCTCGTGGACGTTGTGAACGTGATTGGTTAAATTCTGTTCAAAGTGGAATAATGACAGCTGCATGTGGGTTAGACGAGCTTCAAAAGCACAAAGAGTTGAGCTGCTGTGATGTGAGATTTAGTCTCACATGGCCAAAAAACGACACTCAGGCAACAGTGCTACGTCTTAGTGAAAAGCAAAAGTAAAAACATGTAAATGGAAAAGTTAGCAGCAAATATGTGTCGAAAACAAACGAGGCCAGAGAGAACAATAAGCTAATCAGTGGAGGAAATTACGGCTAATGGCTTGACGTCAGTCCGGGAAGTGCGTAATGTCGGGAAAGCCTCCGGTCCCCCGTTTCTATTATGATTCACAATGAGCTGCAATTCATCTGCCTCACAAACGCCTATCAAAATCTTTCAGATGAGATTAAAAGATGGTGAACCACAGTCCTTTAGTAACTAATACTGAAGGTATTTGAAGGATCATTTAATTAAAACATTGCTGTGCATTTCTGGAGTAAATGCCAGCTTTGCCAACTTTCAACCTTTATCTGATAATCCTATAATTTTTCACCAATTATCTTTCTACCTCAAGGAAATACAAAACGACTGACATTAAATGTGTCCCTGCCCTCAGAGGCTGCTGAAAACTTCCACCAGCCAAATGCATCCTCTGACAGTGAGCAGAGTTCATGCTGAACTAAAACCTCTATTACCTCAAATCTTGTCGGCTCACCTCCGGGGGACAGCAATTTGAGAGGAGAAGTGTCTCCATAATAATCAGACAACCAAAAAAAAAATCCATCTATCTTTTACATAGTTGAAAGGAAACGTGTTAGTGTTTCACACTGATCACATTTAAGAGACATGGATACTTAATGCTCCTTTGTTCCATTTGACAGTGGCTGTTTTGTCTTGGTTTACATTTTGCAGAACTAATGTGGTTAAACGCACATGCGAATCAAACAAGTTGACTTTTTTTGTGTTTTTTTAACACTACAAGCATAACTGTTATTCCAAATTAGCAAGAAAAGTTCAAATCAAAGCTATGATTGTGCTCTTCTCAGGGCCTGTAGCTGGATCGAATCACATTTAAAACCAGATTTGAACTGTAAACAAAAAAGTTGTCCTCGTACCGGACAGCTTTCCCACATTCAAGATTGACATGACAAGCCCAGTAACGATGGTGGAAATGTTCCCTCAGCTGTCTTCCACATGGTGAGATGAAGGGAACAGGGTGACTTTTTGGCAGAATAAAAAAACAGGAGCTGCCTCCCTGTGTGAGCAGGGTCATACTCTTCCTCTATCACCGCAGCCTCACCTTGGCACACAGGTGTCAGCGAGCCGCCTCCAGCTGAAAATAACCCTTGTGGAGCAGCTATCAGACAGTGGGTGTTACTGTGAGATCCTGACATGGAGGAAAATCACATCTCTCCATAAATTACAGTTGCTCTCGTGTGATGGTAAAGAAATATCAAAATGCCCGAATGTCGTTTCAAATATATATTGGTTAAAAATAATTGTGCCTATTCAGATGAAATCCACAAGTCAAGTTTGTAATTACCATATCGTAATAAAAAGACTGAATCTTTTTCAGTTGACACTTTGTGAATTACTGGTTTTGTGAATCTTATCGACTATGACAAGAGAAAAAATAAACATTTCTTCTGTGTCACAGTTCTGTCTCTTAGCAAATGTGTTTTTCATGCTTCACAATTACATTATAGTCAGAAGTGTAATTGTTGCTTCCATTTGGTGTATGGGTGTTGTTTTTTTCTAGTGTAGACATTTACAATCACGGGTTCTGAAAGCAGCCTCTGACCACGGTGCAAAATTTAGTCCGACCAAAAGAGGTGTTCTGGTTCCAGATCAACCTGAACCCTGGTTTGGATCATTTCTGGTGTAAAAACACTTTTTTGGATGGTTTGGACTTTTGGACCAATTGCAGGAAGTCTTTATATACACTTTATTCTAATAGTAAGCAAATACAACAACTGACCTGACAGAAAATTAATGTCAGATGTCCGCCCGCCTACAAACCAATCAATGTAAAGTAAAGCTACACGCATCAAATGTAAACAGACACCTGCCTAAAACAAATGTGGTCTATTCCGCAATAAATCCTGTCTGTTTAAAGTTGAGTTTTAGTTAAAGGTCCAGGCTGTGTTGTGAAACTGTTTATATTATTTAGTCTAACATTGCTAATATAAATAGGGTGGACACAATTGTAGAAACACATGTCAGAATAATATGGTCTGGTTATTGTTAATAAAGTAAACACAGCTCTTCCACTCTCTTGACTTTTTGAGTATTAAACCAAGACTGTGATCTTCCCCCGATCGTAACCAAGTGCTGTAAGTGCCTGAACATAACTCTTAGCAATGTTAAATCATGCTCTTGTTACTATGGGAAGACAACAAATGAAAAATCTTATCTTGGAACGTTTAGCAGACACATTCTTTCATTTGCCAGTGACATTAATTCACAATATCATTATATTGATAAAAAAAGAAAACGTTAAATTTCTTTTGAAATGTATTTATGTTATGAACACAGGAGTTCACCAAATCCAGCCGGTTATAGTTGAGTTGTCTGGGTGGAAATAAAATGTATTGGACTGTTCAGGGTAAAAACTGTGGCCCAGTATGAAGGCGAATGGCTGAGAGGGATAGAGAGAAACACTGTCGTTGAATCTGTTCAGCTACAACATCTCACAGCATCTTTTATCCTTTTTCCTCCGTCACATTTATCCGGTTCTATCTCTCAGCCGGTTTCTCTACCTTCTACCATTCAACTCTCTCCCCCTTGTAACCTTCACCACTATGTTATGGCCTCGTTCTGTTTAATACATCTCTGCATGTTGCTCTCTCTCTGACTCACCCACTCTCCCTCCCTCATTTCCCATGTCTCTTTCCCCTGCTGGCTCTCTCCATCCCTCTTTCCTTCCACCTCTCCCCCTCTTCCTCCTCCTCTGGATAGCTGCTGTAACGAACCCATAAATTGGAGCAAGACAGCGGTGGCGGCTACAGGTTGGGGTTGGGAGGAGGGTGGATGTACAGAGGAGGGGAGGAGGGAGGGCTGAGGCTGACAGAGAGAGGGTGACAGAGGTAGAAAGAGAGGGAGAGAGAGAGAGAGAGAGAGAGAGAGAGAGAGAGAGAGAGAGAGAGAGAGAGAGAGAGAGAGAGAGAGAGAGAGAGAGTGAAAAGGGTTGGAGCAGGGCAAGGATTCATTCCTGCAGACAAGGGAAGAGATATGACTGTCGTTGGAGAAGAGACAGACTGCAAGGGGAGAGACGGAGGGGGGAGGAGGAGCAGAGATGGAGGTAGGAATAGAGACAGGGGGAGGGGCGTTGGGGGGAGGAGGCTCCATAAATTGGTTCAGGAATTAATTTGCACTAGGTAAAGGTATAGCCTTGGAACATGCCATCCCAGTCAGATGAGAGGTCCTGTGGAAGGGAGACTGATCACAATGGCAGCAGATGGTGGAAAAGTCGCAGGGTTGGTGGGTTTTCTCAGGGGGGGGGGGGCAGGGTGAGCGATGGGAGGCAAAGGGAGAGGTGTACGATAGGGTGACAGGAGTGGAGGGAAAAATATAACAGGGACAGATGAGGCCACAGCGGACAGACAGACTGACAGACAAACACACCAAGCTCAAATGTACTGTGAAACAGAAGCGGCCACCTGGCAACTGCGATGGTCCCACTGGAATGCCAGATAATCATGCTGCTGGGTGCTAAATATCATCAGCGTGTGAATACCCATCCCTCTGCAGCATTTCTAATTACTCGGGTGGCGTCGGACTAATACATATTGGCAGCACTGTAATATTCATTAGCAAATAAGATTCTGCGATGTCTTAACTGCAAATGAAAAAAGTTTGGGGAGTAATTGTAATGTCTTTTAAATCGAAACAAGCCGGCAAACAACTTTGGGTACGCGCTAATACGATGTCACTCAAGCATACGTTGTTGGGTTTTTTTCATAGTTAATTTGAGAGATGGATGGTGTAGTCGAATGTTTAGCCCTTATTTTCTCTGCAAAATGGGCTGCATGAATTATCTCGGCTGCATTAAAATGCCGATAAAAGGAGTCATTTACTTAATCTCGGGCTCCATAATCATTTCTCACGCATTGATTCTCTTTCACATACGCAGTCTGCAAAGTTTTCACAGTACAGTTGACACCTGAAGCCAGTAATACTGAGGGCGGCAGGAAGGAAGAGGAGGCAGGATGGGTGGAGCAGGAAATGAAGACTGTTTTGTGAGTGTGGGGCTCAATTTGCCATGCTGGAAAAGCTGCATGGAGGCAAAACTGTGCTCAATAGCATCAAAGCAATCAAGGCAGGGTGAAAAATGCAAATAGATAAATAGCAAAAAAGAAAAAAGTCTCAAACCAAGCCATGCAAAATATCAACAACTGCTCACAACACAAGAAAATCCAAGACACCTCCTCAGAGCTGATTCTCAGAGAAAATGGAAAATAAAAGACTGCAGAGCTGAAATAGAAATAGAACTGATAAACACTGAAAGAAGCTGCAATGGTGTATTATAAAAATGATAATAATCATAATAATAATAACACAGGGGAAAAAAACAGCAAGAAGCATTGTTTTGAAATGTGAAGCCCTGTTGCAGTTACCTGAGCATTGGAACTCCCACTTCCCCCCCCTAAATAAGAAAATGATTGTGACAACTTTTAGTTTTTTTGTGATCTTGTTATGTTCAGCGCGCTCCTCGCTGTTCCTTGTGAGGCTCGAGCAGCGCTACACCTGCTCAGGTAAAGGCAACAAGGTTATAGCGACAGCATGTTGTGATGCTGGCTGTAGGCATGCTGTCTGAAGTCTCTGCCACCATTGTGCTTGGATCTACCCACCGGGGCCTCACCGCTTCCAGCTGACACGTCATTGTCACGGCGCTGCCTCTGTGTATCCCACAGACAGGAGATACTGGAGTGTGTGAAGTGAACTGAACCCGCACCATGTACTATTTTATGAGATTTGTACGTGTCTGTACCTTTCATTTATTAACTACTTCATTTCTTTACTACTTAATTGGAGTAACACCCCCAAGTTTCCGATGGTATATATGTTCTGTCAGTATTTCCAAAATCTTAAGACTCTTTCAACCATGTGGATGAAAAACTATTCCTGTATTTAGGTTGCGGCGTTATTTTAGCTTTACTTACATTCTTGATCTTTTAGTCAAATTCAAGCAAAATACAAACGTATTAAGTAACATTAATAATGTATATGAGAATTTATTATTTCAAAAAGTTTAATAATTTTGATTTACTGTGTTCAATTGAACAAGGAGATGCGTTGATCCCAGTTTGGCTACAGGAAATTCTAAAGATGTTCTCTGGTGCAGAATATGTTTTCATTCAGGTGGTTAGAAGAGTTTTGAGGTGATTCTGGAAATGAGAGTTGTCAAATGACCTTCTGGCTTCATCACAGATTGCTCTATAGCTTTTTAGACACTAATGTAATGTTGATACATCACGGTCGCAAATTAGTTTGTGCAGGAACTGACACTGCTGCACTTTTTAAAAGAAATTTGACAAAGAAATGACAAAGAAATGACACCGTCTAAGGCCAGAAGCTGCTCTCCATCTCGTTCTATTTATACAAAGTAGAGAATGTATCTGCCGGGCCACGCTCATGATGAATCGCTGTTATTAATAATCAATATCCTCCCAAGGCTAGGTTAATGCCACCTCTAATAGCATGAGCTATGTGAATGTAGCTGGGACATAATGCATGTTGTGTGTAATAAGCTGGCTGTTATATTAAGGGACAAAACATGGATCGGCAGCACTGGAGTGACCTCTGTGTGTGTGTGTGTGTGTGTGTGTGTGTCGTCCCTCTCGTCTCTTTGCCTTCCCTCCTTTTCTCTGTCTCATTTATCCAGCGAGCCGTCCTTGAGGCGGTACAGCATTAGGCAGGTTGTTAACACAAGAGAAAAGGGCGTTCAATGTCATGTCACTGTGTCGCAAAGCATGACAGAGCCGGGGCCCGGGCCCTCTTCTCAAGGAAATAAATACATCGCCATCTTCCTTTCAGAGTGTAATGGTCTGGATATTACATCTCCTGTGGGACATTACTGTCCACGGACAATAAATCCACCCTACAGAGTGTGTGTGTGTGTGTGTGTGAGTGTAAGTATGTGCATACGTGTAATTTAATGAGCACAGAATGTTTCTGCGTAGGGATGTATCACGTATTTATGTTTGCGTGCACATGCACAGTTTGAGGCAATTTGTCCCCCGGAGAGAAAGTGATCCAGTATCTCTGCACCTTGTCAGCTGGAAGCAGCGAGGCCGCCGTAAATCTCAATTAGGGCAAACCCCTCCCTCCCCGCTTCCTCCCTCCCCCTCCCCTCCCTTGCCACAGGTGACAATGGACCAAATTGACTGACGCTCACTGTTGCGTTCCAAGGCTTACCATTGGCTTCAGGCTGGGTCTGAGAGGGCACGGCCATGTAGGGGTCCTCCCCTTTGTCTGAGCTCATGGGGGGGTCCTTCCGCTCCACCATGCGGCCCCGCCCCAGGGGGCCCTCGGCGGCCTCAGGTAGGGCCGAGGTGGGGAGTGTGAGGGTGTGGTGATGGTGGTGATGGTGGCCTGCCGGACACAACACAGGTTAACCGACGCCCGGGGCAGAGAGGGATAGGCTGCAGTGCATGTGAGCACAGGCCAGCAGGGGTTCACACACACACACACACACGCACGCACACACACACACACACACACACTTCCTTTGAAGCATACACACAGACTCGATCCACTCACACCCACACACACAAGGACAGCTGCTGGGCTGTGCGAGCCAACAAAGTGTTTCTCGGTGACCCTGACCAACTCATTAGTAAATGTGTGTGTGTGTGTGTGTGTGTGTGTGTGTCTCAGGATAGACATGTCCTTTCTTTTTTTCCTGTCATTCTCTGCCTCTCTCTGTCTTCTCTCTCTCTCTCTCTCTCTCTCTCTCTCTCTCTCTCTCTTTCTCTCTCTCTCTCCCCTCCTGTTCTGACTGACACGTCAAAGCTGTGCTGGGCCTGTCACAGCGGAGCTGAGCACAATCCTCCACAATCACCATAGGGTGTCTAACTTTAATATGAAGGACAGGAAACAAACTTTCTTTCCATCACTTCACTTTAGTAACTTTTCTTCAAAATGTAGAGAGCTTGTAAGTCTGTTCATGCTCCTTCGTTTTACTTTTCTCAAGCTTTCTTTCACCTTAAACCCGACATTTCAATAGATCATTTTCATTTTTAAGCTGAAAAGTCAAATTTTAGCTCTAGTTTCTTAACTGTTAAAATTCTCAGTTTTTTGTGACATTTAACAATTTGTCACAGTAAAGAAGCAACTTCATTTCCTCTTAACCCTTTTCTCTTGTCTCCTCGGTTTCCCCCATTTTGTCCCTTTTTTTCCTTCATTCCTTTGTTTCTAACCGAAGGTCTCCCCGATGTTTCTTATCTCCCTGGCCGACAGTCTTTATTTAGCAAGGCCCTCAGCAACATGGCCTGATCAATCATCAGAAATATGTCATTAAAATTTAATGAATTTTCTCTGATCTGACTAGTCCATGTAATTAAACTCTTAGGGAGGATACATAACAAAGCCAGGAAGTGACACTGATAATGACACGACCAAGAAGATTGGCAAAATACTGGATGTCTGTCTGTTAAAATGAATCCACTGTTACATACACCTTAGAAAATCTCCACTTTGTAATCTGTGGATCGTACCTGTTGCCTCTCTGTCTACAGTATCACTGCACGTCTCTCAAATGAGCTCTGGGTTTTCCTGCATCCGCCTCGCTCAGTTTTTTCTCATTTTTCCAGAAGTTGGAACGGGTGCATAAGCTTTGTCTGACTATTTTTGAAGCGTGCTAATCACATTACCATCCCACATACTTACAGTACACGTTTAAAAAAATATTTCCTAGATTAAAAGTGAAGAGTTCCAACATCCTCTGTGGAGCTCAGCCCCCAATTCCTATTTTTTAAAACAGGTTCTCCTCAGAGGAGGTGACAGCAGTGTGTGTGTCTGTCTGTGTGTGTGTATATGTGTGTGTTTACTTGCACATATGCAAGTGTCTTTTCAATATGTGGTTATGCTTGTGTTTTTAATGAGTAGACATTTCAGGGGACTAACATCGATGCTGCTAGTAGACTACGCGCAACAGACACCCGCACACAACACCACCCAGAGCCTCCTCCTCCTCCTCTTCCTCCGTGTGGCGTGGCAATCATTAAAATGATTTATTTAACTATTGGCCCAGGGCTGAGAGATTAGTGTGACAGGCCTATTTTATAATTCATTCCCCCCACTGCCAGGGGAAGTGCAATTCAGGCAGATGACACACATAGAGAGAGAGAGAGAGCTTGGAGCCTCGGAGCTCCTCCACGGATCAGGGGAAAAAAAGCCCTAAACTGCAGACGGATGCACATCCCTCTCTTTCTCCAGATTAAAAGGGAGGGAAGGTTGTCTAGTCTGGAGTAGAGGAGAGGAGAGGAGAATGGAGAGGGGGCATTTATTTATCTCCAAATCCATATCAACCACTGGCAGATATATGGAGAGGCTCTGGGGCAACGGCTGAGACTTTGTTTGGGGGGTTGTAAATGGGGTGTTATCTCTGTGTGTGTGTGTGTGTGTGTTTGGAAACACACAGCCAAGCTTTTGGAATCATATTCAACACTATATGGGTGCAGATGCTGATACCGTGACCCTGGATCTGAAAAGAAGGGAGAGAATCGCAGTGGGGGTGCAGCCACAGGGGGGTGAGAGAGGGAGAAAGGGAGAGAGCTGGGCTTTCTGGAACAACTTCAAAATATCTATTCTCGTCTTTCTGTATGGATCTGACTGTTTTGATCTGGCCAAGGTGTGTGTGTATGTGTGTGTGTGTGTGTGTGTGTGTGTGTGTGTGTGTGTGTGTGTGTGTGTGTGTGTGTGTTTGAGAGCGACTGAAAACCAAGCTAACGCACCCTCTGATTAGATAAAACTAAGGTGGATGTGAGTGTAGATTGCGGGTGCTGCAGATAAGAGTGACTTTGTTGCAGGCGAATCACATCTGTGTATCATTACTCCAAAAGACCTGAGTGAGCAAAAAATCTGCCATTAGTTAAGTGTGATTGTGATATTACGCCGTGCGATTAAGAAAGTGAACGCATTTGCATGAAGGAGCCGTCTTTCCATGTTTGCATGTGCGAAACGTCCGTGCGCGTTTACATTAGCCTTTTCTGAATTAATTATCTTCGACTCTGCCGACTAAAGGGCTGCTGCCAATTGCACGTGCTTGGTGACAGTTGGCAGAAACGCGTCTGATCTATTGCTGACTAGAAACAGGCCTCTCTGATGACACGTCCTGCTTAATGTGCACATCGAGGCATTTCTTCAACATCAAGGCCCCAAACCACCAACAACCAGATCCATCCAATTAGCCCAGCAAAGGTCAGGGATAATCAATGCTACTGCACAGGAGATAAAGGGGACGGGGCTGGGGGAACACGAAGGGAGTGGAGGTCTTACACAACTAATAGAATCAGAATCAGCGTTTAAAGATTTTTAAGCGTAGGTTTCTGATTTCTAATAGTACGTCCTTTATTCTAAACGTCAACGGGGGCCAGAGGAGGAAAGACTACGAGGAGTGGAATTTACTGACCATGCCTGAATGTTTCATTACCTTCGTAACTGGGAGGAACGTCTATCGAAAAGAGAAGGAATGAGATGAATTCAGTTAAAGCCCTTGAGTCATTAATAACCCGTCTTTACACATGTGGGCGGAGTTTTCATTTACTTGAGAGGGAATGATTGATTGAATAGATGAAGAGGTGTGGCAGAAGTTTAAGAGTCTGGGTGGATGAAATGTAGCTGCTGCCTTTTTCTTTTTAATTGCCTCTACAGTAAATGTGGGATACTTACCGTTGAGTGCCACAAAGGTATCTGGAAGGAGAAGAGAAGAAATGAGAATAAACGTGTTATTGCACGCAGTAAAGAGAGGTTCTGCTCAAACATGATCAAGAAGCCATGACTTTTAAAGTAATTCACAATCGACCGGCTGCTCAATATCCCCCCTAACTTTTAATCAGAGGTGATCTATGAAGGTCAAACACGACGGCTTCCCTTGACTAAACACACTGATGAAATTGAAGAGAAAATGCACTGGCTTCATTTACTCTGCGTAAATAGTTGAAATTGAGATGAAATGGACGAGGATGAATGATTTAACGTCAAAATGTTTTGATGCCGACTCTTGCCAACTGAGCAGCTCAGTAGAATTTTAACAGGCTAAAGCATTTACCAAATCCAAACAGTTATTATGGACATAAAAAGATCAAATATACATTGGGCCTCTGTGCCAGTCCCTGTGTTGTCAAAAGAGACCTTTCAAAGCGTCTGAGGTCGACTGGGTTCAGAGCCCCGTCTTGTTTTGTGTTTCAAAATGAGCCCAGTGACGACTCACAAGTCAAATCCTGTGTGTCACTTGAATGTTTGGGTTGTGTTTGTGTTGCAATTTACAAGAAGGAACCCAGTCTCTGCCCAGTGGGACACAACACTCTATTGACCGGGGGGGGACCAGAGAGACAGCGGGAGCAGGACAGAGGAGGATGAGAGCCGAAAGGGACAGATGGATGGAAGAGGCTGAAAGAGAGGATTGTGAGGGCGGAACAGACGGGGGAGAAAGAGGTGACAGCAGCGGAGAAAGAGACGGAGAGACGAGTGAAGAGTGAGAGCAAGTTAACAGAGAAGAGAGGAATGGTGGGAGAGGAGGGGGGTATGGAAGAGAGGAGGACAGATAAGAGTGAAGAGGGCCTGCTTACTTTGGCAGTCTCCCAGGCCATCTGTGTTACCATGTTCCACGTCCTGCTCAAAGGCTGATCTGCGGGGAACAGAGACATCATGGTCAGCGGTGGAAAACAGGCCAGGCTGTGCAGGCTCGCCACACCTAACAAAGTAACACGGCTAAAAGAGAAGCAACTGCACAAACACAGCAAACCCTATACGCTTGCACAATGTGTGTGCGGCTCAGAGCCCGAAACCTGGAACTGAATCAAAGAACAACTATCCGTTGCCCTGGGGGCATAAAATCAGTGGTTATGAAGAACACTGGCAGGCTGGTAAATCCATAGCTGGCACAGGGATCATTGCCAGGAGTGTTGATACAAATACATTGATGATTTACTTGGATGTAATAAAAGCATGTTATGCTGTATTGCTATAAAAATACCTTTTTTGGCGCTTATTTGATTTTTTGCCAAGAGTCAAATAACAGTTATATCACATGCATGTCGACATATGAAGCTACGACTCGTTAGCTTAACTTAGCACAAAGACTGAAAAGAGAGGGAAACTGCTAGCCTAACCGTTTAAAGGAAACAAGATACACCTACCAACACCTAATTAATGCTAAATAATGGATTACACTTTGTTTCTTTAATCCATAGAAAAACCAAAGTGTAAAAACTTGATATGGATTTTCGGGGGCCAAAGTTTTCATGTTGATAAACAAAGATATTGATGTGACTGTGAAAGTTTCATATTGGCTGAGTTTTATCGACCAACTGATAAATCGGTTTGAGTCCTGTAAAAACGACATAACGTACAGTAACCCAAAATATTAAACGATAATAATTTAGCTACCTTTGGAAAGTGCAAGGCTAGCTGTTTACCCCATGCTAAGCTAAGCTAAGCTAGGCGACATGACATTGGTGTTGATCTTCTCATCTAACTCTTGGAAAGACAACATATAATTTCCCAAAATGTTGAATTATTTTTTTGGGGAAAAATGCTCAAAAACATCTAAAAGTTTTCACTTTGATTATATTTTACTATTTCTCAGTGTCTGACATAATCTCTGTTGAGCAGAGACATGAGGCAGAAGTCCCAATCACATGGGCCACGGCCCGGGCAGTGAGGGGTGACAGTGCTTGAGGGCCATCATATGACGCAGAGAGACCGAGTTTCGGAGATGTTATTCTCTGACGCAAACTGCATCGAGACCTGTTTTCTTCCTGAAAGACCACCAAGCAGGCAGTAAGGAGATCTGTGAAACAGAGCGGACCAACTGTCAACCAGGATCATAGTCACGCATGACAGCTTTTCACAGTCCTCCCCAGCTCCCCGTCTCCTCGCCACTCCTCCTCCTCCTCCTGTCCGTCCACCCGCCTCTCATCTTTCTCACCCTTCGCTGGTCACAATTATAGCATGAAGAAAAATGATTTTCCAAAACAGCATCACCCAAGACCTTATCCCCTGATCAGAGCTGAAACCGTGAACCTGACAGCAAGGGCAAATATGGAGGAAAATACAATTGGATTCTGCTGTAACGCCCTCGAATCAGAAACAAAGTCAAAGGCAGCCTTTCATGTATATTCACAGTACATGGGGGAGATGATTGGAAAATGTCATACTCTCATTTAGTATTTATCTTTTCCCCCAGTTTGGCAGCACCTTAATTGGGACGACAATGGTACATTTTACTCTCCTGATTACCAATTTCCCTTCAAAAGCATTCACCACAACAGCCACACAAACAACAAGAGCAGCGGCATCCTCTTTTCATTTCTGGGGGTACGTTTAATCTGCTTATCTGATTTGCTTATCATACACAGTCATAATCACAAAGCAGACACAGAGCTGCACAATTACAACAGTCTAAGCACAAATGCGGTCCAGGCTCTGCCGGATTTTCCTCGTCGACTTCATCACCATGTCCCACCCTGCCATGAAATGTTGTTTTCCGTCTTTGATAAGACAAAACACTGGCACCCTTGTGGTCATGGTTTCCAATATAGGTTGATAACAATATTGCAGAGTGTGAGGCCGCTTTGAGATGAAGATTACACATCTTAAATCCCATTGGTTTGTAGATTAATTAACAATGAGCAGTCACACTACACATGCAGTGTCTGGCCCTCGCTTGGCACACACGAAAGTGACTGAACCGCTGTGTGAAGCCTCGGTTCACGTCCCACGGCAGCTGCATCATAGCAGCTGAAGTGCAGTAGTGTTTTAATGTGACACTACAGACGTTTCAGCTCAGAGATAAGATCCCACTGCAACCTCATAATGCATATTTAAAGATTCAAACTGTACATAACCTGGAGGCCTCCGCGGGCCACATTTTATATTAACTTACATCCGATGAGATTATTATGTGAGATGTGTGGTTGCTGAAATACAGGTCAGGCATGATAGCATTAATTATTCATATTTGGAATGAATGGGCAGCTGGGGACTATGTACTGCACATAGTATATAGTGTAAAGAAGTGTGTGTAATGTTTCCTCAAAGTCATTTTGATTCATGGCTTTGATTTACAAAGGAATACCTGCAATGAACTGGCCTGTAATAGTCAGGGGCTCACCAGGTATTAAGTCAGTATATGTGCAGCTTTTATTAGACCATATCTCGGATTTAGAGAAAAGTCTCTGACACTGGCTTAAATATTTAACAAATAATTATGGATATGCTACGAAACACAGTCGTGCACCTAGTTTACATAATAACAGCCATACACAATCACATGCAGTCATTTTCAGGAACAGGGGGGTGACCGGGGACCATATTGCAGGAGACCAGAGTGCAAGCTGTTTATAGGCAGTAGGTATAAGAGGCATAACTCCACATGGGAAAGCTGGCACGCAAGCACCGAGGGCCAGATGGAAGAAGAAAGGAGGGGTGGCATGCACGAGAGAAATGATATGTTAGAGGAAAGATGGAAAAAGAAAGGTGGACAAAAATAGATAGACAGACGGGGGGCTTAATGCGTGGAAGGTAGGCAGGTAGCTGGTTAGGCAGACAGATAAATAAAGACAGCCAAGGAAACAGGAAAAGAGATGTGCTGGAAATGGTTTTTTTATTTTAATGAGGAATCCAAAAAGTAGGAAAAAAGACTGATGTTAAGAAAGAGCGAGCTTCGTCTTTGCGGGGACTTGTTTTGACTGCGAAAAAAACCACTTTTTTATTCAACACCAAAATACCTCTGACTCTCCCCTCCCTCGTTTCATCCCTCCTTCTGTCCAGTCTGGCAAATGCTTCGAATAGCTCACCACAGACCAATAGCTTCTACCAGACCTCCCATCCCTCCGCCTCTCACTAACAATTACTGTACAGTGTCAAGGTGCCAAAGTGTCAAGGTGGAAACTCAATCAGAACGGTCCAACGCTTCTGCTTTTGCAGAATAATAATGGGATGGGGGTTGTGTTTGTTTTTGTTTTGCATGTTTTGTGTGTACGTGTGGGCATGTGGTGTATTGACATGCCAGAACAATCATTTTCCAGCACGGGGGATCAAATCCATTCGTCGTCAAATAGCCACTGAAGCGGCAGAGTCCTTTTGTTATGACTTCATCGGTAAAACGTTTTTTCCCACCACAAAACTCCATACGCTGTTTGTTCGGAGGGCATAATTTGGCTCTGTGTCGCAACTACAGCCACAAATTACAGTAACCGTGACCGTTGAGCTTTACCCAGCTCCGCTTACCAACCTCCAAGCCTTTTCGAACACTTTCCTTCCATTCATCCTTCCAATAGCCCCCTTTTTCTGGTGGAGGAAATTGCACTTACTCACCATAAAATTAGAAAGATCACAGACACGACAAATCGAGAAAGGAAAGCCACCAGGCATGACAAAGAAGAGGTGCGGATACTGTTCCATATAACTTGTGAAGTCTTGTAAACCACATGTGTCACAGGCTTTTTTACGATCAAGCATTATAATGGTTTTTCTCAGCTAAACAGATGGAACCAGCTCAACGTTTCATGTGTTTACTGTATTGTTGTTGTAATGGAGGAGCAATCATCACTAATGCAGGCTTCATACATCAGGAGAGATCATTTTAGAAGTGACAAAATATAAAACTGTCAAAATTCAAGTGATTCTAGAGATATGAAGACAATATAAAGTTAATGGCCCATTTAACAGTAAAGGTTAATGGTGTGGCGTACAGTTTTAGAAAATGCAACTCAATATTTGAAAGATCATATATTGTTCTACCACTTTATAGAGAATAAAAAATACCCATGAGCCTTAGCTGCTATTACTCTGGAGAAAAGACAGTGAGCGACACCATTTAACCTAACCTTTCTTCTTATATTGTTATGTGCACAGGCATCTATCTATCTGAGCTTTATTTTTTGGGGATTTGACTTTCACATCCATGGAGGCACTGACAGTGCAAACCACCTGTCACCCAACCTTGCCTATGCATTAAATGAGCAGGGTTTTCAGAGCACAAGGCAAATACTGTTATGACTGTGTTTGTGTTTACTTACTTCATGTTGCCAACCACCTGTCTGCAGGCTCCCTCTGACACCCAACCACAGTACGGGTCTCTGGAGGCTATACAGGACCTGGAAGTCAAACACACACCTTTAGCCTCCTGTCAGATCGTTCCACTCTCTCAGAGGGGATCAGAGTTGTTTGACCGTTTGAGTAGAAAGGAAAACTTTGTATCAAACTTACTTCTTGCATCTTCCATGTCTTTCACAGCGGGACAGTGGCACTTTAACCACACAGGAGGTGAACGCAACCCACAGAGAATGACTCTTGCTGTCTATCAGCATGCCAATAATCCGCTTGTCGTCCACACCATCTATACTGCACCTAGGGGAGGACGACAGAGTTTAGGATAAAACCTGGATTATTCCATCTTTCATTCATCTATGTTGTTTTATTGGGACAGTGTCAACTCAGAAGAGAGGTGAGATGTTGCAAAACGAGATTTAACTGTTGATTTTAAAATACAGTTGAGCTAGATTGTGGCAGAGAGATACTGTAAGGTCAGGGAAAACAGATAATGCTGGACTTGAGAACATGGGGTCAGAAACAGAGAGAGATAAAGGGAGATAAAGAAAGGGGTGGTACAGATACAATGGATAAACAGACAGATGGGCACTGTGAGCAGTCAGCAATAACACTGCACTTAACTGTAAAACCCACTAACGCTAACTCAACCCCCTCCTCCTGCTCCACCATTCCTCTATCCCTGCTAGCCTTCTTTGTCTCCTCGCCCCCATAGCAGCGCACGCTAATCCCTTTGGGCGTGTCAAGCATCTTTCTATCCCTTCTCTCCATCCATTCCCCTCTCCATCCCACCATCCAGCTCCTGGGATTTAATCTCCCCTTCGCAGTGCACTGGTCCCCGTAATACCGCTCTCAATTAGGGCTTAGAGTCCATCTACACTGGGTAATGCGCGGCAATCGGGCCTGTGCTGATCCTGCCAGCCAGGCGGGAGGCAGGCAAAGTCACTTACTGTACGCGACTGAAGCCAGATGGCCGGCAGCCGATGCCGATGCTCGGCCTCAGCCACAGAGACAGAGAAGAAACAAGAGAAGCAGAGAAGAGGCAAGAAAGAGACACAACCCGGGGAGGGAGGAGAGGGCAGGGCCTGCCCTTCATCCCCTCCATACGCCATGTCACATGGCCACAGCATGTTGGATAACAAACAGTGGTAACCTTGAAAGCCCTCCTGTCAAGCCCTCACTCTGCTTCCCCTTTTCTTCTCGGTTGTCTAACGTATTCTCCTCTGTGCTTCTTTCCATCCCTTCTCTCTGGTCTTTACCTCTCTTTCTCTCCCTCCTCTGTTTGTGCTGCCAAATCGGTCCTGTTCATCCATTACCCCTCGACTAAACATTTGCTTTGGCAGGGTTCCTCCATGGCCGATTTTTCCTTATTCACTTCTTTTCCAAATACGCGACAATGCTCAGTCGCTTCACGCCACCGTACCCGGCTCATGAAAACACACATACGACAAAAGCTCACATCCTTACATGCACCAACAGCCATGCAATGTATTAGAGAAAGATCAAAGCCTGCCTCTGAAGACAAACACAGACCTCAGTGTGTGAGTGTGTGTGAGCGTGTGTGTGTGTTTCCTTTAATCAGCCAACGATTTCGAGGAGCTGGGCTCCACTATGGTTGGGAACCACAGCACTAGGCGATCCAGAGCCTTGGGGTCTATGTCTTTAATTTAGTAGCTGCGGTTGGACAGAGTGTAACCTGATAAAACTCTTTTAAATGATAGAGTAGCCATCTGGTTGGCTGACTTCACTGTATCATGGGTCGGGGGAACCGACTGGTATTGATGGAGCTGGTGGGCTGGTGGGTTGGTGGGTTGGCTGAGTCGGGAGATGGTTGGAAAACATGCTAAATCACACACACACTCTATCTCTGCAACATGCACACATGCAACAACTGACTTTTCGTTTGTAGCAACTGTAGCCATGTGTTTTTCTATTTCTATCCATCTCTCACACATGCATACGTGCACGCAGCACTACGTACTTGTCAGGGTTGTAGACGTTGAGCTCCTCCAGGAACAGGCTATCGTTGAGAAAGCCATTGTTCACCTTGGCCAGGAACTTGAGGATGATGCCTTTCTCAGATCCCAGGAAGACCACCGTGTTGTTCTTGTGGGGACCCGCCTCACCGTCCACGACAATACGTGTCAGACGATACCTGTAACCAGGGATACCCAAGTTGAGTAAATCAACCAGTTAATCAGTTAGTCAGTAGAGGAATAAGTTAGAGGAGCAACAAATGGTAAAATAGAACATCAGCAACGGTTCAATCAATAGAAATATAGTAGTTGCTAGTTCTTTCTGTCTGTCTTTATGTGACTCTCATATCTTGAGAACCATTCATCTTCAGCTTCACAGGTATGTATTGATAAGGGACCAAGGAAGTGCAGTGTTGAATTTGGTGCAATTTGGACACGTTGTCGATCACAACAGAGAATGTGCATACTGCTTCAAGCTTCACTTGACCTTGAACAAACAGGTGAACAGCTATGTTCTGTGGACTGGGTCTTTACTTGCAACAACCCACTTACTGTAACCAGTATTACCACAGGCCAAGCAAACAGCCCTTACCAAACGGACACTGAACTAGTAATATATAATCAATCAAACAGGTTGCCTACCAGCATTGTGTCAGATGTCTAAAAGGGCACAAGGAGCAGCAGGGGGAGATTACGCTCTTTTATTAATCTCATTAATTGATTGTTATTTCATTAAACTCAATCAGATCGCCATAGGGCATTTCAGGTGGTTGCTCAAAATAAAACACAACAGTTGTAAGCATCACTGTCTGTTGTAATTGACAGCTGCTGGTCACACAGCTTGGCTCAGCACCGAAAAAACATTTTCAATAAAAAAAAAGGAGCAGATTCAAGTTCGATGAAATTATACAAATTAGACACCTGCCACTCAAACTGTTTTAGATGAATCAAATAATAGGGAATGTTTTTCAGAAATACCCTCTACGGTTACTTACTTTTACCATCTAATCTCTGTATCTATCTCTCAATTAGTTTCAGGGCCAAGAAACTCTTAAAGTTATCAAAAAGCTATCGTCTCATTAACGTGTATTAGGCAAATCCTTTTTTTCATGGTTTTAATTGAAAAATCCGGTATTTGCAAATTAAAGGTGAGATTCTCTTGAAAACCAGCAGCCCTTATTAATGGTTTACTGAATGTTCTCTATTTAAACGTGGGTGGTAAAGTAGTTGCTGCTCTGAAGGTGAATTTGTTTTGAATGTGGTGAATGTAAATGGAACCAGTTTACACCATGAGCCCATTCAAACAAACACACACAAGGTCATATCCTCTTATCCCATCTGCCTCCTGTTTTCTTTAAATATCTCCTAAAAAGCTCTTGTGACTTTATCCAATCAGCAGTAGCAGCGGTGCGAAGGTTTAATGTGTTTTTTTGTTCCATTCAAGCAGAACAGCAGCTCCGAGGACTGTGTCAATATGATTTGATCTCACAGACATAATACAATCTCAAGGACTACGACGTTCACTGTCTTTGCTATTCAGGATAATAAAAAAATCTCAAGAGGGGTAATTCTTCAGAGTGTTGCCCACTTCCATTTCAATCATTGTGTAGAGCCAACTGAGGTCCCTGCCACTGCACAACAACTCTCAGGACAGAAACACTTCTTCCTTTTCCCATCTGCAGCAATCCTCTGCAGGGTGTAACAAGGATTCAACCCAATTACTGTTATTGTTTTCCAGCTGATTTCAGCTCAAGAATAGTATTTCACTTGCAGATTCACAAGATTGCGACAGGCCTCTTAAAAGGCCTCACTCTCTTCCACTCCACATGTCTCCATGATGCTTTTTGAGCTTACGTAATGCTTTTAACTGCTGCCTGCGACATACACGCGGGGCTCCGCTCACTATAGTGTCATTTCAAATCAAATAAAAGAGTCTGATTACTGATTATGTAAAGACCGAAACACTGTGTTATTCATATTATGGTCGTATGATATAGCGCACTAATGAATAGAGAGCGGTGTAGGGATAACCTTGATGAAAGCTGCTCGTATTCTGACTAAGCCTGCACAGTATGTAGGTCAAACCTCAGCAAAGTAGAAGCAAGATGTGATACGACGCAAATAATTTGTCGGAGCTCTCTATGTATCTCATCTTTAAAGTGATGTTACCACCACTGGGGCTTGTCAGCGGTATGGCACGCTCTGCCGAACTCAAATCACGAGCAACTCAATTCAGAACCAGGTCCATATTAAAAACTGGATTTTATTTTTTATTTTTTACTTTTCTCAAAAAGCTCTGTCAGCTAGTTTTGCCATGCCACCGGGATGTGCTGTCATATTCCCCCAGGATGTTGGTTGCAATGTCTGTGTGTAGTGTAGCTAAAAGCCAGACAGACCTTTATGATCAAATGATATCAGCCACAGTGCAGTGGCTTTTGGGAAACGGGCTAACCTCCAGAAAGTCGGGAGCAAAGCAACCACAGAACAAAACACAAAAATCCTTTTGACTTCAGGGTCTTCTCTTTGAAATCTCCTCAGAGGATTTAAAACCAGCAATTGGCAACAAAGCAGCGATCATCTTCTTTATCGATGAAGATATGAAATCCCATGAAGACGTCTCATATAACTAACAGGCTTTAGCATATAGACAGACGCCATTGAGAAATCAAATTATTCACTCTCTCTCTCTCTCAGTCACTATAGAGTCAATCTGGGAGAATGGTGGTATAGTATTGCGTACATCAGCGTTTCCTCTACTACAGAGAAAATAGGTCAGCGGCTAGTTTCTGGTGGAGTACCACTGTGTTTTAATGAGCCGCCTGACTCTCAGAGCAGCACTTCACCTAATTATTGTCCTGGGCTGAAGAGCGGCTCACAGAACCTCTGATGACGGCGGCCTGTGGAGTGTGTAATATTTACCGGACCATGGTCTTGAGGAACCAGGGCCTATTAGCGATGGAGGGCACGGCCTCGTCCATCAGCGGATGCATCTTGATGAAGTTGAGTGTGTCATCGGGGAACTCGTTGGATACTTTGTACCTCTCCATGGATGGTGGAGTGCCGGCACAGTTGCCAGGTCTGCGAAATGGAGAGAACAAGAGGGTGGCGAGGAAGAGGGATGATGGAAGAGAGAGAAAATAATTGTGAGTAGACTGAGGGAAAAGCACAAAAAGAAAAACTGCTACATCGACTGTGGCGGGGTAATGAGCAATTTGTCACAGCTTGAGCACCAATGGAAGACAGAAAGTTCTACTTCCCCAAAATCAATGTGAGTGCAGCTTTAAATTACTAAACTCTCATTCCAACAGGCTTTGGTCAGAGCTAAGGACATAAGATGCCTTATTTTCTCTGGACTCGGGTTAAAGCACTGAGACATTCTGTCTATCTGATCCTTTTACAGGGAGTTGTTGAGCTGCTTGTAAAAGAGAAGCTGCTTTTGATAGCATATCCCCTTTGCAGGCATCTCACCTCTGAGAGCTTGTAAAAGCCCTTTACTGCATGGTCTCTGATACCCTTCCACACCACGTAATCCTCACCAGGTCCCAGAAATATTAGCCAGCTGGCCTCTGAATGTCTGACGAAGAAATGTAGGGACCAGACCATAAAAATAGCCTCACACACAGACCTATATAATAATGGTTGTGTGAATTTCCTGTTTCCTTCATATGTTTTTTCTCCTCTGCCAAGAGGTTAGGATTTCACCCACGTCACCCCTGTTTGTTCGTAAGCCAATGGTACCAAAAACAACTGAACACATTTCCACAAAACTTGATGGAAGTACGCGTTATGGGTCCCGAAATAAGTCATTACATTTTGGTGCGTATGCAGGTGTTTTTTTTCATTTTCTTTATCATTGTGAGATATATATATATATATATATTTGAGGCATATTTAAACATTTTCACTGTTTCACCACAATTAATGGATCTTAATGAAAAAAGGGACATTTAGAGGACTGATATCTATGAGTGTGTGAAATTTGGTACAGCTTAGTTGACCACCAGGGTCAGTCAAAACTGACCCTGGTGGAGGTATGTGCTCTTCTAAATGCCTTTCTAATTTAACACTGTGATCTGTGCATGAGGTTAAACTAAAGACTATGTGAGACTTTTAAGGACAAACCTCTTTTATAAAAAATAAAAAATGCAACCGTGCAAAGGAAAATGTTTTGCTGCCATATTAACTCTGTAATGAAAACATATTGGTCTCACATAACGAGTCAAATTAAGTGGCGACATTTGCTGAACCATTTATCACTGCAAAAAAAAAAAGAATAGGAGACAGGAACCGGCAGAGCTACAACGTTTTCTTTGCTGTAGCTACATGCGGACATATGGAGAACAGAACTGAAACAGACATCCCTTCAATGTGAAAATCTGTAAACGCTTCAGTATGCGAGTGTAACACATGGAGGAACAGTCTGCTGCGGGGCTAGACCTAGGTGGCATTGTTACAACTCCCCGTCTGTTTGCCTGCAGATAAAAGGTCTGAAAGCAACCAGGGGATGGGAAAGAAATCAGACGCATCCATCACAGCACAAACAACGCAGGGTATATCAGCTATTTGCAATGCCTGAACTTATTGAACATACATACTAATTGAGGAAAGAGTGTACACTCAGTCACACAAGGCACAAAGATGAAGGGTACAGGATCTGTGTTGGTGTGGCGCCGCCTCGTCCGCCTTATGGGAACACACACACACACACACACACACACACACACACACACACATGCAGGGTACCAACAATTATCGTGGCCCAGATCTTTGTAGTAAATCTTTTTTTTTTCTGAGGATAAGAGAGCGGCTCTTCGTGCACTAATTAGCAAACGATAGATGGGAGATTGATCAGGGTGGTGCATTTGTGGCATTAGCCAGCCATCTGTAAAAATGATAGTGAGCCCTTCTTTGATGCAGCTGCGTGGGGAGGAGAGGTGAGGTAATGGGTTATGGGGTAAAACTACTGGGGGAGGGGAGGTGTTATCTTTGTGCATGTGTCTGTGCACACAGTATGTAGGTGTGAAACCATGTGTGTGTGTGTGTGTGCTGTAGTTAATTAACTGCTGCTGTACCTTGGCTTGGGAACCTTATCCTCAGGAAAAGCGGTCCAGGTAGAATCTGGGGATTTCTGCTCTTTGAAACGCCCGGTGAATGTGTTGGCCACCTCCTCCATGTCGTAGGCGCACACCGCCGAGCCTGGAATACTGCCACAAAAAAAATCCCACATAAGCAATCCCCTCGACTCAACATATAAAAGAAACGTCTTGCCAGGTTTGGACCGTCACCAGGATACCAAAAAAATGGTTTTACAGTCCTGTTTTAGAAGAGTTAAATTTGAATTTTTTTCCATGTTGACACTGGGTGATACACTCAATGTCATGTATTTGCAAGATGAGAAAAACATATTTGCTTTCAGACTGAACATTTTTCTGAAATTACCGGAAGGGGCACAAATGTCCGAGTCAGTTGATAAAGACATCAATTTGGAAAGAAAATGAGTTTTTGTCGATAAGGGCCGACACCAGTGTTGATGTGCTGTAAACAAAAACACCTGACTTCCGCAAAACAGAATTTCTACGCCATGTCCTGCCTCCTGCTTCTCTAACCAGGTGCCACTCTTCAGCTGATGTTTCCTACACTCTCCTGTTGTTGTGAACGTGTGTGACTCAGATAACCTTCTGCTGCAAACTCGGGAAAATGGTTCTTATCCAATTTCCCAGACATTTTCTTCGAGCTTAAGAAAGTGTCACGGTCTCTTTCCTCACTTCCCTCATCCATAAAATAAAACATTTTTGAAGGCGAAATTTATTTCTACGTTTATTGTTTGAATTGTTACGAATCTGGTCGCAATCATTCTACTTTCTGTATTGAGTACTGTTTCAGTGCTGTTATGTCAGAGTGTTATTGCACATACTGTAGTACTGTGTGAGTTACAGTGTCTGTGCCTGCCAAGCCTCAAGAGGACACACATTCCCTAACCCTGCCTTCCACGACTGGGTTTCCCCAAAAGCCTCGAGGCATCAAAGTTCAATGTTAGGCAAGAAATATTGGAAACAGATTATCTTATTATTGCTCGTTGCTTTAAGGGGGGAAACACCCATCTTGTCATATCAGTGGAGCCACTGGCTTTATTCCGTCTGTGTGGAATCAATGCATAGCTGATTGCTGAGTCATTTTTCAATTTTTCACGCTTTCTAAAATAAAAACTGAGAATTATTTATTCTCTAGCAGACTTTCTATCAAGAAAGAGTATGTTTCTCTCTCTCTCTGGATGCTCTGGCTGTTGCATCATGGGTTAAACTCATCATGTAGACAACGGGGAGACAGCGTACACAAGGGCAGTATTATAAAGAACAAGGTCAGGGAGCTGTTAATTCTTGGCTTAGCTGCAAAATTGTGGTAATTACGATCTGCATTGGATATGCACAGAAAGATAGACAATCATATGTCTGTTTATAGCAGGCGGCTAACAAGGCAGAGACATGGTGATAGCGATTGAAAGCGCCGGTTGGCAGGAGGCGGGCGGTTGGCCGGGCAGCAACCCAGAGGGACAAGTGGACGACACAAACCCTGAGTGCTGCCTACAGCGTGAATGTGCTCGCTCTAATTTCCACCCCTGACTATGAAATAGAAAATTAATGTCAGGAGCAAAACCAGCGCTTATGGAAAAATTACAGAGGCACTGCTTCATTGGGCTTTAATGTCCATTAACCATGCTCAATTGCACTGTCACAAGCAATTGTCTTATCTGCTAAAAAGCAGCCATAAAATGGAAAATTACAATATGTGCGAGCTATCAGCCAGGCTCTATGACTTTGTGGTAATTTTCAATTTAGATAAAAACTCCCACTGCCTATGAATATGAAAGCAGTTCGGCGTATGAATTATGAAAAGGAAAATAAAATTAAACACCTGCATGTCAGAAGGGCAGAAAAACAGTTTTGACAGAAGATGTAAATGTTGACCCAGTAGTCGAAGGAATTACACGTCGCCAAGAGGCACATCAGTGGAAAGCGCTACTTACGTTAACAAAGGTCAGACTGTCATAATGTTGATGAATTGAGGGCATTTTTAAAGGTATTTCAAACTGAGGAAGATAATCGGTTTAATAAACGGAAAGAGCAACAGTTGTTGACACACATGTACTCATTTGAGACTAGAGGAAAAAAAGACGGCTGCATAAAATGAACTCAAATCACTTCCATCTGTTGCTGTCATCAAACCTCTTGTGGTAAAGTTGCTTTTGACAATGACTTATTCAGGTTTACCTGTTGTACGGTGTGGAGAAAGTTGCCATCACCACGTCCCTCCCGTTGATGTGGATGACGTCTGTCACGGCCTGCAGGATGTTGAAGTAGAAGTGGGAGTCGCCGGGTATGGAGCAGTTCATCCGAGACTTCATGAAGGAGGTCCACTGCTTCTCCAAGACACGAGGTGAGCCCCCTCTGTCGTTCTTACAGACCCTGGCCACTCGAGGAAACACCACCTGAGCGAGACACAGGGTTACATTTGAATAGCTCAAGGTTTTATGTCAACAGTCACTTCTGCCACATATAACTAAAAGATTTAGTATTAAGTCAAACTGTGGTCGTATGCCTCTGCCGACCAGTGCAGTTTCAGTCTATATACATTTCTTCCAGACTCATCTGAGGTCACAGGGATCTTTGACCTTTGAACACTGAAATCTTATCAGTTAATCTGTGAGTCCAAATGAACGTTAGTACCCAATTTGAAAGGATTATCTCAAGGTATTCTTGAGATAGCATGTTCACAAGGCAAGAAATGGCTTAGTTAGGTCAGAGCGACCGTGAACTTTGACCTTTAGCCAACAAAGTCTAATTATTTCACCCCTGAGTCAAACTCTACCAAATTTTGAGGACATTCCTCAATGGTTTTCTTGAGATATCGTGTTCATACGAATGGGACGGAAAACCTGAAAACATTGTACTTTTGGCCACTGGTGGTCTTCAGCCCAGAGGCATAAAAAAATGTCATGTTGCAGAACCAGAGATATCTTTTTCTTTCTTTTAAAAAAAAAGAATGAAACTTGAACACCTGTAACTCCCTGACAAGTGGAGCTCCTGATATGATCAAAAGCTCCATAACAGCCACTAAATGGACCTGGTGAGACTGTTTTCTCAACTGCTGTTTCCAAACCTTGAAGCCGAAAGAAGAACGTTGGTTTTTTGATTCCCTGCAGTTCTCACTAAAGACCCCGTTTGACAAAAAAATCTCTGGGAGACTCCACGGTGTCTTAATCCAGTGTGTTATCACTTCGTAGAAAATTAAAGACTCAGAGGAGTAAATTGGTGTGTTTGATATGCTGTTGAAGAGTCAGCACCTGGCAGCAGAAAATTTAGAACCTCCCGCTTCAAAAAGGAGCCGGTGCTGTAATTACAACTGTGCCGTAAGCTCGTGTAGGCAGTATTGTAATTAGTTGTTGTCACACTATACTTAACAGCAATAAATCTAACCCTGACCTGAAATTGCAACCCAGAGTAAACAGTGTGAATGGGAGCTAACATGCATTTAAACCAGCTTTCTATACACACGCCCACAGTCAACCACACACACACCCTCAGCCTTGCATATGCCGCAACCCTCCAGCTTCCAAATCTATCACACACACACACACACACACACACAAATATGCATGCAAAAATCACCCAATCTCAAATAGGAAAAACACACCAAGACGCTCTCACACTGGTCTATTCTCTGTGGGATAATAGAGCCCTGAGATTACCGAAAAGGTATTACACAGAACAGGTGAGACTGTCAAGTCTAATGTGGAATTATGTCAGCTTTACATATTACAGTTCAGTGTGTCGTATTTCCTGCTCGCTGCAGATAGCTCAACGCGGGTTTATCTCCGTGTCACTTGGGCAGAGCGAGACAAAACACACATAAATGGTGCGAACACACGCACACATCTATCACGTAGAAGAAATACAATGTACAAATAATACACTTCAGGCTTGTTAATTTAAATTGTGTCCAGATAACAGGGTAACAACCCCAACATTAAAACTAAAGCAAAGAACAGATAGCTATTGTCAGAGAGGACCATTTGAGCGTATTAATAATAATACACTATATCTTACACTGCTCTCTGCACCATCACTTCTACCAACACATGTATTGCTGTTATTTTCTTTGTATTTTCCGCCACTGTTTAAGCACCAGTACCGTTTTAAAAGTATACATTTAGCACCGGTATCAGACAAAAAACCCAAATGACACCCAACCCTACATGCATAATTATCCTGGCATCGCTTTCAAAACATCCACCATCTTGAGAGGCGTGATCTGCATTCATTGCTCTGTGTAACACGCGCACACTCTGTCACTTCTGGCAGCAAATTCATTATTTCTCTTCCTTGTTACCTCGTCTCATCACCTCTCTTTCTTACTCTCCCCTTTGTGGCTCCTTCCACTTCAATTTCACTGGTGTAAAATGGGTATTGAGAGATTCATTTTCATATCGGATTTTCTTCTACCAATTAAACTTTCCCAAGGCCGGGTGGGAAACTGAATTGAGGAGTTAATAGAAAGAAAGAAAAAGTCTGGTAATATCCCTCTGGTTGAAAAACCTGATGAAATCCACTTTCCTCTTGAACCGCTCCTCCTCTACTCCGTCTCGTTTCTCGGGGACACTCGGGAATTCCTCTCGGGATACATTGAGACGACAGGTCAAACGGGAGCGCAGCCGGACGGATGTGGACCCGCAATTCAAACTTTACATTTAGACTTCAAAATGAGATCTCCAGACACCCACATTTCTTTTTCTTTTTGAATCTATTTTTGGTGCTGCATCCTGTCCAATGTTTACGTGCTACTGAAATATGCTTTGTCCACTTTACAGCTCCTGAAAGTCTCCTTCTACTTATTTAATACACCAATATCCTGTTAGTTTCCTCAGGCGCTTCCCGATTCTCTTGGTAAATAGGATGTCACCTCTGATTAGAGTTCAAACAATAGCAGAACAATGGGACCTCTGCTTACCTTTCCCATCGTGTTGTACTCCATTGCAATTTCTCGAAAGAAGAAGTAGATGAAGTCCCCATAATCGACTGCCTGGATGAAGTAAGGCTCTGCAGGACGAGGAAAATATAATAAAACATGAGTCAAAGTGAGATTTAGTCGTGACAAAACAGTTTTGACACCGTATTTCACAGTAAACAGCCACAATATCTGTCATATTATGCAGAAAAGCACCGACTGTGAGCCTTGAGTGCCTCAATATATCATCCATCATATCAGCAGAACACTTTGCATGCAAGGGAAGAGGGATCTCTCTATTGAGTTTTGACAGGCTGGACTTGTGGTTGTTTCTCCCTGGGGCAGAGCAATTTCCTGGCTTCATCAACTGTATCAGGGCAGGTTGGCAAAATGACTGCATCAAACGGAGCGTGGAGCATTAGCATAAGTGCCCCTGCTCTTCAGACACAGAGGTGCGAACACACATATAGCATAAATCAAGAACAACACAAACATATGGCGAGGAAGGCATTTTCCAAATCTGGCTTGTTTTCTCTCTTGTCACTCAACTTGGGGCTTTCTAACTACCGGGAGGTTGTTTTTGTTTGTGAGTCCCACACTCACCTTTCAGCCACTTGGAGTCGTGTTTGACAGTTCGCAGAGTCGGGCTGTCTCCTAGGCTGCGATAGATGACCGCATCGATCGCCAGAAAGTCTGTTACGGTGGCCGAGTACAGCTTGCCATCTGGAGGCAGAAAGAGTAATAAGGAGGGAAGAGGGAGATGGAGAGGGAAGAAGAATGAAGAGAGTGAAGCGGAGTCAAGAGAGTAACACATAGAGTCACTCAGAGAGTTGTGCTCTCTGTGGCTAGATACACAAACAGGTTTTAGATGGCTCAGACGCTGGAAAATGAATGAATCACACGGACTGCAGAGACTGTTTGATGGACATCAAACAGACTCTACACACTTAAACACGTCGTACATTTGAAATAGCTCACTCTCCCAAACGCTCCTCGCTGAAGCGCTGCACTCGCACCGTCGCTCAGGGCACCACAGAAACCCACAGTCACACACATGCTCCGCGAACACAATCCACCACCAGCATGACCTCAGCGGGCCTCGGCTGTAACCACAGTGGAAACTCAAACTACATAATTGAAAGGACAGCAGTCAGAGGAACCCTCTTGATTACTCAGTGCTTCCAGCTCTTTCCAAGCAGCTCTGCTACACATTAACTGGTCAAGCTTGCGTTTACTCTCCTTCGCGTCTCTAAGCGGGCAGGGACAGCTCATCAATACGGCCATAAATCGGTTCACAGCAAATAGGAGCGGGGACTGGATGTCTTTAGCAGCCTGCGGCTTTGTTGCATGAGAGGAATTGTACCACGCCAACGGAAGGCTGAGTCATTATGGTCCCGTCTGTTCTTAACTTATTTTTGATCTCATGCAGTTGTGAAAGTAAGTGAATGATAGACAAAGAGAATGACGGGGAACTGCATTAGAAGCGAGAGACGGATCATCCTGGATTTGTTCTGTTTTCCGCAACGCTATTGATGTGTTTCTAAAGTGGCAGCAAATTCTTGACACAGAGCAAACGAGGCCCCAAGTCTCCTCTGGTGCATGTAACACATATTGGCTTTTGTTTTTTTGACTTGTTGTCTGAGTACAGCCATTAAAATAAACCGCAGGGTATTAAGCACATTATCAAATACAGCCGCAACTAATCCCCTCACTCAATTTAGAAAAGAAAATAAGGATGAATTTTTTTGCCACCGTTCAAGGATGGAAGTTTGAAAAATCGCAGATAAGAGATCATCCTCTGAGGGTAACAAGGGGAGCTGGAGCCAATCCCAGCTGATCCCAGAGCTGCCAGTGTATCGCGGGGCAGACATATAGAGACAAACAGCCCTTCCATTCACAATCACATTCACACCTACACTCAATTTAGAGTCTCCAATCAGCCTAATCCCAATCTGCAGAACCCCCCACGCAGACACAGAGAGACCCCAGCTGAACCGGGGTGTGTTTCATCTTACCAGCGAAGAGGGCAACGTTGGCATGCTTGGCGTCGTATGGACAGCGAGCCATCCCACTGATCTCCTCTCCCAGAGCCTCCAAGGTGTCCAACTAGCATCAAAAAGAGAGGGGAAAAGGTCAATTTAAGGTCAAGAAAATGTGGTGTCAAACAATGCACATGAAACGTATCTTAGAGAGTCGTCTGAGGCAGAGGAGACGGTCTAAGAAATGTGCTCAAATATCAAAAGAATGCAATCTGAAGGCATCGCTAAAAAACTGTTGTGTTAAAGTGGAAAAATGTGGTGTCCATATAAAATGGTCCCAACAAGTTGTGAAACCCAGCCCGAGAGTGTGTGTCCGTCTATCTCTGATCTGAACTAATATCCCGTTGATGGCACTCTGGTGTCCTGCTGCGAGCTCTCACAGCAGCCCATCTGGGAGTAACTAGGAAACTGTCATGAAGGGAGATAAAAAAAAAACAGACATTTTCCACAGCAACATGTTTCACAGTATGGGTGGATGTGGTTTGCTTTCCCCCTGCCATCTTTTATCCTTCAACTGTACTGGTGTTAAAAAAGATTTTCAACAACCCTCATGACGGATCTTTGACCCATTTACTGGGCTGTGAAGAGGGGATACATGGGCAGAGGAAAGAAAGAAATGGGTGAGCACATGGCCCTGAGCAGCAAATGTGGGGATTTGTTACTAAAGCACAGTAGTTTTTAAACAGTAGATCATACATTAGTCATTATTTTATATTTTGCAGCCTCAAATTTGTCTTGCGATCAGAGCTCTACCTTGGGTGCGAGTTGTTCCCTGATTTGGTTTATTTCAGGAGAGATCCTACTTTTAAGTTTTTCTTTTAGTGGTCCCAGTTCCATGAGCTATTTTATGGCCTTGTCCACTGTTTATGAAGCGCTACTGGTCTTGTTTAGCGCTTAGTGGGATGATCTCTCTGTAGTTGAATTAATTGTTTGTGTTTTGTGCCCTGATGGGTTGTAGTATGTTTGGCTGAGCATGGCGGAGGATCACATGTTTAGCAAAAGGTCACTATCATCCCACCACGGGTAGGCTTGTCTTCCCCAGCACGCCATAGGATATGCTCTTACCCTGGCTAACGACCAGGGATACACACAAACGCAAGAGGAGCACAGAACCCATAAAACACTGGCCAGAGGCTGAGGTCAGGGAAGATTACCGAACTCACTGTTTGCCTGCAGAGTTCACAATACATAGTAATTATTCTTCTTCATCACTGAATCTATCTCCTGCGTACTCTCCTTCCTCACTTTCTCCTTCTCTCTTGACAAAGACGAGCGCAGCTTGCCAAGGCTGCAAACTGCTTACGCCGCCCTTTCTGGTCTCTAAACAGGTCATTTTGTTTTTCTATTCCTGTCTCGGCGGAAACGGTTATCATCTGCCCACTAAAAAGGTCACACACATTCCGGCGCAACGCTGGAAAATCCTGCCAGAGAAATTGTTGAGGCTGATTTGGCAGAGAAAATTACAAGTGACCTTTTACAACAAACACAGAACCAGCAGCAGCGACGGAGCATTGCTCGATTTCTCCTTCCTTCGTTTTTTTTTCAAAAATTATAGGAGGATCATATACAGAGACCCACTGGTTCGAAAATGTATATTGTTATCAGACAGGGGAGAGTGTAATTATAGATTAGCAGAGTTAATTATAAGGGATGTGAGTCGTTGAAGGTCAGGTGCGTCCACTGAATCACGGCGTCTGGTCGCGCAGAGGAGCAGGGCGTTAGAGCTTGAAACGTCAGGAGCTCCAGTGTCAGCTCCCTAACACAAACACTCCCTGCTCCTCTGACAGATCACAAACACACCCTCACATATCTCCCACGCCACAGCAGCAACCTCCACCCCACTCCATCCTGCCCAGTAGATTTCACCGAGGCAGTGGCCTCTGTCGACATGGGCCCGGACTGGCTGTCACTGATCTATTCCTGCCGCTTGAAGAGAGGAAGACACTCCCTGGCCGACCGCAGGAATACGCACAGCTCCGCTCTACCCACAAGTTGGCATGAGCGGAGAAACAACAGCTCAGTGCTCACTCTGGGTGCTGTTAGCCCCGTCGGAAGCAATATTTCGTATTTTGTGGAAAGAAGCGGCAGTAGCAGTCCGTTCAGCTGCCACGCGGCACCGCAACATTTTTGAATCATTACCATAAAGGGATTTGACGTTTTAACAGCCAGATGGATTTGTTTACCTTGTTACCAGGCAAAACCTTATTATGCTGTCACCTCCACTGGCTGCAGAGAAGAAAGAGGTGCTTCAGCTTTGTGGAAACACGAGTCAAAGAAATGGGGAGAGAACAGTAGCGCTGTCACACTTTGTCAGCACTGCTCAGTCGGGATCTTTTGTAGCTTAGCAGACGATTGTACAGTAACCTTGGCTCGGGGTGCAGTGTATCTAGATGAATTAATTACTACAACTGCTCATCTGTGTTTTCCATAGGCTATATGCTAATTAATTAGACAAACACAACGTAGAGCCAAAACATGCCCATCAGGAGTGTTATAATTGGTTCAGCATCAGCTTCAGTACCAGGGGTGAGGGACACGTTCTAAGTCTGTGTCTCTGTTGTTTTTGGGAGGACCCTTTTATGGGCTTTATTCATCACTGCTGGGGGATTTATGAAATCTAACTGAGGGACACGCTGAGGGTAAACTGAACCAATATTCTGCTTATTAGCGCTTCCTCAAAATATTATTACAATATTTCACAAAAAGGTTACAGTGTAGAGAGTTTTTGTGCAGTGAAAAGGGTTTTTCCTCTCGCAAAGTGACAGCAGTTCCAAAATGATTTCATTTAGGATTTTAATAATCTGTCTGAAGGGGGGGAGCGACTAACAGATTGTGAATGTCACAAAGGAGAAAAAGAAAGAAATGCGTCAATCTTCCTTGGGCCAATCCTGGTGTGTGGAGCTTGATATTTCACGGTCTGCAGCTGGGTTGAGTCAAGTTTCTTTCTATGCAGTCCATGTTTTCCACCTGCACAACCAGTTCCATCAATAAAGCTCAAGTGCACAAGTTCACACCTGGGCCAGAAACGGTTGTGTAAACCAAACAAGGACACATCTCTGTGGGAGATTAATAGTCATGGCCCACTTCTCTGCAACCTGTTTCTGAGCCCTGGGCGGATGAACTCTTTGCCTGACCACCTTTCACACCGGAGCAGGAAACTGGAGTCTCTGCAGCTGTTGAAAGAAATGGAGGACGGAGCAAGTACCTCGTTTGTCTGAGCCATCATCCTCTCAAATGACTGATCTTTTGGAGTGAGACTGGTGAACAAACAAAGCTGGTGTCTCTCTTTGTAATAAACATTAAATCTATAAAACATCTTCTGAAAAAATAAAGAAACGCATGTTGATGTATCTTCAATCCAATAAACCCCTGTGTGTGCAAAGACTTGACCCAGATAAAAATGTCCTGATACACTTTTGTCCATCTGTATCAAGGGCGCGTCACCTGGGACCCAGTGCCTCCAAGACGTCCCACTGACCCACCACCTCCCCCCACTTCGCCCAGCAACAGGCGATGAAACTGGCTCCAGTCATATATCAGCCTGGCTGGATGGGGTGTTTATTATTACGGCACAGCGAGGGATTGACAAAGGGAGAAAGCAACAGAGGGAAAGATGGCAGAGCGGTGGGAGCAATGCTGGGGGGAGAGGAATTAAGGCTGGCAGGAGTGGAGGAGAGAGGGAGGAGTTCCAGGAGGGAGGGAGGATGAAGAGAAGAGAGGAGAAGAGTTGGGTGATGTGCGGCGCTGAGGGCGAGGACTGTGACATGGCTGCCAAGGAGTCTGTCTGTGTTCTTTCTCTACGTATGCATGTGTGTGTAAAGAGTGTGTGTGTGTGTGTGTGTGTGTGTGTGTGTGTGTGTAACCAAGTGTCGACACAACCAACAAAAGGTGAAGGAAGGATAACGAGAAGCTAATGAAGAGAGAAGGTGTTAGAACAGAAATCAATGTGGGGTGATGCTGGTTTGGTCGGGTGCCCTCCCTGCCCCCTGTTTGCCCCCCCCCTCCCCTCTGTCCCCCTCCACCTCTGACCCCCTCCATCCCCCTCCCAGTCGCCCTCGCAGCGTTGTTGATTAATGTGGGATGAGGCTGGCCCCGAAACAGAAGCTCTTTTCAGTGCTGTCACACTGGGGAGATGGAGAGGCAAACTGTGGCCAAGGTGGATTTAACCACACACACACACACAAGATACACTTTTCACCAAGCAGAGTGGATGAGCCCAGCACGCCATCAAAGCTCTGGTATCGGCCCAGAGAGGTTTCCTGCCAGAACTGCAATGTGTGTGTGTGTGATGATTTTGTAAAATGTGTGCTGTAAGTCAATGTGTTTGCACAGTTGTCAGTGTTTGTGCAGATGCATGCACACATTTGTATCCTACACAGGCACTTAAATGTGTGTAAGTGATAATTTTTGACAACATTTTAAATGGTCTCATTATCCTGAGTCTTTTTGTCAGCCTTTAAATCACATCAAAGTTTATTTATGGCCATTGATTCAAGTATTTCCAGATTCAAAAGGTAATTTCATTCAACTTAAATAATTACAGTGGGGTCGGTGAAATTATTTCTTAAGGGAAAGAGCAGTTACAAACATAGTAAACTGACTCAATAAAATGTGCAAGCTCTAGTCGGAGACATACAATATTATAATATTAATGAAGAGTTGAATGAAGTAATTTCATTTTATTATGTATTTATGGGCAGACACAAAATTACATTCAAAATAGGACATTACTATCTTTCCTCCTTTGTTTTGAGGATAGGTTACAATTGCCTTGATCAATTTTGGAGCCCCCTTCATAACGCATTCATCCTCCTCCCCCCCGGGGGACCCGAGGGTTCTTAGGGCAAGTGCAAAAGAATCTAGATTAAATTGTTTTTTTTTTATTTAGTGCAATGTGTATGCTTAATTTAGTGGTAATTGAATTTAACACACTAGTCTACACAATGTAGCACTGTTGTGTTCCATGCTATAGTTGTAATGTGTGTATGTTTGGACAATAAAGCACTAAACTGAAAAAAGAAGAAGAAGAGCTACTTTATGTTTAGTATGACTGATTTATATGTTGGAACATGGAAGTGTGCTGGTGTGTATATGTGGCCATATTACCCAGCCTTTCCCTCACCTGCCCTTAACTCTATACCAGACAATATCAGTGCAACGGCGGCTAAAACACGAACCTTGAAACCATAACCAGAGTGGCTATAAAAGCTATCCACGCCTGATAAATGCGGAGACATAAATTCCACTTTCCCCGCAGGACGAGTCGGTGAATTGAAAGACGTCCACTCTGTGTGCTTAGCATGCTAAACCGCAGAGGCAACGGAGCGGAGATGTCTTGTTTTTCTGGTAAACAGATCTAGTGAACCAAAGCAGGAGAGTTTTCCCCACAGGCCCCTAGATAACATCTCCGTGTGCTGTGACCATCACATCACATCCCAGCAAACCAAACAATAACATCCTTCAGGACAGAACCTCGGCTGAGTCTGACTCTGTTTATGCTCCTCCTGTCTGTCTGTCTGTCTGTCTGCCTGTCTGTCTGCCTGTCTGTCTGCCTGTCTGTCTGTCTGTCTGTCTGCCTGTCTGTCTGTCTGTCTGTCTGTCTGTCTGTCTGTCTGTCTGTCTGTCTGTCTGTCTGTCTGTCTGTCTGTCTGTCTGTCTGTCTCTCTGTCTGTCTGTCTGTCTGTCTTTGCTTGTGCAATGTCGTTAATATCTGATTTGTTTTTCTATAAGATACATATTCTACTTCTCTTCTCAAACTAATCCTTCTGATACAAACCTTAAATGAGGTGCAGTTTTATTTATTTACTATTTTTCAATGTGCCATTTGTTGACTTTCGCTGCAGAACAACTTATACATGTGATCGTACGCGCTGACTTCAGTGACCTCCGCCTTTACTACTGTGTGTGACGTGGTATGACGTGCTGTTGTTCTTTTGCACAATGCAGGTCAGTTCAGGACTATGACCTGTGTCCTCTCTTTCCAGTCGGACACCTGCCACATTCTGGCCACATTTAACAAATAATGTGAACTGCTAAACCCCAAAAAATCCGAGCAACGAATCCAAATTGGGCACGAAGCCTCGCAGTGTGATCATAGCCTTACCCTCGAAACGTTGGGCCATTCAAGCTACCAGGCATAAAAACCGTCCTGTGAATGAGCAACGATTCAGTCTTTGTAACGGCAGTTCTCACTTTTCACAGCCTGAAGTATGAAAAAAACATCTATGTCGCAACGGAAGGGAAAAAAACATGACATTTTGAGCAGCAGTTTGAAGACAGCCTGTCTGCTTTTTTTTAATGTTTGTCATTCTCTCTGCTTGTATGCTTTGAAATGAGTGTGGTTAATGCCTGCATGTTGCTGCTTTTTGTATTTGTCCATCTGCTTCCCTGTTTATCTTTTCTTGGCATCCGCGCTTCTCCAACAAGTCAATCTTGACGTCGACCTGTTTCCTTTCCTGACCCGAGGTCGTAAAAATGCATCTTCACAAGGTGGTTGTGCTTTTCCTGCAGGAATCTTGAAGCTATTCCAGACTTGCCTGCATGTACACCGCCAGGCAGGCATCTGCTTACAGGAGAAGGATGAATCGGATTTCAGCAGCGCACCTTCTCGTGCATTTCAGTGTGTGTGTGAATGAGTGTCTACGTACGAAGGGAAGTAGATAGGTTTGGCTGCTTCTAAATCGAGCGTGTCAAAGTACACCTGGTGATAAAGACATAGGGGGATCGCTTGCTGAGTTGTGAAAGTCATCCATCTATGTCCGTCATTCCAGAGCTCACCTCCCTACACCCCCGCATGGTTGAGGTTGAAATAAACCCGTGTGTGGGAGTGTGTGTCAGAGAAAAAAACAGACAAAGCAGGAGTGGAAACAGCCCAATGTTAGTATGGCGTTTATGTGCACAGTATGTTTGGTGCATGTCTGTCACTGAGGTCGAAAAGAGCACCAGGGAGTTAATGTGTGTGTATGTGCATGTTTGTGTATGTAAGTACCTTGTACGTTCGGCAGGAGGGGTTGAAAGCATTTGTTCCACAAACAAACAAAGTGTCTTCATTTTGCTGCAGGAGAACTTTGATGAAATTGTGACACTCATCCTTCAGGGAGCACAAGCCGGGAGAGGAAGACAAGAGAAAAAGAAGAAAGGAGGTTCATGGTGACATTTGTGTCTTTTTGCTTTAGACATATTTACACAGAAAGCCACATGTGGCTTCTTCTTTTCTTTCTTTTGAAGTACAAGTGCAACAAGGGAGCAGCATAACGAACATCGAGCTGGCAATCGTGAAATGAATCATTTCCTCTCAGTACTTCAAGAGAGATTTACAGCAGATTCAATTTCTTTCTGGAACAGTAATGAAATCAATATACGTTTGAAACAGTTTTGCTAGAATTGTGCAATAAATCCATAGAAAATACAATTATACTGCCAGTGAGAGCAGAAACTATGTGAAACACAGGGACTGTGTTATTGCACCTGCAGAGTCGCCTCTCTGTGTTAATGTGTCGTGCATATGCGTGTGAACGAGGCAGAAAAAGTGTGTGAAATTACATCTGATACAGCTTGTCTGCAGTGTATAAAGTGTGACTCGCTAAAGAAGTGTTTGGTGAAGAGTAGGGTGACATTTGTTCTATAAATGAAGTTAAGGTGTAAGTACAGAGGATGATGTGCATCTGGGTATGTATGTGCATGCTCGTGTGCGTTTTCTCTACCTTGTGTTTCCCTTTCATTCTGCAAGTGTCCACGTCTGCCTGTCTGGACTTCCATGTCATTTTCTGGAAATGAGTCAAAGGTAGAATGAGAGCAGGGGGTCAGAAAGCAAACAAGATAAACATTGACGGAGGAGACAAAAAACAGAAGGCACCATAGAGCTCAATAACCGATCGATGCTGTGATCAATAATCATCATCTGAGATTCCCCGTCATTGATTCTCCTAATGAGGCACCTGCTCTGAGGTGAACTTTACTAAAAGAGCCGATCGGAGATCAGTTTACCTCCTTGAACTTTAAAATCTCTGGCGGAGAGGAGGAAATACAATACTGTCCACGGATCAGAGCAGAGTCTGTCCAAGGGCAGATCCCGCCTCTGAGCTCATTGCTGTGGATTGATAGGTTGACTGGCCATCACACACACACACACACACACACACACACACACACACACACACACACACACACACACACACACACACTCAAACTCTGTATATTCAAACACACTACCTTGGCCTGTGTGGTGGTATTACCAAGACCTGTCAATCAACTACGGACATAAATGTATACACCCTCTTACGCTGTCACACACACTCATCAGTCAATACTAAGTTATATCTGGTTTCTGCAGCCACTCACACACACACACACACACACACACATAAACATACACACTCCTCTCCCTCCCTGCCCTGTGTGGCCAGAGGGTCATCGCTGAGCCGCTGGTTCAGACCGCTGTGTACTCGACCACTGTTGTACAACATGTTTGGAGCTCAGCCGCTGATTAAAGACCCTCAGTCATCAATCAATCTGCGAGTCTCCCACCAGGCTTTCATCTGCAGCATGCTCTCATTAAGACCCACTCGTCGGGCGATGACAGTGAAGTGGATCAGGTGGAGGGATGGCGGGTTGCTGTATACACGAGGACGGCCTTGTTTGAATTCTGTTTGCATGGATTTTGTAAGTGATGCAAGCGAGGAGTGGTTGGAACAGCGGTTGGGATGAAATGGAGAGTGGGATATTACAGCTGAGGGCCTGTGTAAATATGAAGCTTTTTGAATAATCAGAAAATATACAATGAGATCTTCCTCCCTCCATTTCTCCTCCTCCTCTACCTACTACACTCAGTTCCTCTTCTGTCCTCGTAGCTTCTGAAACAAACCAATCGGATCCTCTGCCGTCCCACTGATGAGCGTGAATGACGCAGGCGTTTCGCGAGCTGATTGATTGGATAATCTTCTTAAAGGGGTCACCATGGCGAGCACGCCAAGCTCACACCGTTGAGCGGGTGAGTAAGACTGCTGGCTGGCACACGTCAGCGCACACACACACGCATACACCCACACAGTTGCACTCGGAGCCAGGTTATTAGGGTTACGTTGTCAATCACGGCACGCCCAGAACAACGTGTCCTCGAAAGGGACAGACGGCTCACTCACCTTACTGAAAAAGATCTCGTCACCGTTGGCAGTGTCTGTCTCCACCGTGTATATGTGATCCCTGCAATTGATGGATGGGGGGAGAGAGAGATGAGACGATAAGAGGTCAGACAGCAGCAGACAGTCAAAAATTCAACAAACAATAAACCCATTTCTTCTCTTCCCTCAGTTTTCCCCCTGCAGGCAGCAAACAACGACAGAAAATGGAGCTTTGTATAAACTTTGTTCAAACTTCAAGAAATGACAATAAACAAAAGGAGGCCAGAGCTATTTGCTCTGTCAGACAGAAACAGTCAACAAAGGTTTAGAGAGCTGTGGCGCAGGCCCGGGGACAAAAGCCTCTTTGTCCCAGAGAAAGGTCTTGGGGGAGGGAGGAGGGGCAGGTTGAGACGGGAGGTGCCAAGTCACTCAGAGCTGTTCAGGTCAATTAAGCCTAGTGTTTGAGCCACAGGAAATCTATACTAACACTCATTATAGCTCAGACAAGAAGACTTATGTGTGCTGGCCTGGAAATATACAGGCTTCTCTTTTATTACAAAGTCCAGCCATATAGGACTCAGCAGGGCATATGGAAGACATAAAACCCACAAGGGTTAACTACATCTCAGACAGACGCACCGGCTGGTTGAACAGGCATGTCGCTACACCTACTTACCGTGGAGAATTAGGGTGCAGACGGGGGGAGGGAGTGTGCAGCGAGGAGGGGTGGAAGGTGTGGAAGTGGTGCGAGCGGAAGAAAGACGGATGTAAAGACGGAGAACCAAAGGTGACCACGCCAAACGCTGTGGCCGCTTTAATTTGTTGGAGATTAGCCGTTGAACGTGTTTTTAATCAAAGTGTGTAACAGTGGCATCGTCAGACTCGTGGCTTAATTACGTTCCAGATCCCCAACCTGCGCTCAGGCAGCACAGCCCGCCTCACTCTCTCATTAACTAAATCTAATAAAGTCTTTGGAGGAACAGACATCTTGAAATGAATCCACTTATATCACTTTCCTGGGGGCCACCGCCATCTCCTTGAGGATAAAAGCCGGTCTGCTGCACGTTATCAGCCGCGATGCTCAAATTGAATAATTAATCTCTGAGAGCAGTTGAAATTAAGAAAACAGTGCGTTTATTGGTGGGAGAGAAAACGGTTTAGGTGATGAGAATGAGTAAAATCTCTGTCAGGGATGTTTTTTTTAATTGTCTTCTTTGACTACTTCTTTCCACGTCTACTCTGAAATCATTCTCTCAAAATTATATCGTCGGAGGTGAAGACTGCAAGCCGCTTCTTTTTCTCTTCTTCTATTGTTTAATACCGCCTCAACTTCTTGCAATTGGTCCAAAAGTCCGAACTATCCAGAAAGAATAAAAAATGTTTTCCCTTCTGCAAAAGAACCGGCCAATGGTTCAGTTTGATCCAGACCATAACCATCACTGTTGGTTGGACTAAATTTATGTCCGTTGGTTCTGACCGGGGTCCAAGGCACAGTTCACACTTGTTATTTTGGTTCAGTCTAAACTAAGTAGTGTGTGAAAGCGCTCTAAGCTCCCCTCATCCGGGTGGAGGTGGTTCTCAGTTTCTGTAGTGCCAGTTCAGCCGTCATGTGATTTACAGATCACCATAAATATATATATACACAAAATTTGAAACTAAACCATATAGATAAACCAAATTGTCTTTGAGATGATGATACAGAAGCAGATATGACAATAAAAGACCGCAAATATATAACACACAAATACAACCCTTCATCTATGATTAAATATTATCAGTCTTTATGGATGACATCAGCTACTCAAAGCCAAACTGTGGTTGACCTTAACAGTTCCCCGAACTAACTTTCTGAATAAAAGGCTGTTCTTTGAAATCAACTGAGAATAAAAACATTTTCATTTAATATTAAGCCATGAAAAGGAGAGGAAGTCTGCTTTAGGTCACTGGGATGCTTCCTTTGGCCTTTCCAAATTCAAGTTCACTTGCATTAGCAAATGCCAGATGCTGCCTGTCACCGTGCAGTCTACCACGGCTCGAAATCAAGTATTTCATGCCAAAACCGCAAACTCCACTGTAAAATGTTTCTTATTATGGCTCTCCAGTCGCACTACCATTGCTCTACTCTCGCTAATTGATCTGGATTGAATTTCCAGGGCTCCTGAATGGCCCGTCTGTCCTTCAGGGTTTCGTTCACCTTGCCTCCAGGGTAACAGGAGAGACTCAGGTCACGTGGCTGATGTAAACTGGATTACTAAAAATGGCAACTGTAATTTGTCAAAGATACAAAAATTCATACCGTGACATAAAGCACGGACATAGAAGAAAAGAAAAAGGATGGGTGATAAAAGTGATGGATGATATCACTGAAATGTTCCCCTATGTCATCCAAAGTTCAGCAATTTGTTCATTTAACTTAATTTATATCTTTTATATTAAACTTCAAACTTTATATTAAAAAGACAAAAACCAAACCAAAAGCCATTAAATCAGAGGATTACTTGGTGGATTTAGAGTAATCCCATGGGTTATTTCACTGCCTGCGATTTTAAAACAGCTCACGAGTAATGCGTAATTGACTGCCCCATTATCTTCGCTGGTAACCTTCCTGGCTATACGCTGCCTGTCCCGGGGCCGACAGCGTCCTCCAGGGCCACGGATCTCCAGCCGCAGGGTTCTCGGTTCCAGCTGAGATTAGAGAGAGCCAAAGCTACGAGGCGTCCCTCAAACATCCTGACTGGAGATGGCGGGGGACAATGGAGCGGCTGTGTCTGTGTCAACACCAGCTCTCCAAACACACACACACATGTGCAAAGACACCACACCAACACCGCCCCCTCCTTTACCCCAACATGCTCAAACAAACACACACATGCACCCTTTAGCCTCTCCAGCGCTGCACCTGAACTCACATTACAACATCACTTCCCCCTGGTGTGTGACTTACATCTGACTTCAGGGTGAAAAACAGACGGAACGAGATGGGGTCTTCAAGGACGACACTGGTGGTATTGTATGTTTGCAGATCATTAACTTCAAATCGAATATAGTTAATGTTATTGTGGCCCTTTTTTCCCAAGCAGTTTTAAAATTGATTTCCTGTGGCTCAGAGCCTCGGCAGCTGCTCTCCACAAAGACTCTGGGACCTTCTGCCACCTCACATCTGGATTCTCTTGGAATCTGTTCTAATCACAACTCAAAACACATCTGTTTAGATCAGTCTTCCCTGCGTAACATCTTATCCATCCCTCACTCATCCGATTTTTGCCTTTGATTTTACTTTTAGTCACTCTTGTGTTCAAATGTGACGCACTGTTGAGGTGTCTCTGCCTCTTACGCTGATTTTATCTACTTTTAACTATCCTCGTTGTATTGAAAGATGTTTGCGTCTCCTCATCTGATTTAAATGTTTGGTTTTACTTTGATTATTCATGTGTTTATGATGTATCGTAAGGTTTCTTTTGGTGTTCAGAAAGGCGCTGTGAAAAAAAAAGGTATTAATATCATTAGTCTGCAGGCACACAGTGAGTTCTGTGTATTTAAATGAAAAGAGAGTTGAAACAAAACTTGAAATGCGTGATCCCTCACAGTACTGGAAACTAAAATATGGCTGATACCAAGAATTATTTTCTGAGTTAATTAATCTGCCCATATTCTTTCTCCTTTAATAATTTAGTTCATATTTTCTTGTTACATATGCAAATATCAGTTCATTATTTATCTTTTCTCCACCATGGGTTTTACTCCCTTTCTATTTTTCAACATTCCATTGTTTTCAGGTCACTGGTGCATGTTTCCCTATCATCTTATTCAGTATGTTTAGCCGCTTTCATGCAGACATCTTGATATATTGCTGCTTTCACTATGAAGCTTCCTTTAAAGAACATGTCCATATTGCCCCTGCTGTGTGTGTGATGTCAAATCGCATACTGGCTTTGTGGAATCAAAGGTTGTGACATGTAACACAATGGCATCTGTGTCCTGTCCCACCATGGCTCTCCCTTTTACACTGACATCGGTTTGACTCTATATGAATAAAAGCAGAACAACAATTCCCCAATGTTCATATTTTTTTATACAGACCGGTGAGGCGATGGAAGGAGGAAAGTTTCTTCATTTCTTGTAAGTGATCTCCAGTGCGCTCTGTGCTCTGTGCGCCTGATGGCACAGTCACGTTCACTGCAGTGATTTGATGATAACGAACAGTGTTAGAAGATATTATTAAAACCTATTAATTACTCGGCTCCGTAACTCCGCTGTTAAATGGAATCTAAACGTAATTTGCTGTAAGTTGTTTTATATATTTTTAAATTAAAAGGTTCGCGTGGAACAGATATGTCGCGCGAGCACAACTAAAGCTGTTGGTTTTAATGTAAATGATGAAGTGGATCAATAATCTGGCTTCAGTTCACCACCTCACGTCTGCATCGCCACTTTCCCGTCTCCAAAACGTTCGTACGCATGGGTCAGAGTTTGCGTGGAAATACGCAAATTTTCCCGTCAAGTTTGTATTTATAAATCCCAACGTCTGCGTGAGAAGTGGCATACGCACGTTTCAGGCCCCGTTTTGTGCGTACGCAACGGTTATAAATGAGACCCCAGTTCTCTCTCTGAGCTCTGATCTATGATTCAAGCACCATGCCAAGACGCCAGTGTCATATTACACAAAACATAGGGGTCTATAGGGGCTGCGGTGCTGATGAAATGCAAAACACTGTGAGAAAAACTGAAGCCGTTGATAACCGACGGGTGCAGAACATCAGCCGTCAATGTGAATCACTTGGCGTCGGCGTCTTACTTCCCGAAATTCAGTGACAAAGAAATGTGTGAGTAGGACGGAAGGTATGCAAATATCCTGTTAGACACAAATATGGCGGACGGGTACAGACAGTGAGAAAGAGCTGGAGGATCGAGGCTAGACAGTGGACCAACTGAGCGCGAGTGTGAGATCGAGTGCAACAGAGTGACATAGAGGGTCTCCATCGGACATGTACCCATGCATGGCCACGAGAACACAGGGGCTTTGTGTGGAAGAATGTCGTTTTCATAACAGCGCATTTCTTTTGGGGGTGACCGCAAGCCAGCTTGGTCCATCTGCTGGGCCTTTGTCAAACTATCTCACATTCCAGTAGCAGAAAAGAGAGCGTGATTAGCATGCACCCCACACCTTGTGCCACCACCCCTCTTCTCCGCAAACTAAATGCCTGTGCGTCCACCCTCCCGCTCCACCTCCCACCCTTTCTCTCTCGTCATCCACTTCGCCCATATTCCTCTCTCTTAATAACTGGATCATGGGTGGTATAGAGGAGGGCCCATTGTATGTTGTTTTGGCTTTCACTGGTTCAAATCCTCTTCACAGAGTGGGAAGGAGGGAAGCGGGGGAGCCAGCAGGCACCTTCGGGCTGTGAAGGGAGCGTTGAGGCTCTGAATGGGCCGAGGGCATCGAGGGGCCCTCGGTGATGTGGTGGCATGAAATACAACAAGTCAGAGTTCACTCACCCCAGAGCTGAGGCAGGTTGTTCTTTTTGAGGGTTGAAACTTCTCGTTTCTACGTTCCCACCACATCTCCTTTTGTGGGATTGTGTGTTTTTGTGCGTGGTTGGGTCAGTGGGACATGTTTTCTCACATTTAGCACAAACTTGGTAGAAGGATGTGACATGGGTCAGGAGAACCCCTTTCAGTTTTGGTGTCGATTTGGATAAAGGGGCGGATCCAGGATTATTTGATCACTTCAACATTGCGTTTTTTTCAACATTTTCACCCTCCTCCCAGGGAATAATTAATGGGTCTTCCCGAAAAAATAAGACTGATTCAGAGGACTGATATCTATGAGTAGCGTGATTGAATATAAGGGAACAAGGTATGAACTTCACTAACTTTAAGTTTGAGTGCTTAATTTGTGCTCATGAATTAACAATGTGTGCAACTAACAGAAAATGCTAATTAATCACCAGGTTGTTTTAAATGCACAAAATCATCATCAATCTTGTTTCTTTTTATTCAAATGCGTCCATTTAAAGCATACAGTGGTTTATGAGTACTTGACTTCAGCAAAACTGGCCGGTAATACTGAAACAACATGTAACATAGCATCTCAAATGTATAAAGACAAGTACTAAAGTGACAAGAAGAAATGTGATACCATAGACAAAGACTGTTATGATACTATTTTAAAAAATGTGATTGCACTACAATTCCCTGTTGTTCTGGACATCCTCTGTAACAGCCACCTACAACTTAAATTCCTGCTGTTACACTAACAGGAAACTAATTCAAGAGCTGTCAGACTCTGTGATTTTGGATAACTTACCGAAGCAGTTAAAAACTTTGGTGCAAGAAAATACGTTTTGTAATTTTCCTGGAAAGTCGTCACAACTTTTAATTCAGGTGATTATGATTCCTCGAGCGGCGAGCTTTGTTTCAGAGTGCGGACGTGGCTAGATGGCCCATAGTGCAGCGAGGAGAGGGATAGGAGGCGACCGTGTAATCCCCGTCATTAGTGGGTTTTAACAGGATTTGGTGCAGCTACAATAATGGCGACTCTAGTGGCCTCCGCTGCGAGACCCAAAGAGACCCGACAGGGAAGAACAGCGGCCACAGAGGCTCGACTGTTCTGGAGGACTCAACTGAGAGAAGGTAATCTGGATTTTTACTGTGTGCGTGTGTGTGTGTGTGTGTGTGTGTGTGTGTGTCTTTGTGAGCGCTAATGACAGCCACAAATTTCGGTCCCGAAACTCTCACACTCTCACACTGTCTCACTCTTCCACACTCACATTCTGTCTCTGGTTCCCATGCTTCCCAGTCTCATAGAGGGGTGTAAACAGAGTGTGGTTGGTGTTACCATGGTAAAGGCCGACTGTGGGCCAGGAATGGCGACTATGCCCTGCATGTGGAGAGACCTGGGGCATGCTTGCACACACACACACACACTAACACACAGATGAAGAGATACAGAATGTATGTACTGTCCGCCTCATTCTCTTCATACGTCTTCTAACCGTAGCCTAACCTCGAAGGAAAATTCCTGTTTCATACAACCAGAGATTTATTTGCAAGGTTTTAGCCACCATTCCTTTTACATTGGACTCATCATGTTCTTTTTTGAGACCATTACAGCGTTGCAAAAAAGAAGTCAGACGACGCAACAAAATAAACATCATGGAGATTTCACAGAAAAGACCAATTCTTGCTTAAAATAAAAATTAAAATGGTTTCCAAGATTTCCATTTCAAACATCCACACTCCTGGTTATACTTTGCACGTGCACATTATACTGCTTGAATAAGTGAGAAAAATATCCGCTCTCAAAGAGATCCAGTAACAAACAAATGGTTTCTAATGGTCTTCTTAGGACCCACAGCAATGAGTTTGATTCCTCCAAGGCAACAAAAAAGTCTTTGAACACATCTGTCTGATTTAAATGACAAGATTCTTCGATTAAATCCTTTGAATAGACACACACACACACACACACACACACACACACACACACACACACACACACACACACACACACACACACACACACACACACACACACGTAGTGGAGAACAGTCACTTGCTGTGGTTGGAACCAGTATCTCCTCCTGTAAGAAATGAAGCCATAAGTTGTCTGTGCCAGCAGCTTATTACTTACTACCCGTGGTTATGTATTGTTAGGTGACCTCTAACCGCTGTAATCATTTGGATGGTAGCAAAGGAGGATGTTGTAAACAGAGAAGTCCACATTCGAAGGATGGATAGTTCAACAAAACTTTTAAATCCAACAGTCTAGTCAATAATGTTTCTTTCAACTAAGACAATTCCACCACATTACCTGTATGTTAATTACTCTAGTCGTGTCAATGACTAGAGTAATTAACTATAACCTACTATAACCTTAATGAGAGTACTTACTTTAACACAAACCACAATATCATCCTCAACTTAGCCAATTAGTTTCTGTGCCAAAAAACTTCCAAACTCTGCACACGCTATTGATGTAACCATGGCGACAAAGGTCCCGTACACCTGCTGCTGTATGGGCTCCATTTCCAAAGTTGTACTCATTAATCACATCAGAAGGAAGGGACAAATGACCTATATGGTCGTTCAGGTTGAAGGGCTTGTTGGTTAGAGCTGCACACACCCACCCACACACACACACACACACACACACACACACACACACACACACACACACACACACACACACACACACACACACACAAGGATGTCCATGCACACATAGATATTTTTTTACAGAGATCAGAATGATAAATCTCCCACTGCACTATGATGAATTCCCTCTGAATGCTGTGCATGGTGCTGCCTGAACATGAAATATGGGTCAGTGTGGAACCTCCTGTGTCCATCTCTCACTGCATCCAGAACACTTTATTGCTTTTAGTGAACGTGACCCTGCTGCTGAACACCTATGACATGCATGACAGCAGACACACATCAACCACCGAGGTTCTCCCTATTAATGTCCATTACCCGCACTTTAATATACATCCTGTCTTGGTAATCACGGATAATGCGTAACAAATTGCTACAATAAAAATGTATCAGACTGAATCTTGGTGCACGGCTGAATCCCATTGTTAATCACTATGATTTAACACATAAACACCTCTAGGTTGGATTCATAAATAACTTCATTTGTTTTAAAGAATGAGAGAAATCAACTAAGCTTTTTAAAGCTGAACAAACGTCTCTTTGTCGGAGCAGTCTGATATCTCATCAGGCTGACTGGCGCCTCGGGTAATGCGCCTGATGGAAACTGAGTCATGGAATAGGATTCAGAATATTAAGAAACTAAACCAGTCATGTACTGAATTCATAATTAACACTCAATAGGAGTCTAAGAGGTCGTACGATAATTTACGCGTATTGGAAAAGCCATATGACCTCATCAACAGAGGCCATTTTGTTCAGTCCCCGCACATATAATAGCAGAGACAGGGCTGTAAAAGGAGCAGCTGATTTCAGCAAATCAATACATTTCATTCAGGACTCAAAACTTTGGATGAATTATCAATCACTGCATCTGTTGCTGAGTTCTACGACTGCCAACAACTTGACACTTTCCCTCTATGGATTAAGCCACTTTTGTCCATTTACAATTTCATCAGTTGCTGTGTTTGCATGCAGCTCACAGTTTAAAAATCTTGTGATTTTTATTGCCAGTGCCAAGGCGGGAGCCAAAGGGATTGAATGCACTGAGGAACGATTCAAAAAACAGCCTGAAACAGTGTTGGGCTTTGGACTGCATTCACAGTGGCCATCTGCAAGCTGCTCCGCACCAAGAACTGAGGCTGACTCGTCTAAAGGCATGATGGCAAAGCTGCATGATGCTGGCCCCAGAATAAACAAGTCGTTTGACGGGACGACCATCATTAAAGCGACTATTGATGTTGCTCAGTTTTTTTTCCTGCAGCGTTGTTGGTTGTTTCGTAGCAAAAGTCTTGCTGGGTTGGCCGGCGTTCACATTGATTTCTAAAGTGGTGATTGTCTCCACAGTTTGCATTAAACTGTTTGTCATTCAACTCTAACATGTCTTTATCGATATCCTCTTAGCGACCAGTGGATCTTTGTCGACAGGCCGTCGTCTTGTGTCCATTATATTGACTCCGACATTCTTCTCTGTGTCATGATCAATGGGGGTCATCCGGCGTGGTCTAATCTGAGGCGGCCATTCCAGTTATTCCGGGGTCAAATACCCTGCACACTTGTCAGAATTCCCGTCCGCTTCATGCAAGTTTGAGTGCAGACGCACCAGGTGAAAAAAGCAAACGCACACATAAACACGTGCATAACTCACTGCGGACACGATCATGAGCTGTAGCACCAACGCCCATGAGCACAGCAACACATGTTCACCATAACAAATGTATATCTATACATACACATACCCCCACCCCACATGGCACACTCAAGAAACCACTGTTAAATCCCCTCGACAACTGGTCAGCACACTAAACTGGGCAAACACGCACCTTCTGTCTTTCGCACACACACACACACACACACACACACACACACTCTCTTATTACACCCCTTTAATAAACCCTCTGTGTCCCCCATCCCCCAGGCCCCTGTCACCCCCTGTGGAGCAGGTGGGCGACAGGCAGACCAAAGCCTCCGGTGCCGCCCCCCCTCCCAAACTCACACACACATATACACACACACACACACAACACACACATGCTCTCTCTTTTACTCCGTTTCCTTTCTCATTCTCCCTGCACCTTGTTTTAATGACCACAGATATGTAACAAAGCTGTGCCACTTAAAGTAGCAGCGTCCCTCAGCCATTTAATTTGACATGCTTGGGAGGAAAACAAAAAAAAGACCCCCATTGTGGCTTTCAACAGTGTCCAATCAAGTCTGCCTCTCAATTAGCTCGATGGCAAACAGCAAGAACAAGTAGATACAGATCTTTTTTAACTAAGACTTTTTCATCGCCGCCCTTGACGTTATACTCCACAATAACACTTACACCTGCCCTGCCTGTTGATGCTTCAGGCGCGACCCTGACTGTTTCTGCAGAGCCACGAGGTGAAGCAACACAAACCGCTCTAAACTACTGATGAGAAGCGAGAAGACAAAATCAATGTCAGTTTTCTCTATGGCTCCAGATGGTGTAATTGAGGTATATCATCTCAGAAAGAGACACACAAAAATAGGTGAAAAGCAGACTGACGGATAGACTAAAAGCAATAAAGGAAGGTGACAGACATGGGGAAAGAGCGAGCCAGACAAAGAAAGTCAAGAGTTTTAAAGATCGATGTGCGAGGGCAACTGGTCTGCCAGCCAATAAAGAACCTAAACTTCTCTTCTCCTCCTGTTTTGTGATTTATCGACAACATTAAGGATGGATTAAGGATTAAAGTGGATTAAGGTTGTTTGGATGTTGCGCTAAAACCCAAAATATTGATTACATCAAGTTGTCTTTTTTCTAAATAACAGGAAATGTTTTTCATTGAGAAAACGTTTTCAGTTATTTATTTGTTTAATTCATCTTTAGTTTTCATTTGAGTAAGTGTGAGTGGCAATGTGTGTTTGTGTGAGTCCGTTTGTCTGCCTGGATGTTTGAAAAGCAGGACACAAGTCTGCAGAGACATTGTTTGAGGCTAACGGGTTTTGGCAGATGGCGAGATGAAAATAGCAAACAACACTGAGGTAATAGGAGAAAAAGTCCACTTGAAAAAGTCCAGTCTCAAGATTCTCTCTGAATTGGTCCCTGCTGATTCGTCAAACTTTAAAAGAAAACAGCACAGCAGGGCTCAACAGTTCAGTTCGATAGCCAGACTGCTGGGGATCTCACAGCCTTCAGCCGTTATCGAGTTAAAAAGGATCACATGTTAACGCTCCCCGACTGGCAGCAATTGATGAGAATCATTCGTAGCTGAAAATCAACTTCAGTCAGCAGCTGTAATATGAGAAGGGGTGATGTGGTGAAGGGTTCGATAATCCTGGTAGAGGATTAGAGGCCTGCTCAGTTTGATTGCAGGTTTATTCCACAAAGAAATGTGGTGAAACTTGCAGTAATTTAAAGTGTCTTCTTGAATTTGTCTGAAATAGCAACACTATCTGAGGATCTCCTGAGAACATGTTTAAACTAGAATTACCGCTTCGCTGTTGTATGCCTCCACCAACCAAAGCAATTTCAGTCTACATCATTTTATTCTGTCAGACCCATATGAGGTCACTGTGACCTTTGACCACTGAAATCTAATCGGTTCATTCCTGAAAGGTGGTCTTGAGATATCATGTTCAAGAGGCCAGAAACATGATTTGTGATCCCACTGTGACCTTGACCTGTGACCACCCAAATGTGAATTTGCTATTTTAGCCAATTTTGAAAGGATTATTTTGAGGCGTTGTTCAGTTTAAAAGTTCACACGGGTTTTGTGAGGTCACAGTGACTATGACCGATGACCACCAAAATCGAACGACTTCATCTTAGAGGTCATCTTTAAGTCCAACTAAGCGTTTGTTGAAAATCTGAAGAAATCTCTACAGGTGTTTCTAATATTTTCTGTTCACAAGACTGAAATCATGTTTTATGAGGTCACAGTTACCTTGACCTTTGACCACCAAAATCGAATGACTTCATCTTAGAGTCAAAGCGAACATTTGTGCCAAATTCTAAGAAATTCTCTCAGAGCGTTCTTGAGATATCTTGTTCACAAGAATGGGACGGACAACCCAAAAACCTAATGCCTCCATTGGCTGTTTCCGGCGCGGAGACATACAAATCTGACCACACAGCTTTTATCACTTACCTGGCAGCAATGTATATCGTCCTGTTCATGATCATGATGAGCTGGATGTCCAGTTTGTGCCGCTGTGTGTTGTTCCTGCCAGGTTTGTGGCCTACAAATGCTGGATACTGCTTTGTGTCTGCAAGGAAAAGACAAAAAAAATTATTCCAGTTTACATAACTAATTAATAAATTAAGGATTTGGGAATTCCTAAATTTGAAAGCTTATGTCAGGAGTCTAACAGGTTTTAGGCCAAATGTCGGCCTATGTATCTTATAGCTGGATGAGAAAAACGCTGCCACAATGGTTGGCTGAGCTCCTCCTGTGATCATAAATTGCTGGCTAAAAATGTGCCGCATTGTACTATGCAGTCGCTCTATTGTCCGTGGCTTTGGCTGAAAGTGCTTGGTTTGAATAAATAGTCTGATAGGGGAGCGGGCCGTTGTGAGGGCGGCTGGCGTTTGTTTCAAGCTGTCCTGGCCGCGAGATACAGCAAATACGCCCGGAGAGGCTAGAACGGGACGGGACAGAGGGAGAGAAACAATGACTATATCTTTATAGCCTGCCACGGCATTACCACTATCACACACAGAATTAGGATTCCAACAGAAAAACAGCAGATTACTCTTTGATGTGGGGTGGGCTCTGTTTCAAATGCCGCTTTAAATCCTTCAGTTTAGAGTGTGTGGATGGCCAATCCTCGGCCACCAAATTACACTCCATTCCCTCAAAATGCATTCAGTGTGGGAGGAGGTGGGGGTGGCGGAGGAGGCAGGGGTCGAGAGGAGGAGTGGAGGAGCGAAAGGACAGAACAAGAGACCAAGATACATAGAGGAGGGTTTTGTGAAAAGGAGAAGAGGGAAGAGAAGTGCAGGAGAGGGAGCGAAGGGGGACTTGTGATGAGAGGAGGGACCACGCACATCAAGAAAGAAAGAGAGGAAGAGCATATACTTACAGTTGCCGTGTGAGATGCTAATGGGCTCGCTGTCTTCGGGGAAGCCCGCCCCGGCTATTTGCAGTAGCGTGAAGTAGAGTAACAAGGCCTCTGACCTCATGGTCGCACCAACACTGCTGCTGCCGCTGCTGCTGGTCCTCTGCTACAGATTTTCCTCAGCCTGTGTTAAGTACGACGAGAGCAGGAGACAAGGCGGAGAGGGAGGTAATGGAGAGGGATGATGGGGAAGAAATGGGAAAGAAAAAAAAAGAGAGAAAGTTTATCAAACAAATCGGTTTTCACCTGACTGCATCTTCGATTATTTTCCCTTCTCAGTTTCTGCCTTCATTGTGTGAAACCAAGAAATTGCAAAAGCCAGGAGGGAAAGAGAGGAGGGATAGAAAAAGGAAGGAGTTAGCCGAGCAAGTTCAAGTCCACCTAAATTGGCTGTTAGTGCATTTTGCAGATTGCACAGCTAATTGCAATCTGTCGGAGATATATTTATATGCATTTTTGATGACTCAAGTGAGCTGTGTTGTAAAGCGAAACAGAATTAATTGGATTAGGTAGGTAATATGCGTCATAGATCAATGTCAGGCAGAGAGGATCTCTGTGCTTCTGTCTCTCTCCCTGTGTGACAGTGGGAGGGCTCTTGTTGAGATTAACCTGCTGTAAAGTAGGGGCAGTACCTGGGGATGGGGCTGGATGGTGGGCCAGGTAATTTATTTCCCACTTGTCAGTCTCCTTTATGTGGACAGAAATCCCCCATGCCAACGCCTACATGCTGATGACCACTACATAAAAACACACTATTTAAGATTCACCTGGAGGCTTTCCTTCCTCTACTCTTCATCAAATTAAAGGTTATCTTAAAGGTTATATAGCCTATATATACAATCCATTAATAAAGCAGCCAACAGCAATTTTTTTGTGTAAAGATATACTGGAGTATTGGCAACCTGAGAGAGATAATGAAATTAAAGTGAAACCATGTGATCCAGGATTCTCGGTTGCTTGTTCTGGAAGCAAAAGGCTGCACCTAGCTTTTATACAGTTGAAGGGCTACACACAGCAATACCAACCATGCTAACCGTTCTAACAAGCTGCAACGGTGCATTCACATGCTCCTCAAAAGGTCCGATTTGCCGAGCTGTGACTTTGTGTGTTCATGTGCTTTGAAGTCGGAATGTGGAAAAAACATGGACACTGTTCAAAATGTGTAGTTATGGGTTGGAGCATTTTAAACAACACGATGACACCTATATATTTGCATTATTACGAAGAGCAAAGAAAAAGGATCAGATGTGACTTAGTCATGGAAACGTCTGTGTGTACTTTGATCTCACTCAGCATAATTGTGATGACTGTCCATTGCCTGTTTTTCTTTTTTACCTTTAAATCCTGGAAAACACGATGTCCTCAACAAGGTTATTTTCTAGTGTTGTGTTTTCCTACAGAAGTGGATTTTATAGCAGATGCCCCAAATTGTGTTGATCCAATGTTTTCATTGCACAGACCGTGGCAACTGAGCTTTCCCTTCTGCAGTTTGTGGCAACAAATTACTCCCATAAATCACCCAAGACAATTATTGCGTCTGTAATCTAATCAAGAATAAAGCATTTCATTTGCATAAAACACCTTTTTTTTCTGTCTATCCAAAGCTGAAGGGGTGAGATGTTGCTGGGTAGATCGAGCCGGGAGTGGGGGTGCTTCAGGGATGAAGAATTGAATAAAATAGTCTATTTCATTTTCTCCAGTCTGATAAAAAGTTGTTTATCCCACGCTGTATTCTCATTCGCTATTGTACGTCCGATGTGGAACGAACAGGGGGGAGGAAGGAGGGGGAGAGAGAGAGAGAGAGGGAATTACTTTCTCTTCTCTTTGTCATGTCTCTCCCTCTCTCTATCTCCCTCTCCCTCTCCTCTCTCTCTCTCTCCCTCTCTCTCTCTCCCTCCCTCTCTGTCTCCATGCTCCTGTGAATCTCATTCAGGAGAGGAATGAAAACACTATTCACTGGGAGAATCACTTTAACACTGAGGAGAATACCAATACTAAAGCCTGGATACGACCTTGATCTCACAAGCCGTCTCTGTTCCCCTCCCTGCTTCCTCCCTCCTTGGCTTATTCCTCTCATACCGAACTCTATGTTTTTTGAAAAGGAAAAATACCAAAATGGATTTTCCCCCCCGCACTCTCACCTTTATCATACAGCAAAGGTTGACTGAGCTGCACTCGCACCAAGAAATTCCAACGGTGTTCAGATTGTAAATGAAAAAAAATTCTGCTCCCTACATACAGTACAGCAAACCACTGTGGAGGGCTGAAATATTATTCTGCTGAAACTTGACCCGGAAGTCCTCCAGTAATTGACTGATTGATGAGCAGGAAGTGGCACGAGGCAGAGAGGTGAGCCCTGAAGGAGCTAACACGGTGAATGACGGATGGAGGTTGTACTGAGCAAAGAAAGCGAGATGTGGTTTCGCTCTAAACTGGAGTCAAATAAATGGCAATAACTTTGAAATGACATTTTTAGAGAGAGCTTACCCACAGTATGTCAGAATCAAATGAGAAAACTGCAATAGCTGCTTCTTCCATCTGTATGTAGATGATGTGCTGTTATTACCCTTCGCTGAGGAGGTTATGTTTTCATCTGGGTTTGTTTGTTTGTGAGCAGAATTACCGAAAAACTGCTGTTGAGATTACCGCGAAACTTGGTGAAAGGATGTGGTATGGCTCAGGGAAGAACCCATTAATTTGATAGAATTTTGGAATAATTCATGTATGTAGGTGAAGAAAATCTTGCACATTTAAGGTACTAAAATCTCTGAATGTGCAGTATTTGTCGCGGATTGATAAAGTTTAAGGGGACTGTCGGGCCTTGGCGGACATATGTGTTCTACTAATGTCTATTCTAGTTATTTGTTTAAAGTATCCTCAGGTGTTATACTCATAATCATACTCCAGATGTTTATCCTGCATGTGTCTAGAATCAGTGGCTTCTGAAGCTAACGCACATCCTCCATCTATACAACAGGTTGCTGAAAGCTGTGAGTCAGACCATCTCACACTGCCTCCTGTGATACACAAAATAAATTGAGCACAGAATTGCTTAAGTGAAACCCCTAAACCTTCCGGTGGCCCTTTCATTACCAGCTGCCACACGTGAGCAACAGGAGGGAGCGAGGCACAGTCTGTCTTTACCGAATTACGCTCTTTTTATGGAGGAGCAAATTGCTTCCTTGTGAGTGTGTGTTGCTTTCAGAACAAAACAAGATGTGTACACACGCACACACACTGACACACACACTCACACTCTAAGAACATAATAGTCCAGGTATCCAGGCTTAAAACATGTCTTTAAACTCCAGCAATAAATTATCCACTTCCACACAAACACAGGTGGAAATGTGTGGATTTCCTGTCTCATAATAACTCTCCTTGAAAAACAACCAAAGAGAAGACATATAGAGAAATAACCTTTTGAGAACCTTAGCTGCTATTTCCTCACACCCCCCACACACTCTCAGTGATAAAGTAGGTGGTTGTGCATGCGTGCGTTCATACATGCATGTGTGTGTTTGCGTGTTTGGAGCAGAAGGAGGAGAGAGGGTAGAGTTAATCAAGCTAGATGCTGGCATGGGGCCGCCTGCAGGTAATAAAAACACACGGACCCCCGCCCCAGAATCCCTCTGCATGTGTCCTACCGTCTTATGAATATCGTATCCGTGCAAGAAGAAAATACACTCTGCTAGAAAAAGAGAAAGAACCTGAACTCAAACTATATCATAGATTCATTCAACCCGAAGCAGACAAACAATCTCGAACGCACGTCAACTTTCTTTCCTAAGACTGAGCAGCCTCAAGGGGCCCGCCGACCCAAAGTGCATTAGCTTCAACAATAAACATATTATCAGGCCTAATGATGTCATTACTTAGCCGTTGGTGCTCGGAGCTAAATAACAGACATTTGTTAAAGTGACAAGGTCAGCCACAGTGGGCTTCAGGTGAGGACAAGGAAGGAAGTGTTACCTAACATGTGGCCACACGTTTAGTTTACGAGCACAAACTAACCGAACAGCAGCCCAGACGCACATGCTAATGCTTGGTTGGGCACATTTTCCCAAACACACAGCTAGTAAATCTCTACAAAGTCCCAGCTATTCATTTCCTGTAGGCCCCCCGCTGTGCCAGCCATCAAACCGTGCAATGAAGTGCAAGACTAACATTTGATTAAATCAGAGTAGACCTGTTGATGAGAGACAAACCACAGTATCTGTTGTTTCAGCTAAGTGCCCGAAAACAGCATATGTTTACACTCTAGTGGCAAAGCCTCAATCCTTCAGGAGAGAAGTTAGTGTGGTGTCAGTACCGAAGGAGACGCTGCTCAGGGTGGATGGACAGGTCAACAATAAGTCAGACTTTAATATGTTCATTCATTCAGTCATTCATTTTTATCTATTTCGAACATGTGAATTAAAAACAAAGAGAAATTATACAAACAAATGAAAGAATAAATAAACAGAAAAAAGTATTATTTACAAACAGTGATCAGGAAAAAAAAACACTTGATGATTTAATCTACATAATCGAAAAGGAGTGAGAAGAAGTACAAACTTAACTTGTTGGTTTCTTTAACCATCATATGGCCGTTTCATTAAACTTAAGCGGTTCTTAATAATATAACCGTGATGTCGAAGGTCCTCTAACCTTAATGTTATACTACACCAAACCCAAACCATGTTTTTTACGTCTCCCTAACTATGTTGTTGTTGTGCCTAGACCTAACCAAGCCTTAACCACTGTGGTGTAAAATCAGATAATTCCTATTTACATCATTCTGGAGGACCTGCTGTTTGTTTGTTCTATCAAACCATTGGTCTGTAATCAACAGGTAACATATTTTGAATGGCTGCAATGTATATAAGTGGCACATCTGTGTAGAATTGCTGACCTGTGTGTTAAGGACATAAACAAGGTCTTATACGTTGTGCCACATAATCAAATTCAGTATTGAAAATGATGTATTTAAACATGTCATTGCCAGACGCTGTAAGAAAGTGGATCATAGACTAGTCAGGAGGAAAGAGCAGCTATTGTAAATGCTGTGTGACAGCAGTGCACCTTACATGTGTTTATATTTGGCAGTCTGGGTAATGTCCACAGATTGGTGCTGAAGGTTTTACAGATGACAGGAATGTCTAAGAGATGGGGCGGCTTACTGGCAATGTGCTGTTACATGTCTGTGTGTATTTGTAGCCCGCCACCACAATTTTGGTGCATGACGTCTCATGAGGAAACATGACTTTCCCTGCTGCTCATGGCCTCAGACCTCACACCTTCCCCATGAAACTATTGCTTCAAAAAGTAGTGGAGAGTAAGGGAAAAGCTCAAAACCCGTACGAATAAAATCAAAAGTAACTGCACGCCTCCATTCTTCAAGAGATAAATCATCCATTTAAACATGAGTAAAAAATCTGTTAAAAGAGTGAAGCGAGAAGAGTAGTTTGTCTGTTTGTTGATTTTCCAGTTGCTTTTCATGGTCGCTGGAACTGAATAAAAGCCAAAGTGAATTTACAGGCTCATGAATGACAGCGGGGTAATTCCAGCAACTTCAGAAGTTTCTACTGCGTGTGACAATCTCACAGCACTACAGAGCAGAGGCAGACCTTACACACAAGTGTGAACACAGCTCCCCCAGCACCGGACCACAATAAAACTACACAACTCAGCCACATAAATACCATATCGCTTAAACCCAACAGAGCTTCAGACCACACCTGTTCCCGGGAACGCTGGAGGAAATGGTGTTCGGGGGTGAGGTGTGAAAGAAAGAAGAGGAGACGACCAAACAGAGGGGGTTGGACAGACAGCCAGGTGAGAATAATTCATTGATCCACCATATGGGGATAAAAAACTGGAACATGTCCAACCCCCTCGGGCTCCCAAATTGGGAGGATACCTTGGCAGGTGTTTACACTTGTCAGCCCTGGCCTGATAAATCAGAGGGAGAAGACAGGAGGAGCTGTCTGCCGCAACCCAGGAGGCCACGATAAGAGGCGAGAACGGAGAGGGAGCGAGAGGGAGGAACCTGCCTGTCTTTCTGAGAGCAAGAGCCAAACTGGCATCCAATACAAAGACACACACACACACACACACATGCACACTACCACAAATAGTCCTCGAGCCATCAAGTAGCATTCTGGTGTTATCCTTTTTCCTCCCCTGTTTTTCTACCCTTGTGCTGTTTTCAAATGAATATGGGTATGGAGGTAATCCATCATGGTTTGATTATTAAAAGACAATGAAGTGGACATGAATGAGGCACCCTGTCGCTGTTGGCCCTTTATTGAAACAGAAACCCAAACGCAAGAACGTCCCCCCCCCCTCTTTAAAGAGGTGACGGATTGATTCTGGAAGCCGGCCAAAGACGTCTCAAAGAGAAGGGGCACAGAAGAACGGCCATGAAACAGAAGCACGGCGTCGACTTGGAATAACGGCGACCTAACAAAGACATTCAGCGAGGAAAGATAAGCTGCTATCTTTACCACTTTGCCTCCGTGATCTAGGAGCCATTATGCCTGGATATGCCTCTGTGCTTCTTAATCATTAAAAACAATTATCTGTCGGACATCCTTTTTTTGAATGTACTGAGGTCACTCTTTGTCGAAAAATACGATAGGTTCAGAAAGAAGGGGAGTAAAAAGTAAAAGTCTAAAAAGAAGAGGAGAGCATAGGAAAAGATAGCAAAGGGGAGGAGGACGGCAGGTTGCGTCTGAGGATGATCCAAAGTAAAGTGACATCACACTGCCACCAGCAGAAATCAATGGAGGGGAAAGATGAGAGGAGATAACTACCTACAACTCACTACAAGGTTTCTTAAAGTAGGTCAAGAAGAGTTGGAGCTGATACGAGGGCTCAAAATTAATCGGGAAAAACCTTTGACAGCTGAAGGTTTAGTCTTATGCAAAAATATGTTACACAAAGTTAGATAATTGCCCAGAAAAGATGTAAAAGTCTGGATATTTAACACGAGAAAAAATAATACACTGAATAACTGGGTAATATCATCCGAACTTCTCTTCTTGATGCTTAGGTTATCTCACCCTCTCACTTTCTATCCATGCTAGGACTTTGGTCGAGACTGAAATAGAACTATTGGACGGATTGCCTTAAAATGTCGGACAGATATTAACCATGGTGCCAGCGGTGGTGCATCCCAAGATCCTCCACTATGAAGTTGATTAGTGACCAGGGGGATGGATTACCATAAAATTAGGTACAGATGTTATGTTTCACCCACGGGATGAATCGTAATCTTGGCAAAAGATTCCTCTTAAGTTTCCTCTAGTGCCACCATCAGGTAGAAAGTCCCAAGGCTGTGTAAGCTGTTGAGGTTTGAGCCTTTTACCGACGTATCAGCGTTTATGTTTGCTAATGAAACAAACTTTTGTTTTACTGAATAGACAATGCAGAAAAGATGTGCATTTATTTCTACCTTTTACTAAACATTTGGTTGTAGTTGTGTATTTCTGTTTTCTTTATTTATAGTTATAATAACAATTTATTTTAAATGTTTTACCGCCTAATATCACTTGTAGTGGCCCCCACACAACCACATCGGTCTGGCTATAGTTAGCGCTGTTGTGTTACGAGTCACACGTCTGATTCAAGTCCACCAACATGCTATTTAAAGCATTAGGCGACTATCACCTCTATGGTCCCTCACCTCTGAGAGACTTAATGAAGACATTTATTATGGTATCACCATCATTCCTCCGTTTCTCTGTTCTTAACCTTTTTCACTTCTCTTCATCTCCTTCAGAACGGCAGCAAAAAAAGTGCAGGCTGCTTCTTTGTCTGGAAAAATAATTTATGTATCAAAACAAGCCCCCCACAAAGTGACACACACACACACACACACACACACAAAGCCCAACTAACTTCACACATGCATTGCTTAAAAGATTGACCCCCCCCGAAAAAGAACAAGGTTTCACATTTAAATATCAGAACCTTTTGCAGGCCTGTCAGTCATTGGCAGCGAAGATACAAGCGGGGCGACTTAATCAATTTGGGAGCAGATGACACGGAGCTGTGTGGGGAAAGCAGACAAAACTACTGCTGATAAGAACATGCTTGGCTGCACATGGCCTTCTTTTTTGATCCAATTATCTCTTTGGTCTGATGGTACTCCGTCCGCCTTTCTGAATGTTTGACATCACCCTGTTTATCCGTTTACTTTTTCCATCCCGTGCATTTCTGAGTAAAAGATCACCACGCCTGACCCCGGTCAAAAGAGCAAGAGCGGCTGAGAGATACCGAGACTCCGTGTTTCTCCTGAGGTGCAGCGGGGAACGAATAGTGGTAAAAAAAACATTAGAATGTCACTGAGCTAAATGCCACATTAACTCCGCAGAGGGAGAGATGCTGGAATGACTGAAGCACAGCGCCCCGTGGAGCAGCGATGGGGGCGTTGAGACTGTCACACAGCATAATGCACATTTTACTTGGGAACTCACTTTGTGAAGGCTGACTGCGGGATGCCTTCAGGTGTTGCTGCAGCATGCCATGCTAAGCTTAAGTCACGATAAAGACTTCCAACCTGTTTGGTTGGTGAGGCGAGTGATCCTTTAAATTTGGCTGCCTGGGGTTGAAAGCATGCGACAATATGTTGAGAAATGTGTGTCCCTTACAGGCGGAACTAAATGCAGGAGCAGATAAGACTTCAAGGAAGGGGTTAAGCACACACTGCTCAGGCTCTCATCCTCAATAAACATCAGCAGGGAAAAGCATAACAGGGAAATCCATTTGTGTGGATAAGTATTTCCAACTCCAAAAATGCATGAGGCCCAAAATGATTTTTTATGCGATTTCTAGAAGAGAAAAAAAGAACGGGGAGAGAGAAAAGCTTGATAGACTTGCAGAAATCCCTGCATAAGTTCTTTGAGTCACAGCAGAAATTAGTTTGGGTATTTAGAGGAGTATGGGAGAAGCAGCTGAGGGACACTGTGTTCCTGGGGTAGTTTTCCTCACAAATAAAAGAGGAGGAGCAATCAATAAAACAATAGCTGTAATTCTGGCCCGAGAGCTGGATAGCTACAAACAGGCCTGGGCTGTAAATGAGAAAAGTCTCAGAGTCAATATTCAACGGCGGCTCACTAAGTGGTTTTATTATGGATATAACAGACTCAAGGAGATTTGTGGGAAAAGAAATGAGAATTTTCATCCTTGCTGGGCCTTGACTAAATAGACATAAAGTTATAATCAATGTGGCATGTATATATGTATGTAAAACGTAGTGGAAATCTGCTGTATCTACAACCAACATGACCCCTGTTCTTGGAGACCTTGACAATAAAGTAGTGCATGTGTTTATATATGCAGACACACACAGAGTACATATATATATATTTTCCATTCCATGTGAACCGAGAAGCGCTTTAACATTCAACTCCCGCAGCTGTTTTATTGTTGTGTTCCTTCCCTGTCGCCGCAACTGAACTGGAAAAGCAGACGCAGGATATGAGCGGATGGCCTGAAGGGACTGAATGTGAGGTGTGATGGTTTTCTGTGGTTGCATCCATCTGGTGCAGTTTTCACATCTCACCATCTCCATAATAGGTGCGCTTCAGAGTTTTACACGGCGTGACACTATCTCTATTTGTGCCTCGACGTGTACCTATAATGCACTGCAATCTCTACTGCTGTCCATTGCGACAGGATGAGCTCTGCCACCTTTTTCTGACAATCCATCAACTGTGCGTTTTTAGCAACACCCACTGAGACCCATGTTATCATCAGTTGTACATCCTCGTGACCAACGGGAAAAAAATAAATACCATTAGAAATGTAATTGTCCGTTGTAAATAAAGCTGCCAGATAACTCGAGACACCGTGTGCATCTGTTTCACTAATAAAGTCTGCAAATGCATGATTTCATTTGATGGTTTGCCTTCACAGAGAATCATTCCAGCTCCGTTAATAGCATTTTGTTATTGAGCTCCCAGTTTATTTGATGCAGGTTCCATTATGCTAAGTGATTGAGCCGGCGTCCTCGCTGATAACTGGGTAGCTGACCTTCCGTTCCACAGCAACGTGCCTATCAGATCTGACTGAGCATGATGCTAATCTCTATTAAGGTGATGTGCAGGCTATGGATCGGGGGGGAGAGCAGAGCACAACACCCGCACAAACTTTCTTGGTCTCGCTCCTTATTTGTCTCTTTATTCACTTTATACCAACCATCTTGTTTAGTTACATCGCAGTTTCTCCTCCTCTTTGTTTGCCTTTCCTTTCTTTCCTTCTCTCACGTTCCCCCGCCCTCCCTGCAACACATACATCTTCAGAATACAAGCCTCGTACCACACACTCTGTTTCTCTCCATTTTCCTCTATGACAGGAAACATATATTTATAATGGCTTATGAAATAAACTAAACACAATTACGTTCTGTGCTAGCCCGTGATATTGTGATGCTGATAACAGAGTATCTTGTTTTCTGTTAGTGCATCATATCCAATAGCATTATGAATCATCTCCGATAATCCAGGACATTCAATCCAACTGCTGCATGAGGCCACAGTCGCTGACTGACAACACATTATACCAGCGTAGTTATTGTATTGCCAATGTACAAAATGAATCTGTCTGAATGTCGTTATCTCCACAGACCATATTGTGGGAGGGATGCAGCGCACATCCAGCTCCAAACTAATGAAAGAAATGACAATGCTTAGGAAGGCAGATCATGGAGAGGCCCCCCCCGCCAGCGTGCAAAATAAAATGTGCGAAAAGAAAATGTATTACACGGTGCGGTACAACCAGCTGCAAATAAATGTTGTCGGTCTGCGGCTGAGTGGTCATTACCATTACTGTTATGTCCAAGACGAGGAAACGCAACACAATAAGTCCAATGATTAACTCTGACTTTTAAAACTCACGCTTGTGTTTTGGTTCAGCTGCTGATACATTACACTGGGGGAGGATAGAGGGGGAAATGAGAGACATTAAGAAACTTAAGATATGAAAGAGAAGAGATTTAAAGACTAGGATGTGTTCGGAGAAACACAACAGAAGTGATAAAAGCAAGTAGTCCTTCAGGAAACCAATGTCTCTGTCTCTAAATCCTATAAGAACCAAGCCAATCCGAGCAATTACACCACATACAACTGACTAGCATCAGTGAGATTCTTCTCAAGACAACAGCAATACATGACGAGCTACAGTATTAGCAATAATAACTATTTATACAGCACCTTTCAAAACAATATTGTGCTTTATAATAAGATGATGCAAGTAATAAAATCCATAAGAGAACATTTTACAAGATAAAATAGGAATATGCCAGAGAATAAAATGTTTTAAAAAAAGGAAATTCTTTTTGTATCTTTTCTTATTAAATAAACAAGTCAAAGGTGTTGTTTGCTTAACTGTCTTTAAAAGCCATCAAATATTTTGTTTCCAAAAAGCTTCTATTTCTAATCCTAAAAGTCCAACCTTTGCAAGTCCACAGTTTATGATGTTAACATGTCCCTGACCTGTGTTACGATCAAGTCATGCTCAAACAAAAGTCATAAAGAAATAAAATCTCTACGCAACTACAAAGGCCACTTAGTGATTTAGGCCAATTATCCATTAACAATTAGCTATGAGCCTACAAACACAATCCTTTTAGGTTTGGACGTAACTGGGGCTGGATTATGAGTTAACCTCGGTTAACTCGAGATGTGTTTATGTGCATGTAGCACGTTGGACTCGTTTGACATGGCAACAGGTCCGAACATAGATACTTCTTTAACGTCAAGCAAAGTCGTAAAACTGAGAGCGTCTGCATGACAGGCACTGAAGTGTAAGTTCATAAACACTGAGTGCCAGGTCCACGTAATGAGCTGTATGAATGCCGGAGCCACAGGAGAGGTGCATTCTTTATAATGAGACCACAAAATCAATACGGAGAAGCTGCTCGGCTGCACCACAAGTTCATTTATGCAGCAGAGTAAAAGACAGCCCCGGGATAGAAGTAGACAAGTTAAAAAATGTTATGAGAGCAGCATAGGGGAGAAGAGATACAGCCCTCCCCGTGCTCATCCTGTTATAGTCTACTCTAAGTGATGTATTGGTAATGCAAGTGCCCATAGCACTTAAAACACTTGAGCAAAAAGAAACACCTAATTGTTAATCTAACAGCGTTTCACAACTGAAAATACATTCGGTTTTCTGAAGGGAGGTCATTTTGAAACAGACACATCCATATACATATAGAGCAGTGGGACTTGGGGTCCTGGACTTGACACAAAAGTGGTTACATGATAAAATCAAATTGAAGACAGACAGATAATATATGTTGTTAGTAGTTGTGTTTGTTTTACATCTGTTTCAACCGCACATGGTTTCTCATAAGCGGTAATTATGCAGTAATTACAGTGTGAGGTTATAATCAGCCCTGGCGCTACTGTAAAGTCACATACTAGCTAGTTAAGTACAGTAGGAGGTTTCACCTGAATTCCACGGGTGTTAGAATATGGAGAAACTAAAGCTGTTTTCAGACACCAACAACAGGAACAATCAGTCGGGGGTTGCCTGGGTAGAGCACGCAGGAGGCAGGACACAATGTATATATTTTTGTATATATGCCGGTGACCATGTGCTATATATAGCACTTTGGTCCTTATCTCCAAAACCTCTCCAATGTCATCTCTCCAAGACCTTTTAGTAGAAACAGTTCCAGAAAATCTCTGGATTAACTGACTCGGACATTTGCATACTCACGTACAGCCCCCAGATAATTCCAGGAAAATGTGCTAACTTCCATACATGTCGGAAATAAGTTTACGTGACATTTGTGGGGCCAGGCCAGGCTGTTTATTCCACTAGATACAAGCCTCCTCGCAGCATCTCACTCCCTCTGCTCTGGCTTTCCTCAACAACATATATATTTCAGTCTGTGTCTGCCTCCCATCACAAATTTCAACAAAGCACAGATGACGGTTCTCCGATAAGTAATTTTCCATGCTGTGTCACAGCGTCTTTGTGATCACTAACTTCTTATATCAGCTGTGTCATGCAATTTTTCTAATGGAAATGTTGCATTAATTCACTGGCCGGGGCCATACATCATGGTTGTAAATTTCCCCTGTGGGGTCTCAGAGTTGATCTGACCTGAGCTGAGCTGTGCTGAGCTGTGCTGAGCTGGGCTGGGGCCAGACCAGGCTGTTTATTTTGTACAGCTTTCAAGGAACAGACGCAAAAATCAAAGTGCTGGACTGAGTTTGAACTTCTTTACTTTTTCTTGTCCCACAAGGACCAAAACTGACTATATATATAAAAAACATTCTAGCCAAGCTGTTTTTTTCTACTGCCATTGTTTCTAGGTGCTGGAAAACAAAAGGTACACAGTTCAACGCTATTTTTATTTTGAAATGTCATATTTAACAGGATTACTTACTCAGCTGAACAGGCTTTAGGAACACTGCAGTCACTGGGTAAACATTTCCCCCAAATAATGAATCATCGTGATTGAGTTTTCTTACTTAGATTTAAGAAATTCACAGAACAAGCATGAAAAATGTGTGGTCAAGTGTAAACAATAATTGCATCACAATCCATTCAAAATGGGCCAAAAAAAAAAAATAGCAGCATAATTTCCAGAATAAAAAATGAGCAGTGCAGCTGAAGAAATGGCTGTTTACAGTTCTAGATAACCCTGCCAAATAGCTGAAAACTTCCAGTCTGGAAGGTGGAAGATACAATTATTCTTTCTTATCTAATTATTTTTTCTATTTCACACCATAACTCACTAAGTGTTGCTCCTCGCGAGTGATAAAAGTGCTAACTGCCACCATTTCACACTTACAAAAATCCCGACTTTCCTTTTTATTTCAGCCTCTCACCAGCAGACAAAGAGTTGGAGAATGCATCACATGTTCAGCCTCTGGTTAAAACCTCCACCAGTCGCTCCGGCTTTCATCTCTGACCTCGCAACCTTCTAACCTCTCCCCTCACCGCACTCGGGCAACATCTAAAGATCTGCCTTTACGACTTCCTCTCAGCGTAAGCATAGAGGAGGGGGGAATAAAAGTGGCTGAAGGTGCTCAGAGCTTAGCCCTGACCCGTTGTTCTCAGTCTGAGTGATAATAAAGGATAGAGTGTGAAGAGAGATGGTGGTAATGGGCTGTTGTGCGTGTTTGTGGTTATGTGCGTGTTCCTGCAGCTGTTGTGTTACAGTCGATGGCTCAGATGGTGGAGCATGTGCCCACCTGCAGGTTTAACACAGCGGAAACACCTCGGAGGGAAACCGGAGCCCACTCGTCAGGATGTTGAGCTAATGCTAAGATTACTGCTTCCTTTCAATCAAAGCCATGAAAGAAAAATCAAGCCATTTCGTCGTCTGCCTCTTTTGTCTGTCTCCTGCTCCGTCTGCCTGACTGACTGCCAGACAACAAAACTACAGCAGGTATAAAACGGTTTAAACCGGCTTCTCCTAATTATACGCTCGCACAGTTCGTGGAAGGATCTGAAGGGAGAGTTTAAAGAGAAGTTTGGGGAACGGTTGCTGAAGTGTGCCGGAGAAGAGGCAGATTTAAGAGAGAGAGAAAAAGAGGGGAGAAATCCTCCTTTCATGGTTAAGCAGACACATCTATCATAGCTGTTTATTCAGCGGATGACAAGTTATCATGTCAGTCCACTTTTCAGGAGAGTTTGATGAATCTCGTGGAGGAAGGCCCCCTTTTTTGTCTCAAACACTTTGAGTGTTTGAAAGAGACAAAAGAACGGCGATGCTTCAAAGAACCAAAAATGATTGAGAGCCAGAAATTGTTTATTTATTACAGCAGCAGCATCTTTTTACACCTTTATCTTGTTGAACTTCTCTAAATAGATGACGGGGGATTTTGCTTTCTACAGGTACAAGTATAGCAGCATGGGGACACAGAGTTTTGAGCTAAATGTTAACGTTAGCGTTCGCAGTGCGGGTTGACAACTTGTTACATTAAGTGCAATAAAATCTTCCCAATACGTTTCATGAATCCCCCTAAAAAGACAAAGCCAGACAGGTGTCGACCGGAAAGTAAGGCCAAAATATAAACACACGTAAATCTGGCGACAGTGGTGAGGATGTTTACATGGAAGCTGCCGTCCTGACCAGCGCACCAGCGGCTTTCCTGTTGTTACATCTGCGTCCTCTGAGAAGTACAGGAGGACAAGCTTGGACCCACCTCGGCCATCTCTTCCTGGCCCTATAAGACCGCTAGTGCTAAGATATTGAATGCACCTAATTCCAACTCCATACAATCTTGAATCACTCTGACCGTGTTCAAACTGTCCAAATTCTCTACACGGAGCAAAATGTGAAAAAGATAAATCTTATTTATACATCTATACATTTATACAGCAGTTCACCTCAGGAAACCACTACACTGTGTGATTATCTCCTCTTATCTCCTGAAGTAAACACTGTCCAGACACACACATACACCTACTTGTAAACAAAGGTCAGGAGAGCAGTGGCATTTCAATACGTTTAATCCCCAGACTGTGGCGATATATATATGTACACTTAAACAAACACCCAGCAAAAATGACTTTAATATCGTCTGAGATTCGTTGCACGAGTGTATATCTGGGCAAGCATGTGTGCACTGGAGTGTGTCGGACTCTGAGTGAGTGTGTTTGTGTGCTCTAACTAACCATCTCATTTCCCCAACGGAGGAGTAAGTCTGGCTGCGACTGCCTCCACTGACACACTCGCATTAACATTTCATCCTGATTGTCTCTGTCAAAGTAATTCATCATCATCGACTGAAAGACGGTGGCTGGAGCCTCCCCTGACTCTCTCACTCTCACTCTCTCACTCTCTATTTGTTAGTTTCTTTCTCTTGGACTACCTCTCTCTCTCTCTTTACCTTTCGCTTCCTCTCCCAGTGTGTCTCTATCTCCCTCGTGTCCATCTGGCTCCTGAGATAAACACAGGTCTGGCTTTCCTCATGCACACAAAATATCTATGAGGATGAACATAATCACAGTGAAATGCAATGGCGGCTGTGACGTCCAGGCGACCCTCCAGCAGGAGATAATCCAGCTGTCTACCTAATTTTTCTTTACCCCACTCATTATTTAACTCTCTCTCTCTCTCTCTCTCTCTCTCTCTCTCTCTCTCTCTCTCTCTCTCTCTCTCTCTCTCTCTCTCTCTCTCTCTCTCTCTCTCTCTCTCTCTCTCGCCAAGGTTCAGATTGACAAGCAGATTATATCCAGGAGAAAATGTGATTAATGAGTATGTCTGAATAATGTAAATCAAGTTAATGGCAGTGAAGACACAAAATGAAGCGGAGCGGAGCGGGAGGGAGGCGGAGATCAAGGAGGAGAGGGAGAGGGAGAGGGTAGCTCTGGGTTCAAATATCCACTCAGCTAAAAGGCATCAACAGTAAGCAGGCCTCAGCTGCTCTCACACTGGCCTTGGAGAGGGGACAAAAAAGGCGGACAGGCAATGTCCTCCTTTTTCTCTTTTCTTCTTGTTTCCCTCATTCTGTCTTCTTTTGATGAGTCCCCGGGGTAACCTGACCCTTCCCTTCCATTCAATCCTCCTTTTCATTCATCCAGATATGATCCCATCCAAACCATTACCGCCACATCTAATCCAGGGACAGGGCCTGTAGCATCGCAAACGCACACCAGCACCTCCGTGCGCACACACAGTCACAGAGACAGCATTCTACAGTCTGCTTGTAGCAACAATGAAATCTGTGCTTTACTGACAGAGTGAGGGCCCCTAAAGACATAAGAGGATCAAGTTGCTCATCCGGTAACTTAAACCATTTAACTGTTTGTGCATTTAATTCCAATGACATGCAATTTTTGAACAGAAAACAATGCAAAGGAGCTATCTTGTCAGACAATGCTGAGGCTTAATGCCACGATCAAGCTGGCTTAACGGAAATACTCCTGCAGAATTTAGAGGACTACTTATGTGAAAGGGATTTTAACAAATTTAGTAATCTGAAAGCTGCATTTCTGTGTTTTTTACCCCATGTCAAGTTTTTTTTAAGAAAAGCGGCTTCTTATCACCAGCCCCAGTAGCCTGCCAGTGCAAATGGAAACTTTGTGTGATTGACTTGCGAGCTGATGTGCAGCAGTACACATCCTCAGCCTCATTGTTCCAGGAGGATCGGCAGATCACTATTTTTACCTTAAAACTAAATCTGTAGAGGAAGGATAAAACAACAATGGTATAATTTGCAATACAGCTCATAGGCTTTTTAGACATAATCTCACAAAGCACAGTAAAATAACCTACTGTTGATTCCCAGCTTGTGTCCCCCAACAAAGGTATTTATTTTGACCTGTTCATAGATATTAGCACACTACACGTGTCTGATTATTTAAAGATAAAGATCTCTGCATTGTTTCTTGAGAAATTCACAAAAATGTCCACAAAATGTCCTTATCTTACAATGATAATTGTAAGTGAAAAAAAATCCTCGATCTGCCTCTGAAACCGGATCCACACCAAAACCTAATGACTTCTTCCCGGACCCGTACCACCTCCTTCCACCAAGTTTCGTAGGAATCAATTCCAACAGATAAGATCTTCATCTTAAATAGGCAGAATTCATTTACATATGTCAAACACTAATCAACTACCATCTTTGCTTATTTCTCAGCTCGGGTCGTTAATTGGGAGACACTTCGATTCAACAGTTTGTGAAGGAAGAAATTCAGTGCAGCAATACAGAAGACTTAATTTTTCATTATCGTCTTTTTTTCTTTTGCAAAGATAAGCCATTTGTGAATTGATGCCGGGGTTCAGCTCTCCTGTTGCATAGTAATGTGATGAATTATAATCATGCACTGACAGGTTAGGAGAAAATTACTTTGGATGGTTACGAGATGATTTAGTGAAGGTATTTATGCAGATTTGACAAGAAGTTCAAGCTTCTCCCCTGCACGTCTAAATATTTCTACTCATTAGGGAATATTACTGTATCTTATAAGTAGTTTTTATATGTTTTGTGTCAAATGGGTTCTACAATACAGACAAGTGAAGATGCTCTGTATAACCAGTATCTGTCTGGAATTAGTATTTGTTCAGAGGACACCCTCCATTGTGGATAGAGCGAAAAGCACATAAAAAGACACCATCTGCATTTTTATGTCATGTTGAGTCGAAGCCATTTCTGTAGAATCACTCCAGGCCACACAGGTATATCTGTATGTGATGTGTTTCCACACAGACATCTGCTTTGCCCTTTGACACCGTGTCTACATCTGTCAAAAGACTGGAGCTGACTGTCAGAACTGCCTTTGCGGAGTAAAAAACGGCCCTTCAGGATCCCTCGGCTACAAGTCTGCTGCGGCCTCGTCGGTGTGTGTTGACTGGCTGAGGAGAGCGGCGGGCGGACAAGACAAAACCAACAGGCAGCCGCAGCCGTTAATCCCCTCGTGCCATAGCAGCGGAGCATGGCACTAGAATATACAACTGACTCAGTGAAGGAGGGTCAGATGAGGAAAGAAGGTCAAAGGTCACAGGTTTCACTGACAAAGGCAGTTGTGGAGGCAGACCTTCTGGAGAACATGTTATTGTAGTTCTTCCACCGCCGCAAACAAATATCAAACATTCAATATAAACTTCATATTCACTCAGAGCCGTGTTCTGGTGTAATGAGATGGGAAAGTTAGTTTTGATGCTGTTAATATTCTTTCCTCGCAACGAACAATGATCAGCTCCATAAGACTTGTACTCAGTTCATAAAGGAAGCACTGTCTAGAAAAATCATTACTAGGGAACAGCAGCAATTACACTGCAGTACAAGGCAGAAATGGAAAAAAATGTAAATGTAGTGACTAAGAAACATGTGAGGATGGGATTGTCCCTGTGTTTACATGATTCTTTAGGTATATGACATAATCCTTAAATCATACAGTGCATCATATTTATCCAAATGGACAGGATAACCTAAAGAGATATTGTGTAATCTTAATCTGTCAATGTCGTCCATTTTATATTTTCCATTTAGATTACATCATCTCCTATGAGTACAGGATAATGTGCTGTACAGCGTTGTAGAACTGAAGCTTGCGTTGGTTTTTCATATTCACATTTGATTTAGTTATTCGAGGTTTCATTAAAACCAGCATTATGGCTGAATAAGTTTGGTGGAGGGAGGTCAGGTAAAGGTCAGGTGATATATTTTACCAGCAAGACAAACACAGATGTGACCCGCCCTGCTCAGCCTCTGATTGGCTTACTCCAATATTCTTATCCTAACTAACCAATCAGAGGCAGATTAAAGCAGGTGACGCTTTCGCTGTCATAAGTGTGTATACGCTATATACCTGCATTAACCTGCCACTACACCAATGGCGATGATACTCATCATAATGTGGAAAATGTGGGTCACTTTCATCGTGATACAAAATTCAGTCACACAGTTTCATCTCTACTCCCAACCAGGACTTAAATAGAGTCTGAGAGAAATGACTGAGAAATTGCAGCCAGAGAACAAATCTGCATCAAAACAAAAACACTTTTTTTTCTTTGTCCAACACTGACTATTTTTAAGAATGTGTTGGAAGCTGCGTTCACAAACACACACACAAATTGGACTTTTAGCTTCAAGAGTTGGATCCACAGATCCACAATACTGCTGTGATATCAGCAGTGATTTCATGTTGCCTTTCACTCCAACCTGTCACAAAGAGAGTGAGCGTCAAGGCAGTGCAATTTATGTTGTGCCAGTAGGTTTAACAAACATCAACAGATTTATGTGTAATATTCAGCCTGTGTAAAACCACCATTAGTCCTACTCTCGGATTAAAACATTACAACCACCCACCCACCCACACTACTCCTCCACCTTACTCTCAGTGCATACTGTGTAACTGCTGTATTTGCATCTAGAGCTGGTGGAGCTGAAGAGATGCAACAACAACACAAGCTAATCCGAGCAATGCGCCTCAGAGGGCTTTAGCTCATGGGAGGGACTTAGAAGAGAGGGAGCGGGAGAGGAGAGGGACTTAAAGTAGTCATTGTCCCTCCAGGAGCAGATTAACTGTTTTAAAAGCAGAGGTGACATCAATTGCTGGCTTGTCGTTCAGGCCGGCCAACGCTCTCAAACTCTGCGTGAGACGCCGTTTCTCTCTCTAACTGTTTGCCTCCTTCTCTGCACTCCTCTCCTCTGTGAGCAAATATATCTTTTGCACAGTTTCTGTCTTAATCTTTCTCAGCTCACTCTCCCTCTTGCACTCACTCGTTCTTTTCTTCTAATCAAGTAGGAGAAGGGCATAAGCTCATTGAGAGTGGCTCCGGCAAGAATCGGAATCGCCTGAGTCGGGAGCAGAGCCAAGGCCATAATGAAACACTGGCAGCACAGGGAGGACTGTCGATTAAAAGTTATTATGTTGCCGCAACGGCACCAGCGAGTGAATGGGAGATGAGGGGCCGTGGGCACTGGATCCGTGGGGAACGGCACAAATGAGTGTTGCGAAAGAAGGGAGAATGCACACGGGATGGAGAGGAACGAGGGAAAGGTGAAAGTGGAGCGCGAGGGTGCGGCGGCGAGTGGGGCGTAAATATGAGGGGTTTCTTGTGACTATGTGGGGGCTGGAGAGTGGTGATGAGAGCAGGCACTGCAAATAATCTACCCAAGGGAGTAATGAGATAAGTGGTGGTGAGAGAGGAGGAGTGAAGGATAGTGAAGGTAGGGGTGAGGGAGGAGATGGCGCTACGCACGGTAAACACTCGTGTTTGCTTAAAGGAAAACAAAGAGTGGCACAGAAAAACATGGCATGCTAATGCAAATCAACCCCCCTCCTCGCCACCAACATGTTTTTATTAACTCTAAGAAGCGGCATGAAAGACGGAGGGAGACAGGGGAGACGTAAAAAAAAATAAAAATACACCATCATCGTATTCCTCTTGTCTTTTCTTTCTGAATATGTAAGAATGTGTAAACAATGTGGCGCGTGTGTGTGTGTGTGCTGAAATAATTCACTATGGAGTCATACTTTCCCAAACCAGTTCTCTTGTGTGATCTGCATAATGCATGAAGCCTCTGTATAGACTGTCGAGGGAAAATTTGGACACGGCACTAACAATAGAAAGCAAGCGAACTTTATGTATATATGCATAATACGTGGTGCTAATGAATTATTACATAAGCCCCACAGTGCTTTCCTCGAAACTGTAGGAGTCCTCTTCCTTCGCAGTATGAAGACATCCCACCTTAAGTGTTCACTGAGAAGAAACATCCTGTTGATACACTCCAGCACAGAGGAATACCCTGGGAGCACGGTCTCACACACACACACACACTGAATAAACATACTGCACATGAACGCACATGAAGGTCTTTATGTCTCTGTATCTATAAGTCATTTTTTTCTCCAAGTTACTCAAATACACACACACACACACACACACACACACACACACACACACACACAGTCTTCTTCTATCTTAGTGAGGCCACTAATTGGCATAATGCATTCCCTAGCCCCTTACCCTAACCTTAACCATCAAACTAAATGCCTCTTCCTAATTCTAACCCTAATATGAAGTCGTAACCCTCAAACAGCCCTTTGAAGAAGTGGGGACCGGCCAAAATGTCCTCACTCTGTAGGGTCTTTTCTTAAAATGGTCCTCACAAAGGTATAAGTACAGGAACATCCACACACACACAGTCTTGTACTTCTGTCTTAGTGAGGACACTCATTATAATGATGCCTTCCCTCGCCCCTTATCCTAACACAACTAAATGCTTAACCCCAACCCATAACATGAACCTAAACCTAATTCTAACCCTTGTGCAAAAAATAAGTCTTAATCGTCACACAGGCCATTGAAAAACTGTCCAAATTGCCCCCACTCAGTAAGGTCTATATCCAAAATGGTCCTCACAAAGATATAAGTATAATTACACTCATATATTCACACAAAGGCTTGCACAGCTATCCTCATCAGGACTTTTCATTGACTTCCATTCATTGTGAAATGCCTAAACAAAACCTTACCTAACCTTAACCATGACCAATTCATGCCTAACCTTAACCTAACCACAATTCACATCCGACCACTAACGGTAACTAGGACCTCAGAAAGTAAGTTTTGTCTCTTTAGGACAGGACTTTGGTCCCTGTGATGTCTACTAGTCCTGACAAGGTCAGTGTTTATGCTGGAATAGGTCCTGAGGTACACACACACACACACACATACACACATCTCCATACCAACACAATTTAGCTATGCCATAATGAGGCCATCATGAGAAGGACAACACAGAGTTAACAGACAGCCGTTTATACCACAGAGCCATAGAGCCTCCTCAAGTCTCTGTCTGGCACTAGCCCCAGTGTGTGTCTGTGTGTGTGTGTGTTTTCTGTGTGTGTGTGTGTGTGTGTGTGTGGCTGCCAGGCAGGGTGGGCCCCAGCGGAGAGGCCTACATGGCATGACCTCAGTGAGAGTCTTCCCTCCTCCAGGCCCTGGCACTCTGCTCCTGGCAGCACCAGTCAAACCAGAGCTGCTCCTCCACATCTTTCACTTATTGTTTTCTCTAGATCTCCCTTTTTTCTCATCTACTGGCTTTTCTTGTATCTGCAATTGATTCCTGCTGAGCTCTCAGAAACAAATAGAATTAAAGATGTACTGGCCACTCATGTCCTGGAGATAAGAGGTTTCTTTGATAAGTATAAAAACTACTTTTTACTTTTATTCAACACAAGGAAAAACTGTAAAATGACTCAAGACCAGAAACGCCAGTTATGCCAGTTTAACTTATTATTCATATCATTCTTATCTTGCTGGCACTGAGCAGCGTTGGTCAGTCAGGTGAAGCTCACACTATTTTCTCTTTCAGATACTTTTTCTGCTGGTTCCCTCTGGGATCCTCCTTCATCTCCTCTACTGCAAATTCTAGTGTCTACATTTACTCCACAGGTAGCCATAAGAAACTACACATACAGCTACCATAAAGAAATAATCCTCCAGGTCCAATGTGTTTGCTACCAGGGCATGTTTGACATAAAAAAAACTACTTTTCTTCGATACAAGGAAATTGCAAAACGATTGAACAGCAGAAACACAAGCTATGCCAGTTTTACTCGCTGTTCATATCCGTCATGTCCCGCTAGCACCACAGCAGTAAGAGCACTGGGCCTTTGAGGATGCCAACTTTAGTCGGTAACTTGTCAGCTCAAACTCGAGGAGCTGGTTTGTTTGTTTTTCGCCTTCTAATACAAAAACTGGAAGGCAGAATCACAGATCTGCAAAATATAATAATATATGTCAGTTCTGTACATTGCTGCTGCGTAATTCTTCTACGTTGCAAGATATCATCCTCACTGAAAGAACTTAAGAAATGGCAAATAAACCAGTGTAAAAAATGTACTTTGTCATGAGGACAGATTAACATTCCGTTTCAGACGTCAGGTTTTAAACTCCACGCACGACATCAAACCAAAGTTTGACCTGAATCAAGGCTGAATGACGTGATTTTGCATGCCACGACAAGGAGAAACACACTGCAGAGAATATACAATTGAGAGAAGTTTGTGCTGAGATGAGATGTTGGGTTGTCACGCTAACGAAGAGAATGAATTATAGATGGCCTGCATCACCCCACCCAAACCTCCATACCGCTCTTTGCATGTCAAAATGTGATGTGCTAAGAAACTCAAGAAGCAGCTTTGGATGTGAAACTCTATCCCTCTCTGGGGGTTTCAGCCATTTTGTTGAATTTGCATCTTAACAACCTTTCTGAGTAATTGAAAAAGTGGTGTCAGGGCCCAGAGTCTTGATCTCTGATATGGTAATTACCTTCCATTTATGCCAGAGACTTTCAGGGAGTCTCGGGATCCAGAGGCAGCAGCTGTCTTTGAGGAAAAGGCATAATGACCTGCATATGTCTCCCTCTTCTTGGGAACTATCAAGATGCATTTGGCTGGGCATTTTCATCTGTGGCTGACATCTCTGATTATAAGATCTAGTAAAGTTGTCTAATCTTCTAACAGCAGCGGAGGGGAGGCAGCGGGAATTAAGGGGGGGGAAAAACGGAGGGATGGGGTATGGGCGGAAGGATAGGGGCAGAGCTTTCATGTGGTTTTACCCCACTTTAAAATGGGTTCCAGAAGAGAGTGTGCTGCATACACACGGCGCTTAAGTCTAAGCTTTTGATGACATGCTACTGGTTCAATGTGGTATGTGTGTGTCCTCTCCTTACACACACATGCACACAAACACACTGACTCAGAACCATGAAATCCTTTGTTTAAAAAAAAAACTCAAGTTGGGTGGTAAGCTGGGTAAAAAGTGGGAAAATGAGCCGAGAATAACATCAGAACTTTAATGAAACAACATGAAAGTGGTCGCCACCGACTGAAGCACACAAAAGCATGTAAATCAAAACCATACAATCTTCAATGCTACAACTAATTAGCCGCAACAAAGCCGTTAAAACAAATACTCTCTAAAGATACCATCCAACGCTTCCACGACGTCTTTACTGTCCCACGTGAACAGGTTTTTGATCTTTCCAGATATACCTAAAAACACGACAGCTGACATATCAGCTGCTGTTGAAACCATTGCTGCTTTAATCATTTGCTCTGGCACCATCTTTCATCTGTATCAATGGACGTTAAAACAAACGGCTCAGAGCGACTACTTCAAGAAAGAAAGAGATCTGACACTTAATTTTATTTGTCTTAGGTAATGTATACATCTTATGCGGATGTGTGTGTGTGTGTCTGTGCACACGTAGAAGCACAAGAACCTTATCCATACAACACATGACATGATTTTCCTTCTTAATAACCGGTACAACAACGTAATATCAGGTCGGTAGACGTGTCGAAACAGTCATTCCTGCACTTTTCTAGTCTTGATGACAACTCAAAGCGGTTTACAGTACAGTTGTGTCATTCATCCATTCACACACACGTTCATACAGTGCATGTGCAGCACTTTCTCTGTCACACATCAATCAAAGCCGACAGGGGCAGTTTGGGGTTCAGTGTCTTGCCCAAAGACACTTCGTCACGGGGAATAGGCCAGACTGGGATCGAACCACTGACCATCTGGTTAGTGGACGACCCGCTCTACCTCGTGATTCACAGCTGCCCCCTGTAGGATGAAGAGTTCATCGTATACCGCGGAAAAATTCCTGATGGTTAGTTGTAATGTTTCACCTTTGATTACTAGAATTACCATGATGATTTGGTTGATACTGTCCAGCACAGACCAAGACACAGGCGCAGCAGCAACGTGTGTTTGTTGTGTGTTGTTAAAACATTGCGGAAAGGCCTTAGCAACTGCTAGCATCCACTGTCGCCAAATAGCACACGTTTAACAAACGCTATTATTTTGTCCTGAATGATATTTCAGGTCAACGTCTGTACTTAACATAATGAATTGTCAACCTTCTCTCCTCCGCTCTGATAAATAATAAAAATGATATCCTCATTTTGATTGATTATAAATATATAAATATAAAACTTTCAGCACATTTTAACGCTGAAAACACTTCATTTGCTTGACCCGTCACGCTGCACCTGAGGCAACACTTTCTCTCCGTCATCGTCACCACGATCACTTCATTAGGAAAAAGTCATTCGTCAATTATACAGCTCTCTTTAAAAGCCGGGCCCGACCACCAATCATGGTCAAGTGGAGAGGAAGAAACTGTGGAAGTGACGAGGAAAATGGGAACAAGTGAAATGATCCGTGACACAGTCACAGCTCCCGTTCACTGATTTATTCTCTTTATGCCTTTTAGATAAAGTATTAGCGTTACCGTCATCACATGCTTTTAACTGAATAAAACTCCTGAATTAAGATTGAATGCGAGTGAGGGCGAAGACACTAAAAGGCTCATAAAAAACTGCAGGGAGAGAAATTAAGCTTTTAGCTAAAAAGAAAAAAACCTGAACACCTTATCGCTGGTGGTTATGTCCTGTGCAATGTCACCGACTGTACCCTCAGACCAGTGGTGCTAATTACATGCAGGACATTATCCCTCGGTATACATGTAAGTCTTCCTCTAAGTCCCAATCAATACAGAGTTTGTTAAAGAGCCACTAATGTCCATGGCTCCATGCTTCGCAGACACTAACGGCCCCGCTCTGGATCCAGCTCCGACAGCTGAAGACACCCAGCACACAATGCGATCGATACCTTCTCATACCGGCTGAGCCCTTTACTCGCTGTCCGTCTCGCCATCTGTCTTACTGCTGCCCGCTTCCTATCTCTCATTCCTATCTGTCAGTCTCCCTTCACCTCTGTCATCTTACTTTCTTATCTCTTCCCCCTCTGTTACCAGAGAGGCCATTTCTCTTTGTCTCTTTTACCCCAAACACTTTCTATCTCTCCATCTCTACCTCTCATCCATTCTCGTCCTCTCTCAATTATTCACTCCATCCATCTCAATCTATTTCTCTCTCTCTGTCTTTCTTTCTGTCTCTCGTCCACCCATCTTTACGCCCCTCTTTCTCTCTCTCTCTCTCTCTCTCTTTCTATCTCTCTCTCTCTCTCTCTTGGCCCATCCAACAGCTTCATTGTCCTTGGGTCATGGTGAACAATGTCAGCCCACATGGGGCCCAGTGCGGTCCCAGCCGAGAAGGCAGGGCGCACCAGAGAACACCCATAACTCAGTGTTTCAACTGGGCTGCGGGATAAAGGGAAGCCTCACACATGGCTGACTATGTGGGTCAGCCTTGGATCATTTGTGGAAGAGGAGGCCAGCAACTGGCACCAGAATCCCCCACTGTGTGTGTGTGAGTGTGGGTGATCGGGTGAGAGTGAATGAGTGTGTCGTGTCCCCTCGCGACCCAGTGGCGAGGGCCCCCGTCCCGTTAGTTCCAGCCAACTATTCTATGGGAAACCTGCTCTATCTCTCTGTCCCCCCCTGCTGCCGCTCTCCTTCACCCCCATCCTCTACGCGACCGCACCCCAATGTCTTTGTGAGCAGCGGGTACAAAACAGGGGGCTCTTTGGGGCCACCAATTAGTCCTCCCCCATGGGGTGACATGACCGATGAATAGAGGGACCCCCAAACCGTCCACGCATATAATCTCAGCCTTTTCCTTTGGAGGCTGCGCTGTCATAGCCACACAGATTCAACCTTGTTTACAGAAAGAGCTTCGTCTTGATTTAAAGGCACGGCCTGCTTGTCCAAAAAAAAGCACCCGGACGCCAGTGAGTCACTTTGTCAGGAGGATAGGATGGAACTTGTTCTCTCTCGCTGTGTGTCCATCGTGGCAGCCATACAAGGATGGTTTGGGGAGGGAAAAGGGGGGGGGGGTGTTAAGAGAAGGTGAATTTTTCCCATCAATCACCAAGTGACATAAGCAACAATAGCAACTTGGAATCCATTACCAAAACAAACAAAGACATAGCGGGAGAGTCTGCAGCAGGAGCCTCAGACGGAGGAACCGACTGTGTAAACGAAAGCGGTGATTGAGAAGTTGCAGGGGGGGGACTTTTCGAACGAGCAAATCCGATCGCTGGTGAACCGAAGCACATGTCACACTGACGAGATGACTCAATAGTTGCATTATGACTCCGGCGAGCCCCTCCCCCGCCGCTCTTTGGTGCTGGATTAACTCAAGAGGAGAGAAAAGTGTATTTGAAAGCCGGCTGATGATATTCATTTGAATAACAGATTTTGTATAGTAAGGAACATTTCTCTCCAGTTGCAGTTTGGGTAAATGCTTTCATGAGTCATTACATCTCAACTCCGACTCAAGAGGATTTAATGTGAATTACTTAGCCGACGCCTTTCAACTATTCTACCATTCAAACATCTCTTAAGTCTCCTTATCTCTTTGAAAAACAGTTAGATTCTATTGACTCTTTTTTTTTCTATGAGAGATTAGGCGCACAAGCTCCAAGCAGCACTAACAATCCCTAAACACACTAATACACACCCACACACACACTAATACACACACACACACACTCTGGGATTAAACGTGCCATTTTCTCCTATCACCTCTTCTTGACTGACCGCAGAGCTTAGAGAACATAATGCCAGGGAGGACAAACAGTCACAGAGACAGACGCAGTTCAGACAGAAGAGACAGGAAGATGAATGTGGGATATTTGTAGACACGGGGTTTTCTCCCACAGTCCTCTCTCGTGCTGCACGGCCCAATGTCACAGAGTCCTGACAAGCCGGAGCAGTCGAGGTTTGCACGGTGACCTCATACCTGGTAAAATTTCTTCTCAAAAAATATAGAAAAACAACTCACTGTCGGGCAGGATTGTGACATTTATCAATAATTGTTCAGCCAAGCCGGATGTAATGAGTCATTTCACTTTGTATTTTCCAAAGAAACTGCTTTAAATCCCAATCACTGCAGAGGTTTATCCAATACAGGAAATGTGCACAGTCACTCGTCAGTTAAATGATCCACTCCAAAAAGTAATTACATTAAAAAAAACAGGCTAAATCTCCCCTCTGAGTAGCAGCAGCACAGCGGAATAGAAACAGAAAAATATCTCCTCTCGCAGAGAGGCACATGGGCTTTTTGTTCATCATCAGCACTCGTGCTCAGCCGAGCTATTCAATGCTTTGCTGGAGAGTCGGGCAGCATTTTTTTCCTTCTTTGTTTCAGCTCACATACCTGAGGAATAGTTTTCTCTTCCCAAACACTGCGCAGAGGAGCAGAGGTCTCCACGTTTATTATGTATGAACTATAATTCACAGACTCTGTGCACCACAAACACTAAGCAGCAACTACCTTCAAGAGGTGCAGGCTGTTGTGAAGTGATGGCTGATGGTGTCACAGGAAGCTTTTTCAACCTTCTTTCACGCTGATATTTTATTTACTCACAGCATCAGTGCTATGCCATGTGAAGGTGAAAGCTGCAGGGTAGAGACTTTGTGGGTTTTCACTGAGAAGGAAGGGTAGGGGGGGGGGGCGGTGCACGAGGGCTGCAAGGCAATAGATCAATGACTCCGTGTTCCCACTGAGAGATATAGGAAGTACAGGGCAAGCAGCAGCCAGCGCCTTAAAATAGCTTCCCTGATTGCAGCTCGGCTTTAACCCAAATAATGGGGAGGCTGACAAAGGTCTGCAGAGGTCTCTACATTTTTGATTAGCTCATGGCCTCCGGGTGGAGAGGAGACAGGAGAAAGATTTCATACTCTGACTCCTCCTGTTTCCAGGTCCTTTTTAAGTGTTTGAGTGAAAAAATCTGGGCTGAAAGGTAGAGATGCAGCCCACTCCCATCATGTGTGTGCATGCGTGTGTGTTGTATGTGCACATGTGTGGCCGTGAGTGTCATCATCCATCATATCTGTCAGATTAGACCTACCTAGTAATGGCTTCAGGGGAATGTCAGACACACAGACAGACACCCACTCATGTAAACCCACACACACACACAAACATCTCTGTCCACCTCACAACAGCCTGACATTGAATGTGGAAGCTCAGACAAATAAAGTTTTATCGAGGCCTCCTCCTATGAAGGGAGCGGATCCTGACCCGGCCGAGCCTGAGTAAACGTTAAAGATAAGATTAAAACTCTCACGATCTCAGTGGGTACATTATTAACAAGAAAAAGTGCAATGACTCAATAATCATAAAAGCTGTCGGCTGGGATCAACTCCGGCTGCTCACGACCCCTCGTAGGATGAGCGTTGTGGTTAATGGTCGGATGGATTTATTCAAGCCAGGTCCCTGACACGTAGAGCTGAAGTCATGTGGTCACCGCTCAACTCATCGTCAATGTTTAGACCACAGGGGTGAGGCAGATCGTTTGGGGAGACCGTTTGTGGGCTCAACGTTTTCAACTGGAAACTATTTTTCCGTTGTTTGTGCATCATTTCTGGTTCCTCTGGCTGCTTTCTCTAAATGGTTTTGGCGACAATGACAGCACTGTTGTGCACTTGTATATCTCTTGGCACCGGATTTTCTGTATTCATTATTATGGACGTCTGTTTGTCAGCCAAATAGGAGACAATAAGAATCACTGTTCTCTACTCCACCGTGGATAAAACCATGGCAGCGTGTAGGTGAAGAAAACCGTAATTTGCAGAAACAACATCTACAACATCGTGTGACTGTATTTGTTAACATATCTCAATGAGAAAGACAAGACTCAGCTTTTACTCTGACCCAGAAAAAAAATGAAAAAGCAGATCAGCAGGCCATAAATAGAAAAAAACATAAATGGAACCGTAAATAAAGATGAAGTAAATAATTATAAAGATGATGATTCTGGACAAGTGGGCTCATTAGCAGAGGAGACTTCATTGTGCAGCGCTTCCACCAATAACAGTTTTTTCCTGTCGACTAAACAGATAAACAGATTCCAGTGGAAAGCTGCTTCTGCCATAATGAAGCTTCGTCTCTTTTCCTTCTTTCTCTCCGTCTCTATAAATTTCTCCTTTCCGTTTTTTTGCCCCCCGCTCCTCTGCCTGTTTCTCTCGCCCTCCCTCTACCTCTTCCTCTACTTCCCTCTGCCGCGCAAACCCTCCTCGTCCTCCTCCTCCTCCTCCTCCTCCCCCTGGCTTTGCTCGGCTTTCTCAGGGTCAATTAAGCTACAGTAACTAAACAGCAGTGCACCCTGTCACATTCCATCCAGTCCCCCTCAATGAGTGACTACAACTTTCACTAAAACAAACGGGCTTTGAAGGAAACCGCTCCAGCGGCTATTACCATATGAACAACTCACTTCCTACCGCACAATGAACTACCTTGACAGACCTTCTGTGGCCTGAGGCTGTCCTTCATGGAACCGTGTTATTAATGGGGTATAAAGAAGGGTCTGTATGCAGGTTGTCTACCCTTTTTCCTCTTTTTCTTCGCCTCTGCAGCTCCGGCCCCGGTCCGCCTGGGCTCTGCTTTCCCAGCGCTGCAATATTTACTTCGTAGGGGGTCGAGAGAGAGCGGCAACAGCGCTCGCTCGTGCACACCTAAGTACACACAAGCTCACCGCAGGGAAGGCATAAGTACAGAGGAAACACATAAAACAAAAACTTTGATGTACACACACTTGCACACATGTTCGCACAGAAATATGCCCACATTTTCAACTACAAGAGCACCACACTGTGCACTTGAGAGGCCAACCTCCACCAAAGGTAGATCTATTTCTCTTCTCTCCTCCTCATCCACCTCCTCCTCACAGACACACTCCGAATCTACAGCCCGGTACAGTGTGTCAACAACTGAAATCTTTATAAAGGATGAGAGCAAGTACTTCTTTCTCATTTTTTTCTTTTTTAAAATAACCTTCCAACATTTTCATTTGAATTCATGTTGACTGCAGATTGCAGACTGGAGCAGACAAAAACTAACACGGGCTAACATTTTTGTCTACGACGGGAATGGATGCGATCGGTATTTCAATTTTTTAGCTGGTTTACATGCGTTTAAAAAAAAACTCATCTTCGGTGTAAAACAGGTGTGATTGCATTTTGTTGTGTTAATGAAAAACTTTTCCACTCGCTTTTCTAAAGAGCAGAGGTCGGACCGTCCCTTAGAAACATCCTCTTATGCATATGACCTGATGTGGTTCTGACAACAGGTCTGTGGAGCGTAAATAGAAAACGGTTTAATTAGCAGGAGGCACCATACAGAGGAGCATACTGAACACCATACTGAAGAAACGGACTGAGACAGCAACAGAAACACAGATCTGATCAACAGACGGAAACATAACTGCATCGTTCAGATACAGCACAGCGATAATTACTTATAAACAAAGATGTTACTCTTATCTGTATGTGCGCAAGGGGAAAATGTCAGAAATATGACCTGAGGGGACAAATTAGCTTTTGACCAAATGCTGTTTCTTTGCATCTCTGCACATTCAAAAAACAAAGGGGGAAATATCATGTGAAGATTGTTTGTGTTATCTATACATTGAATCTGTTTGGGGGACGGAAGTCCAGTTGAATGGCTCTTTGTGATCCACCCCTATAGATTACATCCCTCGGCCTGCAGGGTGGGTGGGCAGAAACCCAATCACACAGGTTTGATTGAAAACTCAATGACAAGTCATGTTCTCCTTAGTGTGTTTTCAATACAGGAAACACAGCCGGCACCTTGCGATCACATCTACCTGTGCTAATTGTGACATTTCTTTTCATCAGATCCCAGCGAGGGAGAGAAACGCTCTATTCACCAAACTGACAAAATCTGTAATTGAGAAAGTGGTCGTGCTGTTTGAAAACATGACTCAGACTCGACTTCATTTGGCCTCATTTTAATATACGATTTCGGTGGCATATTGTAACTGGAAGCAATTAGATGGTGTGAATTGTATATGATGCAGGAATATTAACAAATACCTCTTTGTTTATGGCTCCCAGTTGAGCTGTAGAGAATGACGGTGCCAAAAACCATCAAACCAGAGAAATCTGTTTTAGTAGAACGTGTGATGTTTACTCGTCTCTCTGTGATGGAACATTAGACTGATTAGATTTTAGATGCCACTGTTGCACTATGGGGGGGCAAAAATGTTCAAATCGTCTGTCTCTGTGTGTTATTTTACATCAAGTCATATATATATGAATTTGTCATTTTTTAAGGACCTGCATTTTATATGGATTGATTTGAGCTTTGTTGTTTTGGGCTCATTCAGAGAAACTAAGTAACTGAACATCTCACTGTATCTACCACCCGTGCATCACATTAATGAAATTGTGTCATTAGCAGAGCTGCAAATAATGATTATTTCATTACCGATTAATCAACAGATTGTTTTTTAATTAACACATTCATCATTTTTATCTATGAAATGTCAGAAATGTAGTGAAAAATGAGCCCAAGATAACGTATTTAAATATTTTTGTCTTATCAGAGCAAAAGGTATTCAGTTCACCACCGTAAATGACAAAGAGACCGTCCCAAATGAGGAGCTGGAACCGACAAATGTTTGCTTACTTACATTTTTGCTAAATTGATCACCAAAATAGCAGTTGATCGATTTACTGGCAATCAACTAATTGATTAATCCATTAACTGTTTCACTGCTAGTCCGTGCGTCTCACCTGACTTTCTCATCCTTGAATTGAAACACAAAACATCTGACGCCAGCAACACAAAGACAACCAGAGGGAAACAATCAGGCTTCTCACGGATCAGATCCGACCACGGGGTCATCTGACTCCCAGCACATGTCCAGCCTACGGACACATGATACAAGGAACCCAGCCCAAAACCCTGATAGTAGATACCAGCACACGCAACCCAGCCCACAGCATATAGCGCGTCTTCACCCCGAGGCAATGAGTGTTGCTGAGTGGCTGTGGATGTTTGCATGACACTGAGAGGCTATATCTATGATATACACTCTCTGAGGCGCACATTCTTGTGTGCCAGTGTGTGTGTATATGCATGAGTGTGTGGGTGTGTACTTTTGTATCATCTCAAATTTCCAGCCAACCGTCACAATGTCATAAAAGCTTGTCTAAAGCTTGTTATCTCTCGCTCATATTTGTTCATCAAACTCCAGCCTCATAAAACCGCTCAGCGGTGGATAAAGTTCCATCATCCGCCAGGTAATAAAATACACCATTTGTCCTCTTATACAAATGGCCGCGATACAGGTGCGCTCGTCTCTCTGTCCATTTGAGAGATAGCTATCAGTTAAAAGGGTAACCAAAGCCTCTCCACTTGTTGGGTTCCCCCCTTTCCTCTGTGTCCAGCTCCTCGTTACGTCCCACTGTGAATTATATCTCCTTTTAGCTCTGCTTACTTCAGGCATATGGCAGGCCCGTTGTGGAGCGCAAGCTGTTTCTATGACAAACCCTCCCGCTCTGCTTCTGCTACTGCACTTTTATGACCACTTCATATGATGATGATACTTGAACCATTGCTTGTTTATTCTTTATTTTCCAACCTCAAAGTGTCATTGACACAAAAACTTGACATAAAAAAAATATTTTTACTAGAGAGACATCGCTGTACAAACACATGATGGGGGACGTTTCGTCATAGCAGCGGCCATTTGTGAGAAGAGGAAACACGCAGGACAGAAACAGTCTTAATGCCTCTATTGATTACAATCTCACCATCCGCTCCTACGCCCTCCTTAGATGTAATACAACGCATCCCAGGGAATGAATAACCATTGCTAATGGCTATAAAAAGCTCTTGAGAATCGTCTAGCAATCTAGCCACTAGAATCGATATCTCCCCCAACCACAATCTTTATTTAATCTCAATATAGTGGCACAAGGAATTAAGGATGAAAAGTGGATGAGAAATTACTCAGAAGAGTCATAAAAAAAGAATGGGAGGATTTGAACTGAAGCGCTGTCAGCACATCCTACCTAAAGGTTTGGACACTTCACCAACATATTAACTCTGATTCATCCAGAGAAAAAATCTACTCGTGCTCTGGATGGAAATACCTCAGCTCCGCCTCCATTATGTCAGATTGACTGCTATCATTTACAAAGGAATTCCAAATAACAATCAATTCATTAAATGCCTGTCCCCTGTGCTCTCCCCCTCCATTCAGTCGATGCTATATTCACAACTGGGGCAGTATTTACTATAGTAATTAGCCCGGTGTTACAAGCATGGAAATCACCGTGATTAAGGAATAAGTATCTGCCTCCAGGGTGGGACAGGCAATGAGTGCACTCAAATAGAAAGTCACGCCTTATTATGCAAGTGGCGGAGGTAAGAAATACGACCTCCCAAGGTAATTGAGGCCATGTACGCTGCTTCGTATAGAGACAGGTCTGAGACGCGGATGGAAAATGGAAATGAAAAGAAGCCCGCACAGTGGTCTGCCCATCAGCATATCTCATGGTCCAGAAGTAATGAAGAACTGGTGAACTGTGAGTGGGTTACACTACAGCTTCTTTGAAATTTGAATGCCATGGTGCTAAAATGGCGATTCTTTTAAAAACAGCTTTTCTTATTCCTTCCTAAGCCTAAACAACTGTTGTGCAAAGTCATGATCAGCATGTGCCACTAGAGGCTGTAAGAAAACGGTCACCATACAAAGCAAAACCCCAGTTATGTAGCTAATTTCTACTATCGGATGTCTTTCCAACCTGAAGTTATTTAAAATACGTCAAACCTCAATTACTCAGCTGTCACAGGTTTATTAGCTTCCTCTATTGACTTCATGTATTTATGGTTGTTTGTTCATGCTTGTGTGCAAACAATACAAAGATAAGTAATCGTATCCTCATTCTTCACAGTGTTGTGATGACATATCTTTATTGGAGTAGCCTGTGTTATCTGTGACTGTTCACTGAAGTCTGGGTCACACAGCCAGACAGCCTGATTCTCACACACACACACACACACACACACACACACACACACACACACACACACATAGACAAACACACTAAGTCCTTCACCTGTTAATGTGTGAAACAAATGACTGCTGCGGTGGCGCCAGCGAGAACACACCACCATGTCCCATCTTATCGGGTGGCTGCATGAAAACCTGTTTGCACTAGATAGAGTGTGCAACAATCAAGCAAGTCAGCTAGAGGGAATTCAGCTGGCCCTGGATGACTGCACCTCATAGGAGCGAGCAAGCCCACCGCAGCACAGGGGGAGGGATGAACATCAAAGTCGACAACGACAACAATAGGCCCAACACCACAGGATCAACCCAACACCCCAAACTCCCAATCTAATCTAGGTCAGAGCTGCACCTCCGAAAGACTCAGCCCACCTCCCTCTTCTTGCCCTCTGATTTCTTTGTTGTAGTGTGTGGTGATGTAACATACTGTAACTTTGCGGCGTGAACCCAAAGTAAATGCCAGGTAGTGGAGCCACAGGCAACCGCAACACCACTCTCTCCAATAACTGAAGGAGAACTACAAAAATTATGATCCAATGCTTGTGGTCTTCTAATTCCCCAGATGAAAGAGTTCAAAAACAGCCGATAACCTGGAATAATGATCTCATGATATGGATATAAGTTAAAAACAAATAAATTGGAATCAAACTGCACCAAATTGCACACACTCATAGATATCAGTCTCGTAAATATGCCTGATAGTTTTTCATCAAGATCCAATAAATTATTCTGTGAAAAACTGGTAATAGAGGCCAAAAATGTCTTAATGTTAAAGAAAGTGTGAAAAACAATGCCTGGATTTGTGCCCTGATTCGGATTCCCACAAAAATGAATGAGTTCTTCACTGACTCATATCACATCCTTCCACCAAGTTTTGTAGTAATCCATCCAGTAGTTTTTGCGTGTTCATGCTCATGAACAAACAAACGCAGATGAAAACAATGCCTCCTTGGTAACCATGACAATAAGAAGCTATACCATGTAAATGATTAAAACAGCTCAAGGGTCTAGATAGTCTTACCTGCCATCCTGTGTTCCTATCTAGTTACCAGGCTAGCATTACTAGACTAGCTAGCATTACTGAAAGCACCACGTGTACCCGCAGAGGAGGAGAAAGAAAGACAGGGAAGAGGAGAGAAACTAAACGAAGGGAGACTAATTGGCCATATTCTGTTTTTCCTACCTGTCGAACATGTGAGAGCAGCAGCTTTAAGCCTTGAGTCAAACAGGGTTTGATATTGGGGGAAAACACATGTTTTAATAACCTCGCCCGGGACAAAAACCCAGAAGCATTCTCTGTTATGACGTCTAACCAGTTTGAACTCATGAGCCCTTCGGCTGAGGAGCTGGGCACATAGCCACATCGATCAAACTGCAAACTCAATTTAATAAGGACTGGTTCAATTGCTCTATAATACCGGGATCTATAAACAGAGGATTTGTTGGTTATTTGTATTAAATTAAACAGATCCCCGAATACAACAAGTACAGAGAAGTTGTTCAGTGAAACAGATGAGATGGTCCCACAGGAGTTGAGGATGGGAGTAGATCAAAAGATGCTGCGTTTCAGTATTCACCTCCTGAGCTGCCCAATCAAACCAAACTACAGCAAGACCAAAATAAGCCTCATTGCAGAATTCTGCACATATACCGATGTATACAGGAGAGCGCGCATACACAAATATCTCAGATTCATAAATATAACCTCACACACCTCCTGAATAATCCAGTTAGCAAAAAGATCAAATTAACAGGTTGAGAAAAAGCAAAGGGGCTTTGTAACAAATGACGTAAAAAGGCCCTCAGTGGACTGTGATGAATGAATCAATCCGAGCCTGCTGTGAACATTATCAGAGCAGGCAGTGAATGAGTACATTATCATGCAAGGCGCAACTTCTCTTTTCCTGCCTCACAGCTTGTCTGTCTTACAGCCTATCAACCCGTGAGCCTGATTACCTGCCCACATACAGAGCATCTTTTGTCCAGATTAAAGGGGCTTGAGTGGGGGGGCAAGGTGAAATTTTATTTCTTTTTCTCGAGGAATAATTTTGAAAAGTCGTGTGGAGTTTTTTTTTTTCAGCTTGTGCCTCGAAACCTCTCTGCCGGCCTCCCCGGCCTCTTTTTGATTCCTCTCTCTCCCTGTCCACTTAAATATCCCAGTTACCTCTGTGAGTCTGAGCGTTCATCTGGATATTTCCATCACAGTCTATCTGTTTCCTTTTTTCTTGACGATTTGATTCATTTTCACAAATTTGCATTCATGAATATATAGTAAGAAACATACTGATATCTACAAACTGTCTATCTATCTGCATATTGTCAGCTCAGGACCAATTAAAAGAATAGTCATTTAGGGAAATATAAAAATGTTCGCCGATAGAGGTAGATGAGAAGATTGATATAATTCTTTGTTTGTACACTAAATATGAAACCCCCAACAGCAGCTGGTTAGCTTAGCATTAAAACAGGAAACAGAGGAAACAGCTAGTTACAAAATCAGGCGAGCAGCACCTCCACAGGCTATTTGCAGTCTGAGCTAAGATAGCTACTAGCTGTGACTTCATATTTCATCATACAGACATCAGAGTGGTACTGAACTTCTCATTTATTACCAAGAATTTTTTTCATAGCTATGTTCAGGCAACTTTGTTTCGGGGTAAAGTGTGTTCTTATCTAAATCATGACTTGTGGCATCAGACCATAAACAAAATGGACAACATGACGACCAAAAGTGAAGCCAAAGCGTCTTGATCGCTACCTGGTGGCTGGCTGCAGTACTTCACAAATCCCGCCTCACAACCAAGTATTTAATTAGACAAAAGTCCAACAGTCACATTGATCACCTTCCTATGGTTTCTGTGCAGAAGAAAAAAATGTTTTTTGTCTTTCCTGGGTTGTGAGGAAACATAACTTAGGTACTGTATCTGGCAAAGCAAGTAAAATGTATTAAAATGTATTTCATTAGAGAAAGGGTCACTTATCTACTACCTGTCTACCTGCTCCTGCTAGTCTCCATTTGCCCATCACGCTTTCTTCTTCCTCCTAGTGTCCGCTCAGGCTGCTGTCACACCATACATTTAATCAATCCAGCAGCCTGAGCAGTGTGCGCGCGCGCGTGTGTGTGTGTGTGTGTGTGTGTGTGTGTGTGTGTGTGTGTGTGTGTGTGTGATGTGAGTGGGCCTTTGTGAGGCCTCCTCTCAGCAGAGTGATGATAAGTACTCCCAGCCCAGCGCTCCGCATGAGCTGATGGTCAGACGGGCCAAGAACACTGGGGGCCTTGTGGTTAGGGCGTGTGTGTGTGCATCTGCATTGTGGTGAAAAGGGGGAAGACGGTGGCTGTGCGTGTGGTGTGTGAGTCTATGTGTGTGTGTGTTTCTATTTTCACCAGCAACGCCACCAGGCTATGCCACATGGCTGCAATTTGTTCATTAGCTATATAATAAATGTACACACACACACAGGGGTAATATTGTTCTGAGTCCTGCCTGATTGGATTGTGAAATAGAGGACCCTCAGGGGAATCACTTGTAGTCTGCCAGCCACTGTGACCGGGAGAGGACTGATTTCTCAACACTGTTTCCAACCCTGAAACACAAGTCGCCTTTATTTATCTATTCCCCCTAATAACCATTGTGAATTTATTCTAAAATAATATTGCTTGTTTGAGGTTTTCAGATATTAATTGGTTTCAGCTTGATCATCTTATCTAAATTCTTTTAATTGCTTTCCTTTGGCTGAAAAATCTTTCCTTATTACGTTTCATGTTTATGCGTCAGAATAACTACAGGTCATTGTAAGGATTTACCAGTCACCTGGAAATAATTAATATTCACCCAGGGCCAATTGCAGCAATCTATCATCATCATCAGTGTGTCAGATGAGCCGGGGACGGTTGTTACAAATTACCTGCTGTCTAGGATATCCGTCGATGCTTGTTTGAGCCGAGCTCGTGCCGGCAAGGTTCCGGGGCCGGCTAATAAATGTTTGCATCCCGAGATTAGAAAGCGATGTGTCGTTGAGTGAAACTATATCACCGCTGACAGATCATTTATCCAGAAGTGTTGCTGTGAGGGAAACCCAGAAACATTTATAATAAACTAAATCTGTCTAGTTTGGCACGCGTTCGGAAACCAGCAGTGGGGCTTTGGAAGAAGAAGCGGCTTGTTCCACATTCAGCGAGGCTTATAGCCTCTGGGAGGGTACGACTGCTGCTCTGCCATGAGCATACAGATCACCTTACACACTGGCTTTCCTCTGCTTTGATGACTGATGCACACACACACGCACGTATGTCCACACACACACGGAGCCATGCATGCCTGCTTCCACAGATACTCAGGAGCATTGAAACACCTTTACCCCTTCCCCCACCTGGATCAATTTACCTGCTGCACCTGAGAATGCCACCGCTATGATGTCACCTGCAATCCCATCACTTCAAAGGGCCAAAAGCACCTCAGTGCCATCGCAGCACAAAGAGCAAACGCACCCTCTCACTGCTTCCTTTGTCCTCCTGTCCCTTAATGGTGATTCCCCTGCAGAAGGTCCATACATGGAGAATGACAGTGTCTACAATCAGGTATTCTTGGTCCTATGCCCATTGGCGCTGACTCTGTGCGCCGCTGTAACAATGAACAAGCTTTCTCTATTCCTCTTCCTCTCAAGTGTGTACTTACATGTGTCTCTTGTGTGCGTATTAGTGAGTTTTTTGTGTAATTGTGTTCATGCATTTGAGTGAAAGGTAGTTGTGTGTGCTGAAAATCCCATGATTACAGTGCTGCCGGTAGCCTACTCTGCAAAAGCTCCCATTGGAAATGCTCACAAGCAGGGTATGATGTGATGAGACAAGGCGATAATACAACCACCACATTAGTGCATGGTTAGCCATTAAAAGGCCCAAATGAGATTATGAGGTCATATGGGAGCTGCAAAGCCTAAAGCCAAAACAAGAACTGCTTCTCTGGAAGTAACGGCGCATGTTGAGTGTTCCTTCTGCACCGAGGGGAGCGAATCTAAATGTGGAGGGAGGTAGAGAGAAAGAAAGTGGGAAAGGAAAGGAAAAAAAGAGTGAAAGACAGAAAGATAAATGCAAAGACACGGAGATGGAGAGACAGGGTTTGATAGCAGAAGGTTTTCCCTGCCTCGGACATTTCCATAGTCGATTTCCATAGCTATCAAGCATTGAATAACACATGAATTCAGCATGATTTACCATCAAAACATCCAACTGAGCATGAAACAGGAGGCCCTGGCCCATCTTCCATCTCAGTGCATTGGGAGGTTTTTCCATTGTAAAGCAAGGTGAAATAACAGCCGTTCAATGTACTGTAACACACAGGAGATGCACCGGCCCCGTGACCACGCTATTCACAAGATGATGCCTACTGTGAAAATCCTCTTCTGCTCTCTTCAGGAACGAGAGAGCAGTTTAAGAGAAAGTGAAAAGATGCATGCACAGAGGGAGATAGCGGGGTTCACCACTGAAATAAAAATCAATTTTGGTTCTCGACGCACACTCGTCCATGTTGCGGACGAGCTCAGTGTGTTAGCCCACCATCGCTCTTTCAATCACTTCCCTTCTTTCCTCCTCTGCTCCGTTTCAATTGTTCTGCCTTCCCCTCACTACGCTGTTTAGCCTATATCATTTCCTCCTTTCCTACAGAGTCACACCTCTTTCCTTTCCTTTCCTTTCCTTTCTCTCTCTCTAAGCAGCCAGACACCCCAACACTGTCTCAGGTCCTGAAACTATGGCAACGGAATGAGAGAGAAAGCGCTCTCTATGATTAATAGATGAGAGATGCAGTGCCAATCGCTGGGGCCTGGGGAGGAGGGACAGATGCACTTGAACAACACCATGCAGGCAACCTGCACGCACAGTCACAGGGAGCACACACTGAGTACGCACTCATGACCCCCCCCCATCTTATCAAAAAACATACACACACACTCACACACACACACTCACACACATGGACCACCATTAGTGGTTTCCTTGGTACACACCCCACAGAGACACATAAACACTGTATTAAAGGCAGAGTTAACGCTACAGGGGCAAACAAAGAGGTGGCAGAGTTTTCCTGATGCTTAACGGCCACATGACACACAACAAGTAACCACACAAATTACCACGGCAGCGGATGTGGCCCTAATGAATCTTATCAGCCTGTGGCTGTCTCCATGACTCACAGCTGGCTGCTCTTACCTGTAAAAGCCCAACAGCAGGACGGGAACTGGGACATTATATTTTTATGCTTTGTACCACAATTTACATCATCTGATCTGCAGTACAAGACTTTTCCAGTCATTCATCCATCTCCCAGGCAATCACACAAAGTCCGGCAGCTTTTGGATTATCCCTGCAAATGCATTTCCCTTCCATTTGAGTAATAACAGGCAGCCACAGTCAGCCTGGACAAAGGTATTACTGCATGTTAATGTCGCATATACTAAGTATTTAAAATACAAATTTTGCATGAGGAGTAGACAGATGTTATAAGCTGATTTAAAATGTTTCTCTCGATGAGCTCTCAATTGGCAAGCATTTGACAAAGTTTGGCTCCTCAACAACCTGCTCCTTGATGGGCTGGCTATCACTTTCTAATTCACTTAATTTCTAACAACAAAGCTTTGCCAAGGACCAAAAGCATCAACAGACCCTCAGCCAATTCTGCCGCTGACTTGCGGCGCCCGGACCGAAATAAGCCCTTTGCTTGGTCCTTCATGCCTCTGGCGTTCTTGGCACACAAAACACTCTCAATCAATTATGCTAATGTAATGAGTATGAAGAATGTTTAACACATGGACGGTTAATTCTGTGCATGCGATGGAGAGTCATTTCTAGGGAGCCGGAAGGGTTAAGGCTAAGTGGGAGACAGCAGCCAGCTCCAACAACACAATGAAACGTGGAAACTGGAACGCCATGGATCCACGCATGTGTGTGTGTGTGTGAAAGACCGAGAGCGAGATCATGGACCAACACGCTCAAGCAAGACATTACATTTTCAATGAGCCATGCTGTGAATATATAGCACACTTGACCATACTGCTCAGTGAGATATATTAAATCCCTACAGTACAGTGAACATCATTTATCATCGCCTATAAAGAGTGGGCGATATGTTCCAGTTTGAAGCAAATAAACTGCTGCCTTTTTAGAAAACTAAATATATATCAACGAAGGCAATAGATGAGATTGAGATACAGGTCTGCAGCCATCATCTCTCCACCTGCATATTATTCAGTGTGTTCTCTTAGATCAAATTTAAGGCGTTTATCAAATAATGAGTTCAACTTCAGGGGGTCAAGGAAATCGGAAACCAAATAAAATGAGAGCGATGGAGCAGCAGAGGAAAAGTGCAGAAGCGTTTACAAGGAGGAGAAGTTGTGTAATTTATTAGCAGTTTACAACATCTTCCGTTTTTTTTTACTTCTTTCGGCAGATGAATCGCAACTTAAGAAAAATTAGCAAGCGCTCACATCTGTGATGGACAGTTTCATTTCAGCGCAAGTGTCTGATTATGCTGACCTGTATCCCGGAAAACAAAATGTGCTAAAACACACAATCAAGCTCACGATTATGTGTTTTTAATGTTCCACCGCTCGAGCAGATTTAGCGTTAAGGCAGTGTAATTGGAGCAGCGGCAATTTAGTAAAGATGTGAAAACTGGAAAATGGGTTAAGCATCAATAAATCACATGCAGATGAGTGAGAGGGGTTTGATGATTTCTCACACTCTAATTAAAATTTAAAAAAACACCAGCCCACACACCAAGGACGTGCATCAATAAAACATGGCTTTTATGAAATATGCATTATGCATAAATACAAACACTATTGAATGCAGGGTATTGACACTGGCTGAATGAGGAGCAGTGGTTAACAGCAGCTGACCTGTCTCGTTGTTTAGAGTAGAGGGGCAATTCATTTGAATAGGAACAAAGCCATTTATCAATTATTCAAGCTGACTATACTCAGGCTGCATCTGCATTTGTACGGCAAAAGGTAAATACTAACTCTCTCTGTCCCTCTCTCTCTGACCCTATCTCTCTCTCTCTCTCTCTCTCTCTCTCTCTCTCTCTCTCTCTCTCTCTCTCTCTCTCTCTCTCTCTCTCTCACACACACACACACACACATACAGTGTGACAAATTCACATCAGACACACACAATGCCATCCCCATCGCTATTGTTGGGGGATCGGCGGATCAAACGCTCCGCAGAGCATTGCTCCAAATACAAGTAACAACTCTGGTCGCTCTGCTCTGTTCTGCCTCCCCAGGAAGAGAGAAGCGGCAGGCTTCTGTCACAAAGGTAAATCATGCTGTAATTCATGTCAGCATCAGCATCATGACATGTCAATGTGTAAAGTGTTTTATTTTTTTTCAAAAGCCAGGATTAGCGCTCTGGTTTGTGGTGTTGTAGCCTTTATGAAACAGCATGGGGGTTCAGCCCATGCAGCATCTAAAAAAAATGCCTCCAGGACATTTGAATGCCTCGAGGCTAATGTTGTAGGAGGAGCAGAGCTAAAACATTATACTATTTCACATTCAACATCATGTCTAATCCCCAGCACAGTATGTATAATGACAAAATGAAGAAAAAAAACATGCAACATGCAACATTTCCAGTGATTTCAGGGAAAACATGAATCACAGCACCCTCTCCTCTCAGAGCTGGAGTGATGTGAGTCCTCTTTCTTCCTTTAATTTTGTTAAGCTTGATAATAAAATCATGTTTCCAAAACACCATGTGCTGCTGCTGCTGAAAATCAGCTGACGAGAGGCACATTTTGCTGTGGGCATTTCAATACTCTTTAGATTCATCCATTTCTATCACCAGCCTTGCACACGCTTCCTAATCTAAATCCTACATTTAGAGTTGCTGAATCCCTTTTCCCAGCCTTCCCTTCCCCAGTGCCTGGTGGAGCGAGGGGAGAGGGGGGGTGTACTGGGAGAGGAGAGGAGAGGAGAGGAGAAGTGACTGAATGAATGACTGACTGGGTGTTGGCAGTCCGGCGGCTGGATGTGGTTTGTGAGGCCTCTATCTCCTCATCCCGGCTCGTTAAAGCAGCAGCACTTGATTTAATGGTCAAATCCCACTTCAGAGACTGACGCAATTTTGCCTCCTGCTCGGAATTACAAACATTTTTGTTGGATCTTTTTTTGGGACCAGATTGACCACTCTGCTTCTCCTGAAATCCCTGAACGCACCCGTATGGCCAGTGTGTGAGCATGCATGTGTGTGTAAATGAGAGAGAGAGAGGAAGAGAGAGAGAGAGAGAGCTAACAGTTAAGACCAACACCAATCTCCACGTGAAATTAACTAATGAATGCACATGAAGTTTCTAGCCTCATTTCCTTGAAAGAAAGATTGTGAACACACTCGGCAACACGAGTCTAAATGTAAATTGCTTTTCTAATTCTGAATTTCCAGTCGTGGGGAAATAAATGGCAAAATGAAAATCCCATCATGGACTGTAATAGTGGAGCGAGCACTTCTGTGTTTGTGCGTTTTCCATCACAAATCAGGCATGGATATGTTATTATGGGCTCATATAAACTCTCTCGTTTTATTTCAAATCTAAAACTGTTTGTTTTGTGTCAGTAGTTTTTTTAATAACACGTTCAGGGTCAGCGAGGTTGGGTGGGAAAAAACGCACCGTTAGAAGGAGGACAACAGTCGGTCAAGTTCCCACAAGCACATTTCTTATTCTCCGTCCATGTACCTGCTAATGACTGATCCGGACATTGTTCTTGCTTGAGTCTGGGCTCGGTGTGAGCAGCCATAGCTCCTCTGAGACTGACACTTCTTTAATCCTTATGCGTAAACACCATAAAAGGGATTACGCACGGAAATGTGGTTCTGTTTACATCGACAGAAGGTGCTTGTCTAGTAGGGAAAGCATCGTAGTTCTCATTTGAATAAAACAGGCACTTCCTGATTTTCTTTATAACTTAATTTCAGTATAAAATGCTTTTTATTTATATATATATATATATATACGCGAAATCGCCCTGAGTGGATGGAGTAATCCTGTGCCGCGTGTGCACTTGTCGCCCGGCAGAAAACGAGCCTCCGGGGCTCCGGAGAAAGACGCTCCGAGCGCACGTGAAGTTTGAAATAAACAAAGAAATCTTACCTTCAGCTCATGAATGGATCCACCTCGGTATAGTAGATGCTCTGTCCTTTAGTAATCCATGAGACGCGGCTGTTTAAAGCAGTTCAGACGATTCACAACAACAATACGAGCGCTACTTTTCTCCTGCGCCTCTTTCTGTTACATGCCGCGCTCAAAATCACACCTCTTCAGATCGGAATATCCATCGGAAATCCACACTAGAGAAGAAATAACCCCCCCCGAACGTTTCTGGCGTTTCTGCAACCCAAGGTGTGAGCTGAACGGACGGAAGCAAAACCCCGGTGTCCCAGAACTAGCTACGGAGCACGAGCGCAGTACCTTCCACAAAAGCCGACGGTCATCCTATTTGGAGATGAAGCTCCTTACCAGACTGGAGCGGAGCGCAGCGAGCCCAGCTGTCACCCACCCGCTACACACACACACACACAGGGAGGAGCTTCGTCTCTGGAACGGGAGCTATTGTGTCAATGGGTGCCAGTTATGGCCAACTGTATTTCTATTTTTACGCAGCGGCATTTCATAAGAATGCGCTTTGGCGGAGGAGAAAGCCTGTGTGATATTAATAGCTTTTTAAAAAAAAGAATATAGGAAAAACAAGACAGAAGAGGTTATTTGAGAAAAAAAAAAGATTAAATGAAGTGGCGTTTTGTAGCTGGTCTGCTGGCTCTGTGTCATGCAAAACTGTCAGGGGTGATTTGCAGGACACAATAAAGACGCGGGTCCTCCTTCATGCCACCCGCGTTATCCTCCACTTGGTGCGTCTTTTGTGCGCCCAGTCTATGATCAGGTTCAAAGCCTGTCCTGCCTCCTGGCTCCTGTCTCCTGTCTCCTAACTCAGGACCGCCCTTCCTTCCCTGGTGGTCCTCCCTGGCACGCGCGTGTACGCACGCTAAACACAAAAACACTTTTATATAGTCACTGTGTTTTTGCAAATGGGCCCTCACTTTATTTGGCTCTGATCTCATCGGAAGATAAAGTTTTTAAAAAGTTGTTGTTAAAATTCACGGTACATTAAAGGCAACAATCTGAGGTCAGGCACATGCTCCACATATAATCTCTTTCTCTGTCAAGCCAAATTTGTCAGATTGAAAACTGCAGGCCGGCTACAAAACACAAACATAACTACTTACACATGCTCTCAGATACAAATACACATTGTGTTGTAGAGCGTAAATACATGTGTGGACATCTAACCTGGATAGTGTATGAATGTGCAGTAAATCTCCAGAGGAACATTAATATATCTGAGGCTTTGGGCTTACAACACGCCACCTGTGAAAACAGTGTGTGTGTGTGTTTGTGTGTGTGTGTGTCTGTCTTTCTGTAGTTATGAGACTATGGTTCAAGACCATCATTGTGAGGACATTTTGTCTGGTCCTCACAAACTGAATTGGTTGTTTGAGGGTTAAGATTTGGTTTTAGGCTTAGAGTTAGGGTTGTGATGGTTAAGGTTAGGGTAAGGGGCTATAGGGAATGCTTTATGTACATGTGTTTCCTAACAACTAGAGAGACGTGTGTGTGTGTGTGTGTGTGTGTGTGTGTGTGTGTGTGTGTGTGTGTGTGTGTGTGTGTGTGTGTGTGTGTGTGTGTGTGTGTGTGTGTGTGTGTGTGTGTGTGTGTGTGTGTGTGTGTGTGTGTGTGTGTGTGTGTGTGTGTGTGTGTGTGCGTGCGTGTGTGTCTGTGTGTGCTCCTGAGTAGTGGCCTGTCAGGCACCATTTCTGTCTTGTTACAGTAACAGCTCAGTACAGTGCTGCCTCTACAGGCCCGATGCCAAACACCATACACCGCTGTTCTTTAATACAAAGTAATGCACTCATGCCTGCCAGCCCTTTCCTCATCTGTTATCATTTAATTTGCTTTAAAAACAAAACTCATTTACCGTAATGCAATGAAAGCGTCACAGAGAGCTGTGCACACATGCACGGGAGAGAGAGAACATAATAACTCAGAGAAAGGACAGCTGTTTGATTTATCATTCACCAAAGCAGAGTTTGTATCCTGGTTGTTTTCAAAAATATCTTATTACAAAGTGACAAGAGGTAAAATGTGGTTGAGGCGTATGCAAATGCATGCACATCGTTGGCAAGTATATGCACTTCCTCAACTGCCTCTGAGTGCAGTCATATATCATACAGTACATCTCATCTTACAGTATAATGTACAGCGGGCTTGTTAGGCTTCATTAAAATTCTGCACGAGAGATGTGGCAGAGTATAAGTTTACTGTGAGTTGACGCGCGCAGGTGAATCATTCTGGACACACAAATCAGACGAGAAAAGCAACTTGATGTTCGAACATCAATCGCCATGCAAATGCTGCAGGAGAAATTTACATAAAACTTTTATTTCACACACACTCTTAAATCCATCTTCACATTATTTAATCTCTCTCTCTGTCGCTCTCTCACACACACTTCGAGGTGCAATGTGGGAGGCTCAGTAATGTTAAAATACACAATAGTGATCTTGTACTTAGTAAATATCATTATCCCACTTATCTAAAGTTGTCCCAGGCACATTAACACTGTGTGTGTGGAGGAGTTACAGTTGCTACCAGTGGGGGATCTCGGATGTTCCTACGTCCGGGGCCATAAAGGAGCCGCAATTCACACAGAGGGGCCAATTACTGTATATGTCCAACGTCCATTCCCAATTCCTGATTCACTAAGGTGCCCATTCAGGTCATTCCTCATTTACTGTTTTTATCCACAGCTCTATTTTAAAAAGTGAACCTTGTTCAAGCACACTGTTTACTCAAATCTTAGAAAATAAAACATCCCATTAAACTGTCATATTTATTGTTAGTAAGTTTTATTTTTAACACTACTGACAAGGGGCCCTTCAGAAGCCAATCAGATTTTAGCTGCGACCAGTGCCTCGCTGTTGATAAGTGGAAAAGTGCTCTGATCCAACATGAGAGCACCAGTAGTGTAATGTAAAAATACTTAAATTCAAGTGAAAAATCTCAATTCAAAATCCCACTTGTCTAAAGTTAGATATAAGTTACAAAATGTACCTCAAGTAGCAAAGGTTTAATTTCTGGGAGTGATGTTATTTGGGACACGTCTTGTGTCTGTGTTCTTCATTGTCATTGGGTGTCTCCTGAGTCTGGCCCACCGCAGGCTGATCAGACAATAGCCAATTACTAACTCTTCCTAGTCTCTAAGGACAATCAGTTAGTTAATCCTGCTTCTCAGCCGTAGCCGTCTCTCTGCAGCCTTCTGCAAGTGTTTTTACTGTCCTCTTGCAGACTTGCCCTCTGACCCCTGACTCCCTCTGGCGATTTGTTGTGGAGTTGGACACGAATCAATCCCCTGCATCACAAACTGGACACACCTTGACCTTCCAGGCTCCAATTTATATATCATCATGTATGACATTATAACATTGATGATACTGATGCTCAATGAGTGTCAGGAGGTTATCAGGAGGTTGAGGTGCAACTTATTTACATTATCTACTTTAAATACACTCACATACTTCCAGTGGAGGTGTAGTGGTTCTGAACACTCTAAAGGGTCTGATGGTAAATATCAGCGGTTGTGTGATGATAGAAGGGATTGAGAAGAAAACAGGAAATATTCTATGAAACATAATGTGTTTTCTTTTTAGTAAAAGAGAGTAACCGTGTCTCTCATGGAACTGCTTACTAGGCACTGCTTTTTTTACACGAGGTCACAACCCACAAAGGTTAAATCTTTTACAATGGATCATTTTTTATATATCTTTTTTTCATATGGAAGAAACTAATAAGTAGCTGTCAAATAAAAACAGTGAAGTAAAAGTAATTTTCCCCTGTGAGGATGTATTCTGGGCAATAAAATGGAAATAGGCCACTCAAGTAACAAGTACCTCAAAATACACTTAAATACAGAATGTGAGTGAATGTACTAAATGTGAATAGTTATGTAAAAAGAAAGGAATCATAGGAAACCATGCTGAACCACACATGCACATGTTGAAATGTGTTCAAAGGCTTAAACCCGTATGTCATTGATTTATATACATATATATATATATATAGTATGCAAGCACCCACTTTTCCACCCACATACACTGTGACAACAACATACAGCAGCACACTAGTTCTAGGAGCAGTTTCCGTACAAATACTTTTAAAGAACCAAAACTCCCATTAAAAGGGAAAGTCCAGCATTCAAATTTTGTATTTAAGTACAATTAAGGAAGTGGAATCCATTTAGCATCAAAAGTACTTATACACAGTTGTGATTTTCAAACAATTACATATGTCTTATTCTTAATTTATCATCGTGGTTGCTTGTGTGAGCTGCATTCAAATGTTGTAACTCACTTAGTGAAGCCAACTTTAACAATCTCATGGTCTGTGTGGTTAAAGATTAATAAAGCAGCATATTATATGAGTCGACGGTGTGTTTTGCATGTTAAATCCACAAAGTTTCTGGTAACTATAGCAGTGAAATACATGAAATGAGGTAAAAAGTACACATTATCCCCCTGAAAGTGCAGCATTTAAATTCGAGAAGCATATACAGGAAATCCTGGAATAAAAACACCTCAAAATTGTACTTTACTTTACTGTTTGAGTAAAATGTACTTTTACTTTCTACACATGCAGTACACATTCTGAATGGCCACACATTATTGAGACACAAATCACCAGTTCCCACAGAATTCAAAACTTGTAACGAGCTTGTTAAGAAATCCCAAAACCCCACAAACGGTGTGTTGTGTTTCTCTGGGACTGCTCTGGCCTCTCAACCTGCTGGAGTGTTGTTTTGTTTTCGTATCACAATATAATGAAGGTGAGAGTGTTTCTGTTCCTGCTGAGCTGGGTGTTTTACGCTGGACCCCTCGATAAGCATCACTTGTTCAAACCGCCTCTGCTGCTGCTGCTGCTGGAGTCCTAATGGAGGCTGCTCACCTGTGGAGCACACAGACACCTGAGGAAGGAACAGGGCCTGTTTACAGCCATTGTAGTGTTGCAGGCCAATCAGTGAGTGTATCGGCTGCTTCCCCTCTTGGAGATTTAATGGGCACTGCAGCTGTTTTTTTTTTATTCCCAACGGAAGCAAAGTGGAAAAGAGTAAACAAGTAACATCCCAAAATTCTTGGCAACATCCTGCTGATTGCTAAACCATGTGTGACCACCGGGAGCACAACATCTGCATCAGCGTTCATAGTCTGCGTTCTGCGTTTTCGGTCGTGCCACAATTGATATCCACTCATGGATCATGGTGAAAACAGACAGAGAAGCAGCGATTACAAGGATCAAGTCTGACACTGCCACACAGCTACAGGCTTGAAAGTGATGCTGTGGGTTCTTTGGAAAAACATTGTTCAGGCTCAGACCGCTGGATTACGGGTCTGAAGCATTCCCAGCAGCAGAACAGGGACAAACACGCTCAGTTACAGCAGAACTAGTGGTACTTTGCTCGATGTTTAATTTAGCAGGCCACTGGTACGGCCATGTGAAAGTCACCCAAAGGTTCAGAGTAGCTGGTTCAAAATGTGCTCAGATTTTTTTAAGCATAGAAAAGATTGTTTACTGTGGATGTTAATGACATAAGGACAGAGTTTGATTACTTTAAGCCGCTGGATAGTTTTGAAGGAAGAGGAACAGGAAAACATGTCAGTTTGCATCTTTAAGAACGGTTATGAATCAAATTACAATTATACTTTGTATGTGGTATTGTTTTGACAATATATACACTACCGTTCAAAAGTTTGGGGTCACCCAGACAATTTCGTGTGTTTCCATGAAAACTCACACTTTTATTTATCAAATGAGTTGCAAAATGAATAGAAAATATAGTCAAGACATTGACAAGGTTAGAAATAATGATTTTTATTTGAAATATTAATTTTGTTCTTCAAACTTTGCTTTCGTCAAAGAATGCTCCATTTGCAGCAATTACAGCATTGCAGACCTTTGGCATTCTAGCTGTTAATTTGTTGAGGTAATCTGTAGAAATTTCACCCCACGCTTCCTGAAGCACCTCCCACAAGTTGGATTTGCTTGATGGGCACTTCTTGCGTACCATACGGTCAAGCTGCTCCCACAACAGCTCAATGGGGTTGAGATCTGGTGACTGCGCTGGCCACTCCATTACAGAAGCAGACCAGCTGCCTGCTTCTTCCCTAAATAGTTCTTGCATAATTTGGAGGTGTGCTTTGGGTCATTGTCCTGTTGTAGGAGGAAATTGGCTCCAATCAAGCGCTGTCCACAGGGTATGGCATGGCATTGCAAAATGGAGTGATAGCCTTCCTTATTTAAAATCCCTTTACCTTGTACAAATCTCCCACTTTACCAGCACCAAAGCAGCCCCAGACCATCACATTACCTCCACCATGCTTGACAGATGGCGTCAGGCACTCTTCCAGCATCTTTCCACCTGTTCTGCGTCTCAAATGTTCTTCTGTGTGATCCAAACACCTCAAACTTTGATTCGTCTGTCCATAACACTTTTTCCAATCTTCCTCTGTCCAATGTCTGTGTTCTTTTGCCCATATCAATCTTTTCTTTTATTGTCCAGTCTCAGATATGGCTTTTCTTTGCCACTCTGCCTAGAAGGCCAGCATCCCGGAGTCGCCTCTTCACTGTAGATGTTGACACTGGCGTTTTGCTATGGGTACCATTTAAAGAAGCTGCCAGTTGAGGACCTGTGAGGCGTCTATTTCTCAAACTAGAGACTCTAATATACTTGTCTTCTTGCTGAGTTGTGCACCGGGGCCTCCCACTTCTCTTTCTACTCTGGTTAGAGCCTGTTTGTGCTGTTCTCTGAAGGGAGTAGTACACACCGTTGTAGGAAATTTTCAGTTTCTTCGCAATTTCTCGCATGGAATAGCCTTCATTTCTAAGAACAAGAATAGACTGGCGAGTTTCACATGAAAGTTCTGTTTTTCTGGCCATTTTGAGAGTATAATCGAACCCACAAATGTGATGCTCCAGATACTCAACTGGCTCAAAGGAAGGCCAGTTTTATAGCTTCTCTCACCAGCAAAACAGTTTTCAGCTGTGCTAACATAATTGCACAAGGGTTTTCAAGGGTTTTCTAATCATCCATTAGTCTTCTAAGGCGATTAGCAAACACAATGTACCATTAGAACACTGGAGTGATAGTTGCTGGAAATGGGCCTCTATACACCTATGTAGATATTTCATTAAAAACCAGACGTTTCCACCTAGAATAGTCATTTACCACATTAACAATGTATAGAGTGTATTTCTGATTAATTTAATGTTATCTTCATTGAAAAAAACAGTGCTTTTCTTTGAAAAATAAGGACATTTCTAAGTGACCCCAAACTTTTGAACGGTAGTGTATATAGACACAACCCAGCTCTAGAGCCATGACAAGATGGGAGGAGGACGCAGGATACAGACAAATATTTTAGAAATAGGCCAAATGTCAGTTTCTCATGACTTGGACCGATCATTTGTGTTAAGATGAATTTATGAAATATTTTGTAGGAATTTTTCTTCTCTCTCCCTCCCCCCCTCTCTCTTCTCTCCCCTTTTTTTCCACCCACCTCTCCTCTCTCCCCCGTTTCTATCCTCTAAACCCAACCTGTCGAGACAGATGGCCGCCAAAACTGAGTCCAGGTTTTTCCTCTCTACAATCGTCAAGTGCTCCCTCATGGGAACTGTTGGGTTTCAGGTCCCGATCTCTCTATGAAAAGTTCCTCGAGATAATGAAAGTTGCGATGTGTGGCGCTATATAAATAACATTTAATTCAATTTCAATTGTTACTGTTTGTGAAATGTATCCAAAACCTCCTAATCATCGCAAGTCACTGTAGAGCAAGTAAAATCGATATATAATGTCATGTAAATAAAAGGTATACTTTGAGATAATTGATCCTAGAAAGTGCACAGAGCATACAGACATAAAATGAGCAACACTGTGTTTCACCATCAGATATTTTGTTCACCAGTATACAAAGGTGTCCCAGCTGTGTTTTAGGCACTTAGGCTTGATAGAGGTGAATTATTTAGCTGCTGTCACTGTACATTTCTCACTCCACAACCCCAGAGGCTGCTGGAGGTTCATCAAACAATGTTAAAACTGAGCTCAAATGTAAGCTGAACTCAGGACGTTATAAAATATGAACTAATAGGTGTTTCAACAGCAAAACAAGTTTATTAAATATATAGTTATTAAAGCAATAGTAAATATAGATACATATAGATATAGATTATGATCATTCATAGAGAGCAGATCATTTCGAGAGAACAGGAAGTAACAATCACTAAGTGTCACAGGAAGAACATTTTCAGCACCATGCAGCTGACGAATCACACTTTCACACTGTTTTAATTGCTCTCTCAGAAAATTGAAGTTGAAGTGTAATACTTAAAAAAACTCCATCAGCACTACATGTTAAAGTAGTGTCGCCGTGAGCCAATTTTTTATTAACCAATGATTAGTTTCTCTTAAACCTTCGTAATGCTACAATAACAACAGCCACTTTACATTTTTATCACCTCTAAATGTTGACAAGAATAGGCAACAAGGCAGCCCTGAATAATCATTTAACATTTGAATGATTTATCATTATCATTATTGATCATTAACTTGCTGGTATGGTGCTCTATTGTTGCATATTGGCCACTTTTAGTGCCCTGTTTCATTAAAGAGTATGTGTTAAGTCACATAAATCAATTTCAGTCAAATAAAGTAATTTAGATAAACACTTTTTGATAGAGAATTACGTTTAGTCAAATACATTTATTTAAGAGTGGCATTTGTATCTCTCTTCTATCAGTGAGCTGTAATTAGACATTGTTATGAGTAATTGTGGGGATAAATTGTAAGATTGTAAATTGTATGCACACATGCTGAATGCAAAACTGTCTTTTCAGTCCTTTCATCGATATGTACCCGACTTCTTCAAAAAGTATTAAAACCCTTAGAAACTGTGTAAACCTGAGGCATCTACGTCAGCATACTGTATTCCCTGAAGAAGCTTGTGTGTGTGTGTGTGTGTGTGTGTGTGTGTGTGTGTGAGTGTGTGGTGTGTGAGTGTGTGTGTGTGTGTGTGTGTGTGCGTGTGCGTGTGTTTGTGTGTCATGTAATTGCAAAATGATGTAAAGCGTGGCTGAGTTAGGCGGAGTGAGCAAAAGTACTATAAGGCAGACCATGCACTCACTCACACACACACACACACACACCACACACACACACACACACACACTGATGCACTCATACACAGCCTATTGGGCCTCGCCCCAGCCAGCTTCAGTTTCCTCTGTGCATCCAGGTTTGCATGAAAGCCATGAATAAGTCATCATTTCTGCATGATAGGTCTGTAACTAGGAGTGACAGTTAGAGAGCATAGTCTTCATAATCTCAGAAGGGACTTGGTGTGTGTGTGTGTGTAAGTGTGTGTGTATGCGTGAGTGTGTGTGTATAAGTGTGTAGGTGTATGCAGGGTTTCGCTTGCTCCCCCCCAACCTTCATCTACCTCACAAATGGACACCATGCCGCTGATGAGGTCTGAAGGAGGGAAAGAGAGCGGTTGTTGACGTCAGTCGGAAATGAAGCTGTAAGGTGGAGAGGGAATACTACCGAGGGGTCGTCACGTAACCAAACAGCAATATCACTGCTTTCATTTTCATTTATCTACTATTAAATATTCTGAACTCGTGGTTCACTTACCAGGTTTTTTTCCCAAAAATTCTACTTCTCTTTCTCTCTATTGAAACACACTATGTGAAAAATGTCATGTATGGATATTTAGACATTTTCCATGACACTCCATGGCATCCTAATGTTATAATGTCATACATAATTTAAAATTGCATGCCACGGGGATGTGTGTTATTGCTTTGTATGCTGATAACTCATGTGTTAAATAGCTTTTTTTCATGGGGCAGGCACGAGTTTCTTAGCACAAGCTCTGTTCTCACAACAAAACCACAGCCCAGTCACAGTCCTGAGTCAGAAGAAGCACAATGCTTCACTCCAGACAAGCCTGAGTTCAGTTTCATCAGACATCCATTCTCTGCCCACATACAATGATCTTATCCCACTATCAGTGCTCTGTGTGTCAGCTGAGGTGCAGCTGCAGGAGATACCTGTAAAACAACTGGTGCTGGTTTGACTTGTTGGAAAAATGAAGGGACAAATAGACTTTACATCTATTTTCCCTTGTTTATCGTGTTTTAAATAAATTCAATTAATAATAATAACTTATTTGCATAGCACCTTTCAAAGCAGCCATCACAAAGTGCTTCACAAAGAGGACAAATAAAAACAAGAATACAAAACATTGAAGAGAAAAAGCAAATGAGTACAGTGTCATTTTAAGTCAAAATGGTACAATACAAAAATTCTAAAATCAAAAAATCATTTAATAGTAATGTCAAAAGAAAAGGATGAAAAAAAAACTGAAAAAAAGAGCAGAAAAACAAACCAATCACATAAAAGCCATTCAGTAAAAGTACATTCTGAGAGATGATTTAAAAACTGTTCCAGAGGGTTGGGGCCCTGAGAGCAAATGCCCTGTCAGCTACTATATATTATACATATTGTGTTATATATTATTGTATAAGTTATGTTGAGTTAATGTATGTTAATACAACAATTTGAATAATTGATTTAGGTGATTTCTTTAAGGGAATATTTGAAATGTTTGTGTAGTTTTGACATTATTTTTGCAGGAAGACTGACCCTTGTCCCCTCGCTCTGTCGGCATGAGCACGGAAGATATTTGTTTTCACGCTGTGGAAGTACAGTGCACTCTGTTGCACCTACGAACTAATATCAGGTGTTGAGTGGAATTGATTTATGACTGTAAAGCATGGTGTCACTCGGATCAACTACGGTGGCATACAAAGTGAAAGCAGATGTTCCTGTTACAATGCAATATTACTATTCCCGACTTCACCCTGCCCATTGATCCAGTTCCAAATCCAGATGCAGATTAGACCCCGACGTCTCAATTCTCTCTGAGCTCCAGCCTTAACCTCACCTGGGCGGCTGGATGTGGATATAGCAGCTGATTTAATGACATGTACACACAGTCCCTTCTGAATAAGTCATCCAGCCTCCGCTTACACACCCATAGTGCTCATCCATTTTTCAGGGGAGGCCATTTCTCTGTCTTTCCTACTCACTCCAACTCTATGTCTGTCCATGTGCCTCTGTCTTTGCGTTGCTGTGTCTGTAGATATATGTTATAAATATATATGTGCTCAACAACATATTCTGGTATCATTGCTCTTACTGTCGCTCTTAGTAGTGTCTTTTTAATTGTGTGTGTTTGATGCTGGTTGGGGTTCGGTGGCTTGGGTCCCTGGAACAGTAGCAGGGGAAAATGGTTGAAAGTCGACTGTGACCATGAAAGAAAGAGCTTTTGGATTTACTACTGGCCTTGATAACAGCTGGATTCCTCCACTCATCGAAGACGAGTGTCAAAACAATCGGTTTCCCGGTCATTGTCTCTTGATGTCGTGTAGTTGGTATTCTGTTTTATCCCCACAGTGAAAACACATTTAGATGCATAATACTGGGCACTTTTTTGCATTGGAGAATCAGTGTCATTATGATCAAGCCCTCTGCGTTGCTCCATAGCCAAACCTTGGCTTTGAACTGCTGAATGATTGATGGCTGAGATGAAAGTGAATGTAGGTCACTGTGGTTGAGGGTTGATGGAAGCAGCATAAATCAGACATGGATGATAACCAGATATCATGGAGGATAATGACCCAACCAGAAGCATTACAGGTAAATTCAACAGCCATAACTCAACAATCTGCCATATCTATTAAATACTGCACTGCACATTTTACTACTTAAGAATAATTTGATGTTGTGGAATATGCAGAGTTTAGTGGTTTAAACGTGATATGATTCACAATTTGAGGTCAGAAGAGTGAGTTGTGTTTAATAATACAATATGCACTGAAACTATGGATCATTTAAGCGACGAGGATATAAACTGGTCCTGACTGGTGAACCAGAACTGTGTCTCTCATCCAATGTCAGCTAGGATTAGCTCCAGCCCCCTGCAACCCTCATAAGATCAGCAGTACAGGTGGATGGATGGATGGATGGCTGGATGGATGGATGGATGATGGATGGATGATAAGATAAGCAGCATACCAGACGGATGGATGGATGGGACAATAAGATATGTAGTTTAGCTGATGGATGGATGAATGGATGGATGGATGGTATGATAAGACAAGCAGTCTACCTGCGGGATGGATGGCTGGAGGGACGGATGGATGGATGGATGGATGGATGGATGGATGGTAGGATGGCCGGACGGATGGATGGATGAATGGACGAATGGATGGACAGATGGATGGATGGATGGATGTCATGTTTTATGCGACTTGAGACGAGAAGATTCTCATGCTAAGTGCTTTTCATTTGCAGTGTCTCTACTCTGTATCTGATTTGTTATCAGACGTGCGTGGTTTGAGAGATCTGTTCTTGGACGCCTGCTCTGTGATCTCACTTTAAATCATGTAAAAATATTCTTGTCTCCTCATTAAGCAAGTTCACTCCACATTTCCACAGACAGGAGGAGGCAGCCAGACAAAGAATGATGCCATAGCATCTGTTGAAAGAGAGACCTGAGCTCAAAGAAAGTCAAAACACACCGAGGGAAATGCAGCTCAAATGTGTGTGTGTGTGTGAGAACGACTGAGCGTCTTGGTGCTAAAAACGAGGGGAGATCTACAGTATAAAGACTCCATGAGCATTATTGAATTTCAAAACTGATACGTGAGATACAAATCAGCAATTTGCAGTTCTGAGTTTTATACTTACAGATGGAGCTTTCGCTAAAATATTGAACCATTGTGATGAAATATTAAATCTCCCTTTAAAAGTGAATTCAATGAATGAAGTTTGCTCTGTTTGGAGGCAGCTATCATGGTTTTATAAGATGGTTGACAGCTTTGACTTAAAACTGGCATGACAGGGAAAATAAAGACATCAAATTATCACCTCTGTTGCTCAGTTTACTTAATACCCATACGTGCCCATTATTCTACTAGAGTACATTGTTGTGTATCATGAAATATTCATAATGATAAAACATCTATATTGCATTACCACTTGGCCCAGATTTCAGCTGTATTTTTTGACACACATTAGACTGAGCTCTCTGGCTCACAGTACACAACTAGTCTTCCTCCTTTCTCGATAAAAACTCACCAGAGATCCTCCTCTGGAAGAATCTGGTTCAATCTCCTGTCTGTCTGTGAAAGCAGCCTGTGTTTATCTCTGTTGCAATCCAGGGATCAGCTGCAGACTCAACAAAAGGTCTCCAAAAGAGGGACCCCTGAGCTCTCTGTATCTGGGAGAGAAAATGACAGGGGGAAATTGAAAGTGATGCAGGCCTATGAAAAGAGCACCAAAAAAAGAAATGGACAAATAAAAGGCCATGAAAGGAACGAGAACTGGGGAACAGATGGGGAGAGGGGGAAAAAAGTGGAAATCATAAAGGCAGAGTCAGACAAGGAGAATAAGAAAAGGGAGTGAGGGTCATAAAGAGCTGAAGCTGGTGTCAAGAGTGAGTGGTAAAGAGAGAGAAAAGAAAGTTCTGTTGTCAGCAGGGAGAGGACGGCAGGTGATGGGAGGATAATGACAGAGGGAGGAGCCTGTTTGACCCCTCCTGACCTTTTCCTGGATCCAGCTGCTGGGAAGAACTTCAGGAAGTGGGCACAGCAGAAGTCCTAATGTGATGGGATATCCTGCCGCCTGCCCGCTAACCCTGTCTTCCTCCGCTGGTAATTGTGTGTTCCCGTTGTTTCGCAGCCACCTCTGCAGGATGAGGCTGTGTTCCAGAGACGTACACACACCAGACTCATCGTGCAGTGACGCACGCACGAGCGCAGATGGATACATGCGCTGATGTACGCAGGCCTTAACACATGCTGACAGCCCAAAACACACACACACACATACACAACCTCGTACTTCTATCTTACCAAGGACACTCATTGGCATAATGCATACCCGAGCCCCTTACCCTAACCTTAACCATCACAACTAAATGCTCAACCCTTACCTAAACCTAATCCTAAAAGCAAGTTATAACCCTTTAACAGAACATTGAGAAAGTGAGGACCTCACTACATAAGGTCTATGCTCAAAATGGTCCTCCTAAAGACAAAATGTACACAAAGTACACACACACACACACACACACACACACACACACACACACACACACACACAAACACACGCCAGTTTCCATGACTTCAGATGACATTATATTACTTTTGATTTCCTGGAGACACTTTTGATATGATTTCCTGGAGACTTACTCTAACCCTAATCATATTTGCTACTTGCCTAACCCTAACCTAAACTTAACCTAAACTTAAACTTAAACAAAATTTGATGATTTACATTATGGGGACCATAAGGAAGACAAGTTCCAATAATGTAACTGTATCAGCAGATTTAGGTCCCCACAACATGAGTAAAACCTGGACCACACGCACACACACAAACACACACAGACACACACACACAGACAAACCTCCAGTTGACTCAACAACGTTCACAGCCAAGGACACTTTCACTCAGGTCACTGCGTTACACACGAACGAAGGTCAGTGTTGAAATCATTGCACAGAGGAGAAAGAGCTGGTGAATTGCAAACACAGAAAGTCTGGCAGAGATGGCACCAACAAAAACAATATTATCATGCAGCACAGTGCAGCTGGTTTGATTTACTGGGTGCAAACAAAGACTATTATCCATCTCAGTGTAGTTTTACATACATACACCGAAATGAAATCAGTTGAGTGTTTAAAATGCGACACATAATTACTTTGCGACAAGACTATTTATCATTTTGTGATTACTAAAGCCAATTGCTAAATGGCCGGTCTCTTCAAAAGAACAGTTGTTTTATTTGCCATTATACTCCATTATGGTTAGGTACTAATGTCCCTGTCTGTCAGACAAAGTTCAGGGACTTGTGGGTATTTTCTCCGCTGGAAAAGCTGCCTCACCTCGCCGTGCTTCCCTCACCCCCCCACCCATGAAACATCAAAGCACGGCCACACTGGAGCTCCGAGCCCATGTTGGCATTGCCCTCCTACCTCCAGATCCAGTAATTACAGCTCACACAAGACATCAACATTATTACTCGTCAAGCCACGGTTATAATAATACCACAAAGCACATCAAAGAGACAACTCACATTTCAAGGGAAAAATAAAAACTCATGGATTATGCATTAGGAAGGTCTGATTCAACCTTCCAGAGCAGCCGGGGGCTCAGTTCAGGTTTTATCTGGAGCGAGGTCCAAACCTGATCATCAAGATTTATGTTGGTGTAATTTGAAAATACATTATATGTTATTGTTCAAACTGAGCCGACCCGTGGTTTCTGACTGTTTTTACCATATTTTTGCATTTACAATGTGGTGACTAATTCTCGTAGGAGTTCACAGCAGCCAAGTGTGAGGGCGAGGTTAAACTGCTGGGACTTGGTTCAGGACAGAAGTTGCCACCAGAGGATTTTTTTTTTAATGTTTCAATACTGCCCTCTTGTGTCTCATAAACATCATTTAAAATCTGTTCTTTCCATTTTTATCCTTTATAATACTATAGACTTTACAATATACTCTTTAATTCACCAAATTACAAATTTATCATTTAAAATCAAACTTATTAACTTAAATTTTTGTTATATTTTCCTGTTTTCTTCATATCAAAGACATAAAGAAGATCAGCTTCAACAATTCCACACAGGGACTTTTATTATAGCAGCAGAGATACAAGAACAAATGCAACACACACACACACACACACACACACACACACACACACACACACACACACACACACACAAGAATGAGAAAACTAAAACATTAGACATACTTATCACATGAATAATAAATAGAATTTTTTTCTCAAAAATCTATTGAGGAGACAAGAATGTTGCAGTAGTAAACTAAAACTATATGAGGAAATTGGAAATTAAATATATAATGTCCATAATCTATTCTATGGTCATCATATTCCAGATTAATAATCTCCTAGTTATTTTCTGTTTCAAAAAGGGTGAGTGCAGATAATTTTTTCCTTCTTTTTAGGTGCCTGTACTAAAAGAAAAGTGTGGCTGACAAAGAACGAGACTCTGCTGCACAAACTCAGAGAACTCAACCTCACCCTGAACGGCCATATCTTCTATACACTCTGGACTGAATTTCCTCCATAAATCTCTTTTATTTTCCTTGTGAATGTTGCTCAAAGTCAAAACAACCGACAGAAAGCTGAGATAGTGAAACAAGGCAGGGAGGCACTGCTACACCAGGGTGGATGCTGTGTGTGTAGGTGTGTGCACAAGAATCGTACATCTATAGTGCACGTATATCCGGTAGAGATGCAGAGGTCACGTCTGTGTTGTGTGTGTCAAAACTGAAACGCAATGCAATATTTAGCACAGTTGAATTATGAAGCTACATCTTAATAATGCCGTGACCTACTTCCTGACTGGGAAGTCAACTGTTTCATCGTCGCCGCCATCCTACTGCCACAACGATAAATGTCGCCAACCTTCCCTGATGTCACTAACATGTCAGCCATTTTCATTATTCATTGAGAGTGTCGCTCCCATTTATCTCAACATGTTGTTGTTTGAAGCCTCCAAATCCCCGTTCTCATTCACATCCCCTTTCAATTACAGTGGAGCTGGAGCAGAATGTAGAGTGTACAGGTACACAACAGAAGATATGTCCCTAACATCCGCTGGTGGTCACTAACATTAGATAACATTAACTGGCAGTAGGCATTAATTAGTGCGGTAGAAAATACAAGGAATATTCTCCATTTTGTCCTATTTTCTAAAATGGGACAGCGTTAAGTTTAAAAAGGCATAGAGGTAATGATGTCTGATCTACTGAGTGAGCCACATGGCTTTCATAGTAGTGCCATACAAGCCAGTAGCCAGTCAGATTTACCTTTAGCCTCAGCGTACCCTCAAGTTCGGCCTGTATCGTTGATTACAAGGCAAAAACGCGAGATGACGCTAAGGTGCACAACTGAAGTTATGTCCCTTACATCTGCTTGTGGCTGCTAACACCTGCTAACATCTACTGGTAGTTGGTAACTTAGATTGTGCAGAAGACCTTCAAACGGATCTCGTCCTATATTTTAAAATACACCCTGCTGGTAGAACACCTGCACTTTGCTAGCTGTTATTTTAAATGACATAATTCAATATCTCAGTGTTTCTGAAATTAAAGTAGAGAACAAATAGACATTTAGAGACTTTATTGAATATTGTTGTTGAAATAAACTTAGTATAAACCAGCTTTAAAACAAACTATTGTTCAGAAAGTTTGCCCTCAGCCTAAAGTGAATCTGTTATCTCCACAAGTTGCTTTGTTCTCACCTTCTCTCCAGTTTATCCCAGAGTGCCTCCAAGATGTTTAAGTCTAGAGACTGTTCCGGTTTTTTATCAAGTGAAAACACCAGCTGGTTCTGTTCTACTCATGTTTTATTATCTTAAGATAAACCCTTGAGCAGCCAGTTTGTCTGCCTTTGCTGCTTGACATATTCTCACCATTCTGATAATAATATACAGGACTACTCCCTGCAGTATTGTCCTATTATTACGCATCACAGGGTGCAGTAACACAGTTTGTTCCAACACTGCCTTTGTAAAGACAGTTTTTAAGTCATCAACAAAAGTTGAAGCATCTGTAGCAATTGAGTGCGTTTATTTGTCTTTGATTGCTGCAGGAAAGATGTCAGTTAACCAAATTCTTAACCCGCGAAAAGGCACATTTTCTAATAACATTCACAGGACATTTCAGTTTTTAGGGGACAAACATTTGGCCTGGTCAAAGTAAAGTGAAACCCAGTATCTTGAGGAACAGTGACACCCTATGGCTACTTAGGCTTAATGCGAGGATTTGAAACAACTCTACCACCATCTCAGACAAGAAGAGGGAATAAAGACAAATTTAGATTAAATTTACATCCAATAACCAAAGGCTGTGGAATATAATTCAACATCACCCGGAAATTTGAAATTTGCAGCTTTTGTGCGCTTATATGATCAATATTTATTGGCCTTATATAAACAAAAGAGAGAGGGAGACACATGCACAGTCATGTGACAGTCATCCTGTAGTAAATACCATGATGTCATTATGAAGTGTAAACTTCAAAAGCTGTGAGAGGAACAACGAAACTATTTCCAGCTCAAATGTTCAGTGATAGAGGAAGAAATCTCAGAGATATAAAACCAGATCTATGTGGAAGGCTAAAAACCAGCAGGGAGAAGATGTTTGTTGTGATTTTATTGAACATGTAGCAGAACATGTTTTTGCTGACCTCAAGTGGTTGAACTTCCTGCTCTGCAGCAGTGTGGTGCTCTTTGTATTTGATTTTTTTGTATTGTTGTGTTTATTTCATCATTTTAATCCAAACAAAATTCCCCCACAATCTGTACGGCTGCATAGGATTTTATTATAGTGATTTTATGACCATATATGATAATATTTCTATTCATATATTTATGTATTATAAATACACATATACAAAGAATCAACTGCCAATTCTTTATTGGTGGGTTTTACAACATCATCACATGCTCAGAAACCTAAAGTGAAACTCAGTCACTTCTACAGCATAAATTAAATACATTTAAAACGTTCACCAACAAAATTATTAAACGTCCCTTGGAATATTTATCAAATATTTTAAATCAGGCTGGAATTACAATCCTAATGGTAAAGCGACACATTTAATAATACAACGTGAACAAGGGCAGATGAGTTTTAAACTCCACGACCCCAAACTACAAGGACCACAATGCACCGCACGGAAACAGCGATTATCATGACACATCTCCAACATAAGCAAAAGCTTCCTCTCTGGAGGCATCTCTCTCGCTAACCTTGGGCAGAGGTTGGCTCCTTCCGGCTCCTCCGCGCCGTGACAAGTCAGCAAACTACTCTTATTGACGGGCAGAGGCCGCCGGGCACCGAGCGATGTGCGACAAGTGAGCCGCAGCTAGCTCCGGTAGCGCAGAAAGCTCGCTGAAACACCGCTCCACTAGCTAGCACATGCTAACGCGGGGCTAGCCGAGGTGACCGAAACCGTAACGTTTGGCGTCCATCAGAAAGGAGAAGCTGACAGGGGGCGCGTGTTGACAGTACACCCCCCCCCCCGGGGGACGTGTGACACAGCGGCCGCACACGGTGAGTAGCTAACTAGCCTCTCTGGCCCCGGTGGGTTTTTAATGGGGGGGTTTTATGTTGTGGTCTGCAGGCGACTAGCTAAACTTGACGGCTAAAGTTAGCGTCATGATGCGGTGACTTGGGAGACAGGTAGCTGGTGTGTGACGCGGATGTTTAAACTGGTTTTCACGTGAGTCGCCACAGCCTGGGAGAGATGACGCTCATTTGCTGTAGTTATAAAATGGCTTGTGACGCTGCTGCCGCTGCCCTTTGGTGGTAAAGTTACTAACTTTGATAGTGTTGTAACGTCAAAACCACAGTGTCATAACCGATTTTTGCTAAAGGCTCACACATAAAGAGGAAATAAGACTGTGCGCAGACAGATGCACACGAGGAGAGAGAGCCTGCAGACATGGGACCCTGAGCTGACCCTCCATGTATCTGCAAGGAGGGTTTCGTGGAAATTGACTGTGAGACGAGTTGACACAGTGCTGTGTGTTTACCAGGCTGCACAGGGCTGGAGTGAGATGTAAGTCTGCATCCTGGTGACACGTCCACTGACATCTGCGCTGCCCCCTGTTGATCCGGCCCTGCTGCCAGCACAGAGGAGAATCGAGGGCTGGGAGATGTGGTCAAAAATGTTTAGGTCGATATCGATTATTGTCACGTCATCTCTCACGTTGACGCTTGATAAACAGCAGCAGAGTTCACAAATTGTGAAGTGTAACATTAAAACCAGTTATGTCTTATACCTCCTCACGGTGCTTGCACAATGCATGAGCAATATATCAATAAATATTGAGCTTTTTTTGCTATTGATGAAAATCATATTGTGTTTATTGAACCAATCTCATTAAACCAAATTGATTAATCTGTCGCTGACCACCCAAAAACGACCTCTTCTGATACTTCTCAAGACATTGTGTTAAACTTGCTGTCTTTAATGACTTACCTAGATTTCTATTTGTTTTCTTTTGCTATGATACATAAATACAGTTGCCCCTTATTACTTCTTTCGACAAATATGCATCATTATTAAGTTTCAACTTCACTTTGCTTGTCCATGGTACCATTGTTTTTTAACCTCCCTGGATGCCCTCCCACATGCTTATCAGTGTAGTTTCTGCCCACCTTGGTTTGCATTCCTGTTCCTCTGCATGCTAAAAAGTCTGCAATCAAGTTGATTGCATTTATTTTGCAGTGAAACTCAACCCTCAGTGATAATCTCTGAAAGGCCTTATGCTTATTTAGTGGCATTGATTTTAAAGGAAGAGATAGGTCGCCACGACTGAATTATCCTTGATGCCAACATGCTCTTTTCAGCTGCCCGTATGCCAAATAGGCGTAATGCTCATTTGCAGTGGGTACTTTCTCAATAACACCAGCATGTTTTTGTTTCCATAGATTAAATTCACATTGCAAGAGTACTTTCGTGCAGTTTTTGGGGCTGGGGAAACGTTTTAAGTTCCATGTGGTACAACAGAAACACTTCAGAGATCACCCGCAGTATTTAATCCTTGTTAACATTACAAGAGCTGAGTGTTAAATCAATTGACAGTCAATACGGTTTCAGGTCCGGTGCTTACCGAACCAAATCATTCATCATCACATCTCTCTGTCTTTATCTCTTCCTAACAGCATATCTGTAGAGTCACTTAAGGGAAATTACGGACAAAGACAAAGATGAACACATCCTTCCCATGGTTTCCCATGGATTTTACCCGGAGTGGGAGGGTGTGAGAAAGGAAAGAGCACACAGAGACTGTAAACAAAAGTCATGAATCTCCATCAGGTCCTCACAGGGGCTGTCAACCCAGGGGACAATTGTTTCTCTGTCGGGAGCGTCAACAATGTGCCATTCACGGTAAGATATTTCAAGCTCTGGAAACATTTCCCTCCCAGACACTTATGAGCTCTGATTCCTTGGGTGCTGCTAAACTGATTGGTCACAAAACTGAAGAGACTCTTATTCATTGAGGTTTTTTATTAAGGTAAATGTAGTAGGAGCAGAAGCACGGGATGGAAAAAAGACCAAAAATGCTTAACTAATGCTCTGTGGAGTAAGAATTAAGTTGAGGTGGTGATCCTGTTTAGTAACCGGCTAATAGATATTGGACACATTATTGATATTGAATATTTTTAAGCGAATACTGATCTACTATCTGTCTATCGTAAAACAGCTTTGCAACCATATATCTATTTATGACACGTGACCTTGAACTCAAAACATACTGTACTGCTGTTTAAAAAATGAAACCTGTCACATAAAATACAGTAGCAGCCATCATACCAATTCTGTTGCTATAGCCATGTTAGTCCAATTACACTCAAAGTAGGAGTTTATAGGACATGAGATGAGGACAGTCGTCTTTTTTCCTCACAGACATTTTGATGTGTCATAGTAGGAAAAGCACAGATGCTACTAATAATAAAGTCATTATTCTATTCTATAAGTTCCCCAGTGAGCCATGGCAGCATGATGCTTTTCTGTGAGAAGGAACTGTTCAGCCAAAACAAAAAACTAAATATTTGTATTAATCAAATATGACTTATTGTTCATACTCTGATTTTAATTGTTAATGGGCAAAATTTGATTATTTAGGGGCACACACATGCAGAAAAATGAGCAGAGCTGGATAATAATCTTAATTTTCTATGTAAAGCTCTTTGCTAAAGCCGAATCATGATCCAGCCAATGCTACATAACACAAAAGTAATGTGCTGGCCTCAGCTAAAAGTTATATCTTATTCTTGGCTGGTAAAGTGTAAAATTCGCTTTAAGCTGGTTTGCCGTCATTTTTGCTGAATGCAAGAAAATATACCTTGACCTGCCTCGTCAGTATATACACATATTATATTTTTTCTCAAAGTCTATATGTCTACAGGACAACTTAGGCTAGGTTTAAAATTATATGAATCAACAATTCCACAAATTAATTTCTACCAGTTCGAGGAACAACTAACTGGGTAGAAAATGACACTGTCAGAGTCAGCGTCACAGTCGTGATTCCCACCAGGGATTCTGATGCTGAAAATTAAATAGCAATGATATTATGGGTTTGCTTGACACAGTACCTCATCAATGAGTACTGCTAGTCTGAAATGAAATATAAATGTAGGCTAGGTTACTGTATTAGTCATGTTAACTGAATAATTCAAATGCTTTATTGTGCCAAAGTTCTTTTCCTCTTCTGCAGGACATTCTTTGTGAGGGTATAAGACTTTGTTCCATGGCTGAAATTCAAAGGCAGAACCTCAGACTGCGTTTGCACTCCGTGATCTAAAACTACTCCCATGCTATTCAGAGAGTGGATCAATAGGAGAACTATTTCTGTCCCTCTGTCCTCTAGTGAAAAGAGTCACAGTCACAGTGAAACACAGCTCATGTGAAGATATTCTTCTGAGAGCCACAGAAATAGTGTATAATTCAGATTCTCATCTGGTTTTGCTCCAGAGCTGTCATATGGTGGCATAAGACAAGTGCAGTTCAAGTGACCCTTCATGCAATTCTCTCTGGACGGATCTGAGAATCATCTTCATTCCTCTTCTCCTTGTGCTTTTCTCTTTTGTCTCTCTGACACAGGCCTATGCGTCAGGTTGCGACGTGGTAATTTTGGGCAGTGACTTTGAGCGACTGCAGATCATCCCAGGAGCCAAACATGGGAACATTCAGGTCGGCTGTGTCGACTGCTCACTGCAGGGTGGACAGGTAAGAGGGATGGGCTGGTTCTCCGTCTTATTAGGTCATCATGATCTGGCAAGTTCCCGAAATACCAGTTGTGTTGAACACAGACATTATTCCAGTTTAAAGTAATGTTTATTTTGTAAATATTACTCCGATGTATTCATGAAATGTTTTTATTTATTTATTTATTTTTTAATTGGCGACATTAGTTTGTTTGAATGTCTTTTTCATTATGTGTGTTAAGCAAGCTAGTGTTGGTGAAATCATACTTATGCTTACTTTATACTTGAATCGTTTCCATTTCCTATCCATTTGCTAATTTGCCTACAGGGCTCTGTTCTTTAGTTCTTTTGTTGTAGATTAACTGCAAAGCCGCAGCTCTGTTGCGGTCTTTTTACTGTTGGCAGCTTTTGTTTTCAGGAAAGACATTTGTTTGCAAAATCCAAAGCTGTGTAATGAACTTGAGCTTCTGGTGTTCAAGTGAGGGAAAAATCCCCCAGTAGAAGCATGTAGTTGTACACAGGCACATTCCCTGATATCCCCTCTAATGATTGTTTTGCACAAACAGATTTCAGGAGGACAAAAAGATTTGTGAAAATGTATAGTTATTTCTAGTGTCTGATTATATCTGTGGGACTGGGACAATAACAAGTTGTCTGGTTTCTACACTGTTTGCCACAGGAGTGGATGTATTAGTTTGATTAGTTTTAATAGTTTCGATTACGAATGCAGAGCTGAAACAGGATTTGTTTCATTGTTTTGGCAGGACTGCTGGTAGTCTTTTATAAAGGAAGTTGGGGCAGATGTTGACCCAGTTTCACGAATGAATAAGAATGAAGGATTATAGAAATAGGTTTGGATTCAGCACAGGCTTTAAGTTTGTAATTCACAGTTTCATATTCTTGATATTAGCTGTCCAGACCTTTGATGTAAAAGTTTTTAAAAACTGGGACGTGATGGTTACGTCTCTACAGAATGCTAATGTAAATCTTCCATATCTCTCAAGCTTGATAGACTGCTGTTGTTTCTTTTAGAGGAAGCCAAAGCACTTTGACTGAAGTCATGGTGTTCATGGTTGCTCTGAGCTACTCCGTAACAATGCTGCATTCAAATGCAAAAGGAGAATTCAAGTGTTTCTCCATCTGTATAAACTTGACAAATTACTTTGTTAAGATGTTACAGGCAGAAGTCATCTTGCCAGACATCACTGTAATTTAGTTTTTATTTGGGGAATGTAGTAGCATTGTTGAAACAGCAGACAGGCCTGATTTAATTCAAATGGGGAAAAAATGATCACCCAAGCCTTCACCACTCCCCTCATGTGATGCTTAATCCAATTCAGTTTGTCCAGAACTAACCTCACATGCCTTCAGCACAGTGTAGTGTCTGTAAAAACATGCTCAGTTGGTATGCATGCCTTTATCTCAACTGTGATATTGGCAATGCTATTAGATTACACAGCATTGTTGTGTTCATAATGTAAATGCTGTAACACTTAAAATATATTTATAAGCATTTGTGCCCTGCTGCCGTGGAACGTTTATTTTGAAACTTGGAACAAAACAAAGAAAATGAGGGCAAAGTTTGAACACTGAGTTAAATTACCTCACCTCACAATTTATATGCCTACTTGTTATCTATGGTTTGCATTTAGAATTAAAATGCATGCAGAGCAACTCCATAGAGACAGAGCAGGGAGCAATATCCACTAACAACCACAAAGCAGGAGCAGTGAAATCTGAAAAAGGGCTCCCATTAGTTAGCTAGCTGAAACAGTTGCTGGTGATAATAACTTCTGGAGTGACCTCAGAATCTCAGTTGGGTTTCTATGAAAATCAGTGGAGTGATCACCTCCACAGAGAGTTCATGTTAAATTGCTGCTTTTTGTCTGTTGGTTCATGTTTAATAAAATTGTAGTGGAGACAACAATGGAACTTATTATGCTCTTAAAGAACTTAATAAACATGACTCGCTCATTCACAGAAGTCACTCGCTGACAGTCTGTTTTTTATTTACCCTATTTGTGACCCAGCTTGTCTTATCCCTGAACCTTGGAAGCTTGTTAGTTGTGTTCATTGCCATAGAAATGTCTTCCATTCACTCTGTTTAACATTGTGACCGTGGCTCCAGTAGAAAGCACTTGAGCATGCAGCCCTCAACGCATGAATGGGACGTGTGCATACAGTCGACAAGACAATGTTGACTCATCCCTGACTTGTTATAAGCTCAAGTATTTTGGGCTTGTTGTCCAGGGGCTATGCAAATTTTTTGTTGATGTTTATGGTTTATAGAAAAGTCTATAGATTATTTTTGGTTGGTCCTAATTAGAAAAATCAGTAAGGATCGACCCTCATTATTCACCATTTCAATTGTCAAGTTTGTTAGTTTACGGTTTATTTCAATTAAATACTTTTTTTTTAAAACAAATTGTTGCTTTTAAAGCCAGATTGATTTATTGGTTGGCCGATACAAATTGGCCAACATCGCTGAATAAACAACTGTGCGAAATTATGTTTATATTTTACGTAAAAATGCATTTAAATTTTCTTTATTCAAGTTTTGTTTATTTGGCTGTATTTGTTTTCTTTTTGTTTAGAGTTATATACGATAAAGTTTTTGGTTAAACTGTTAAATATTCAGCCTCAATTACATTCCTTTGTCATTAGGATTTGATAATGCCATATCCAGGAATCATTGCCAAATTGTATTTATTTATATATAGGGTAATATATATATCTATCCAAAACTTTAACTCTTAATTTTACTCCCAATATCATCATCGGCATCCATCCGCAGCTGCTTGTTGTTGGTTTTATTGTAACTTTTAACAAGGATGTTACACTTTTTGCATACATAGAAATGAAAATATAATTGATGTGTTATGATGAATTGTTTCACTCTGCATCAGAAAACATGTCTTGATTTATAGTGGGTTGCATTTTCTTTTCTCTGCTGACAGATTGCAGCTTCCTATGGAAGCATTGTGTGCGTCTTTGAGCCTGTTCAGCACCCAGATCAGAAAGATCCACCGTTGACTGTGAGTAGTCTACATCCTTCTCCAATTACAGCGTGGTCATGCATGCAGTCACATCATCCTGAACAAGACATTTCTCTTTCAGGGGCTGCTCTAGTACAATTTGACACACATCAGAATACTTTCACTCTAATCTTGTAAGAAAGTCACCAGGGAAGAGCGAATATTCCAAACACGTATACACATTCTTACTGAAATATCCTTTGAAATCTTGCAGTCATTGTCTCGTTTACTATTTATTCCGTCTCTTTATTCAGTGCAGACTTCCGATATTTGCCATTTCTGTGCTGAACAGCTTTGTGTCAAAGAATAGCTACATGGGATGGAAAGACTTTACCAGCACTGCTCTCATTGCAGAAGTTTCCTGCTGTAACTGTTGATGTCAATGTGGCCTGATCACATGTGGCTCACATGAGAGCAGCTTCACTTCTGGTTTTAGTTCTGCAGTTGTAACCAGTAGTAGAAGTGATGGAGGAAAATACAAATTATTGATCCCATTTTAACATTAATGTTTTGTGTATTCTTTCTCTGCAGAAGTTGAACTGCCAATGGCAGAAGACGGGTCAGTTTGTATTACATTCTATGGTACGGAACCTTGCCTGGCACCCCACAGGTAATTCATGTAACACAACCGTACCAAAATAACAATGATGTCCTCGAAAAAGTGTTGAATTGGTGAATCTCTCAGATTTGCCTTCATGTTTGTTTTTGTTGTCTATGCAGGTAGCACTCTCCTAACAGGCTCTACTAGCCTCCAGTTGTGGTCTCATGTTGACTCAGTGAAAGATGAAGCTGAAGAACGGGGAAAGCCGGAAGAAATGACAATGAGAGACTCTCATTGTTCCTGGAGGTGTATCTGGCAGAGCAAGTAAGAACTAAGGAAAACTTTAAAATGGGGATTTTGCCAAGGAAAATGTTTAATAGAAATGTTCTTCAATTTCTGACAGTATCATCATTTTTGTACTTATTTACTAATTAGAAAATGTAATAAAACTAGCTAATTCCATTACTGGTACATGTTATTTAAACTTGTTTTCTTCTGTTTTAAGCAGTTGATGTCTTGTATCAGAGAATATAGACTTATGTGGTAGTCTGTTATATTAGTATTAAAATGTCATTTCATATTTTTTCTTTGTCAAAAGGACAGCCTCTCCAGTCAGTTTAATGAGGTTCTCACCTGATGGGGAATTCTTTGCTACTGCTGGACAAGTAAGTAGATTTAACAGGAGTTGCCAAACCTGTTTGGATTGTGACGCTTACTATCCTATGTCATGCTAGCATTGTTCATTTACAAAGAGAAGTAATTGCACTGTAATTGTAAAGTAACTTAACGGTACTGCTTTCCCTTAGTGTGTTCCATTTTTTCACAATGGCTTTAAATTGTAATAGCACACCCTAAATCACAACGTCACTCTCGTCTCCAGGATGACTGCTTAGTAAAGGTCTGGTACAGCACCAGTAAGTGGAAGTCAGGTGTTTCCAGACTCTTCACTCCTGCACACCCCAGTGTCAGTGTCCAGGGAGAGCTGGCCTTCTCCTTTGTCTACCTGGCTCACCCCCGTTCTGTCACGGGCTTCTCGTGGAGGAAGACCAGCACGTGCATGCCACGGTATTGACACTGTTCAAGCAACATTTCACAGCCCTCCTCTCTGCACCCATGATTAATTCATCTTCTCATCTGGCTCATATTGACTTTAGCCTACACTGCTGACAGTAACAGTAAGAAAAGCACAAGTTAACGGACATTAGTTAACATTTGAGGTAGTCCTTTCAGCAGTAGATAATGGACTTAATGCCTGACAAATTTGACTGACCTTCAGCAGACTTCAACCTAACCTTACTGTAATTATCCTTTTCCCTTCCCCTTTCCTTCCTTTCTCCTAAAAGAGGTGCAGTGTGTAATGTTCTGCTCACCTGCTGTAAGGACAGCGTGTGTCGGCTCTGGGCAGAGACGTTGTTGCCCGGTGACAGCCTCCTGTACGGTCCCCACCAAAACCACGGCTCTGGCCAACTCAGTGACACACTCAGATGTGCAGGTCCTACAAGAAAACACGCCTGTAACGGAAAGACCCAAGGAAATACAGCACAGGAGGTAAGAGACTCTAATGTTACTTTTACAGTTGCCCTGTTTATTATGGGACAACTTGATAAAACAACTGTAGCCTTATTCCTGCGGTATATTCTACCCTTGTGAAGGTAGAAAGCAGTTCATTGCTTTGGCCATTTGGGGGATTGTAGTTAGCAGTGTTGTCAATTCGCAGTACACTCAGAAGTGTTTTTAATATCAATGTGTTGTTATAGCTTATCGTCGGATCGGAAAAATATTTCAGCAACTTTAGCGGAAGTTTTGTCAACATGTCTCCAAAACAGTTTTAACCATCATCATAGACATCATAGAATTTAAGTTACAAATATATACTATATTGTTAGTATTTACTGATATGTATTACATGCTGTATGCTTGTGTATTACCCCTAAATTCAGTTTGCAGATATGCTCATGGTTTCATGTACAAACGTCATACTTCATTTACTTCCTACTTGGATATAAATAAATACAATAAAATGCACAGATTCAGAAAGTTGTATAATCATCTTAAAGCATTGTAAGAAAATTTGAATATTGACATTAGCTAAACACTTTAATGCTTTAATGTGTAAAACCTTATCACTTTGAGAATATCATCTTTTTTGGTTACAAAATACAGAAAGAAATACCATAATTTGTCTTTGTTGTGGGG